>NC_137984.1:50988114-51440334 GCF_963924665.1 Micromys minutus | reverse complement strand
ACGTGCACACACACAAAAATGCTTGCTGTCATGCTCTTACTTAGATGATAATGGACTAATCTCTGAACCTGTAAGCCAGGGCCAATTAAATATTGTCCTTATAAAATCTGCCTTGGTCATGGTGTCTGTTCACAGCAGTAAAAACCCTAACTAAGACAGTTTCATTAAATGCTGAAAATCCTTTGACAAAATCTAACACCAATTCATGTTAGAGGTCTTGAAGAGATCAGGGATATAAGTCCATACCTAAATATAATAAAGGCAATAAAATTATACAGCAATCTAATATCCAATATCAAATTAAATGGAGAGAACCTTAAAGCAAGAACCACTAAAATCAGAAAAAAAAAAAAAAAAACCCAAGATCTTTGTATCTATTCAACATACTACTTGATGTCCTAGCTAGAGCAATAAGACAACTAAAGGAGATCAAGCAGATACAAGTTGGTTAAAAAAAAACGTCAATCTATTGCTATTTACAGATGATTGAAAGTATGAGTGACCCCAATAATTCTACCATAGAACTCCTACAGCTGACAAACACCTTCAGCAAAATGGCTAGATACAAAATTAACTCTAAGAAATCGATAGCCCCCACTTTATACAAACAATAAATTGACTGAGAAAGAAATCAGAGAAACAACATCCTTCACAATAATCACAAATGTAAAATACCTTGGTGTAACTCTAATCAAGTAAGTGAAAGGTCTGTATAACAAGAACTTAAAGTCGCTGAAGAAAGAAAGGGAGGAAGATATCAGAAGCTGGAAAGATCTCCCATGCTCATGGATCTGTAGGATTAACATAGTGAAAATGGCCATCTTACCAAAGACAATCTACAGATTCATTGTGATTTCCTTCAAAATTCAGTTCTATACAGATTTTTAAAGAACAATTCTCAACTTCATATGATACTAAACTCAAGATAAAACTCAAGTTAGCTAAAACAATCCTGCACAATGAAAGTTCTGGAGATCCACTATCACTGATCTCTAGCTTGTACTACAGGTCAATAATAATAAAAGCTTCGTGGTATTGGTATAAAAACAGACATGTTGATCAATAGAATGCAATCAAAGACACAGAAATAAATCTAGACAAATAAGGACACTTGATTTTTGACAAAGAAGACAAAACCATAAACAGAAAAAGGAGAGCATCTTCAACACATTGTGCAGGTCTAACTGGATGTCTCCATGTAGAGGAATGCAAATAGGCCCATATTTATAACCCTGCACAAAATTCAGGTCCAAGTGGATCAAAGATCTCAACATAAAACCAACAAACTAAATCTACTAGAACAGAAAGTGAAAAATAGTCTTGAACTCACTGGCACAGAAGACAAATACCTAAACTTTCCTCTATTTCTGGTGGGAGCGAAAATTTGTACAACCACTCTGGAAATCAATTTGGCAGTTTCTCAAAAAATTGTGAATAGTTTTACCCCAAGAACTAGCTATACCACACCTGGGCATATATCCATAAGATGTCCCACTATGCTGTAAGGACACTTGTTCAGCTATGTTCAAAGAAGCTTTATTCATATTAGCCAGAACCTGGAAACAACTGAAATATGGATTTTTAAAATGTGGTTCATTTACACAATGGAATACTACTCAGCTATGAAAAACAAAGGTATCAATAAATTTGTCAGCAAATGGATGAAGCTAGAAAATATCATCCTGAGCATAGTAACCCAGACCCAGAAAAACACTCATGGTATGTACTCACTTATAAGTAGACATTAGCCATAAAGTACAGGATAATCATGCTGCAATCTACAGCCCCAAAGAAACCACAGGAAAGCCCAAGGGAGGAGATTTGAATCTCACTCAAAAAGGGAAATAAAATAGACATTGGAGGTAAATAGATAGAGAGAACTGGGTAGGAGAGGCAATGAGGAGAGGAACAGGAGTGGGATTAGGTAAGGTGACTGGGTTTGGGAGAAGGCTGAGAGAGAGAATGGAAGTCAGCGTGGGGCATCTCTGGTACTAGATGGACACATGGGATAGGATAGGCTCCCTGGAGTCTATGGGGGTGATCCTAGCTGAGACTCCTAACAGCAGAGGATATGAAGATTGAAGTGGCCACCTCCAATAACTAGAAAAGGCTTCTCATGGAGGAAGAAGGACATCAACCCACCCACAAAACCTTCAACCCAAAATCTGTCCTATGAACAAGATGCACAATGATGAAGATGGAGCAGCGACTAAAAGAGTAGCCAACCAATGACTGGTCCAACTTGAGACCCATCCCATAAAAGAGAGACAACCCCTGACAATATTGATGATGTTATGCTATGCTTACACACAAGAGCCTAGCATAACTGTCTCCTAAGAGGCTTCATCCAACATCAGATGGAAACAGAAGCAGACATCCACAGCCAAACATCTGTAGAAAGACCTACAGAGTCAACTAACCTGGATCCATTGGGGCTCACAAAGACTGAACCATCAACCAAAAAGCATGCAGGAGCTGAACCTAGGCCCATTACACATCTGTAGCAGACTTGCAGCTCGGACTTCATGTAGGTCTCCTAACAGTTGGCGGGGGATAGAATGTCTTTGACTCTGTTGCCTGCCATTGGATCCCCTTGCCCTAGCTAGACTGCCTGATTGGACCTAAGTGGGAAAGGATGTGTTTAGTAATGCTATAATTTGATGTTCTAGGGTAGGTGGTACTCAAAGGGGCCCTCCTCTTTTCTGAGGAGAAAGGGAGGGGAAATTTGGGTAGAGGGACATGTGAAGGTAGAACTTGGAGGAGGGAGGAGCTGTAAAGTGAATAAATAAATTAATTAATTAATGAAAAAAATCTACTACCTAATCTCAACGTGGGTAGTAAATTCTTATATATTTCATTTTCATATATGAATTCCAGAATTCTTATGTTCTTGAGTTCTAGAGGGTCATTGTCCTCTTCTGGAATTTGTGGAACTGCACACATGTGTTTCACCTACATGTCTGCAACATTCTCATACAAATAATATAAAATAAATGATTTAAAAATAACCCTAAAAACAAGAATATGCTTTGAGGTTGCATGCATTAATCCATTAAATGACTTATTTATAAAGGTTGGTGTACATATAAGTATAAATCATAAAGTTCTTGCACCTAGGTTCTAACAGCTGGGACAGAGACTTCGATAAAACAAGACCCGAAGTGATATAGTAAATATCCATGTGCTGATCCACAGGGTGCCACAGAAACACAGAAGGGAACCCAACGTCTCCAGGAGTATCAAGACAAGCTGCCCCTGGTGCTGAATGTGTACTTTTGAGAGAGTGAGAGGACTATGGAAGGAGTTGCTGTCCAACAGAAAGATGCTAACCCAGCAGGAAAACTGGGAGAAGATTCAGCAGCTGGTAAGGAACTCACATGCTAAAGGCACTGGGTGGAAAATCCAGAGCAGTTGGAACCAAGATCAGGGACTAGGTGAGTGTAAGATCAGAGAGCGTTTTATTTCTGCACGAGCTGAGGAGGTGTACTTTGTCCTAAAAGCAAGCCTGACGATGCTTTAGTTCCCTGGGTTGTTTCAGTACATTGTAATAAAGAAACTGCTTCTTGCATTTGTTTGGATCAAGATTTTTTCCTGACAGGTCAGGCACACTTCTACCACCTACTCAGGAACAGATTGTGCCAATACCTAATAATGGTCCACCCACATGGACTTTTAAAATCAGTGTGATTATGAGACTCTGTAGCTTGTTCATGTTTGTAATGAATTATCAAATGATAAATGAGAAACTAATTGCAGATTGTCCAGAAATACCCACACATCTTAAATTGTCTTTTAACAAATATGCTTTGAGAATTCTATTTTGTTTTGAGTCAGACTGGGGCTGTTTTTATAAAACATCAAGTGTTGTACACCTGCATTTTCTATTTGGTAACGCCACCTGCTGAAGGGCTCTTTCTAAGTGCCCAGTCTAACCATAGTGCTAAATATTGGTGAGCTGACAAATCTAGTAGGCTCTATGATATAGAATGTTCAGTGGTGTATTCTTCTTGGACTCTACCTCTAAATTCAGTACCAGGCAGACTTCTATGACCCAAAGTCAACTGAACCTACAACATGGAAAGAAATAACCAACTGTTTCAGGAGAATATGCTCACTCATACAAGAGCAAGAGAGAGGATCTTTCCTCTACCCCCACTATGTTGCAGGATATTTGATCACACTGTGAACCCTGAGATTATGAACTATAAAATCCTGTTTTTAATATGGTATGGCTCAGCCTTTGCTCACAGAGCTTTCTGTTTACTATAATCAAGTATTTGTGGTTATGGTTCAGCCAATCCTAGGTCAAGATGTGGAGCAAGCAACCAGCTGACAGGAAGTGAACATAAGTAAACAGAGAGGAGGGTCTTTGAGGTAAAGGGTATTTAAGACATTGTGGAGAAGGAGAAATAACCTTTCTTCCTGGGACATTCGTAATGTAGGAAGATCAGCTGGGTACTTTCTGTCTCTCTGAACTAGCTGGTTTTCACCCCAACATCTGGCTTCTGGGTCTTCATTGGTAAAATCAAATAGCCGGGGTTTTTGTGCTTTAAAAACTACACCACCACTAATATTTTCTACAACTGAAGATATTAAAATTGGCCTATTCTAAGACAGGTATTCACCCTCAGAGGCAATTCCACAGAGGAATAGACAAGGTGACTATATCAAAAGTAGCAGAAGCACAGTTACAGTCCATGCCATGTGATGAGATATAATGTAACCATTCCTGAATCAATGCATGGGTGTGTGCATGTGTATGTGTGTGCATGTGTATGTGTACATACTCCAACTAACTCTTGCACAACTCAAAAAGCTAAGATGTCTCTCATACAGTTTGAATAGTCTCACAATGGAAGTAAGAAAGTTTGAAAAGAATAAACATGTTTTTAAAAATCCATCTATACAAGATTTAGACAATTAAGACAATGGAGTTGAGGATATTTTGATATTTATGTTACAACAATCTTGAAGGAATGGAAAGAAAACTCCTTGGATTTAACCAGGTTTTAAATAAAAGCAAATAGTGTTCATAGAACACAAGATGACCTCTTTAATGTCACCGGGCTCCTAAGTTTTCTCTATAACTATTCATACTGTAAGATCATTTCACTTTATGGCAAAATTCTTTTTAAGAAAGACTAAGGGCATACCTCCACAGAGAGATCTGCAAAGACAGCTGTGGTGGTGCACATCTGAATTCCAGTGTCATGGGCCCCAAGACCTAAGCATGACTCACTCCATAATAGAAGTGCCATTCCGGATGTAAAACTCAGTACATGGTCAGTACTGAGACAGGTTGACTCCAAGACAGACTTCGAATTGGCAATTCAGTAAACTAGACCTAATTCTCTGTTTCTAAGAACTGGGTAAGTGCAGGCAAATCCAGGCAAGTCCTGAAAAAAACCCAAGCTGAAGGCAGCCAGTCGAAACTGTCCTGCCATCGGAAGGTGCCACACCACCTGGCCTGAGACAAGGACAGTGGATCAGCAACAGTTGCCAGACTTCCCCCATCAATAGTTTCCAGCCCCCCAACAGTTTCCACCCTCCACACATCCGCCATGGTTCTGGGGTGTCCCTAGAGATAGAGCCAACAGTTTAAGATAAAGGTTACCCACCCCTCCCCGGAATTTTCTTACTGTGCTTTAAATGGGGCCTGCGAACTCACTTGGGCACCTCCATCTTCGTAGATGGGAGAGCCCAGCACGCTGGACTTCTGCAGAAATAAAACACTCCTTGCTTTTGCATACTATTTGAGTCTGGGATATTATTCATCAGATTATGGGTCCTTACAGTACCACCTGCCAAAACTAAATCAAAGACACAATCCACCTATGTCTATGTACTTATGGGAAAGTCTCTACATGAACTAAACTTACTTTTTAGCTTCTCTAGTTCAGTTCTCACAAACTGTTCCTGTTGACTTCAGTATGTCAACCCAAAACACAGTTTCTTTGCTTAAAAGCCTACCTCAAAAATGGCTTGGGGCTATGCTGGGATCAAAAACACCCAGTTTAGTTACTGGTGGCTAATAAATGCTTTTTATTGGCTTAAAGCCATGCCTGGAAAGTCTTCTCTGGTGGATACCCCACAGCAATTTAGGGGTCAGGATTGTCTTTTAACTCTGAGGTTATCCAGGGCTACTTGTTTAAACCCCATCTCCAAAGATAAAGCAAAGGGCTTGCTCAGTGGAGAAAGCATTTCTTTGAAAGAGTAATACCTGAGTTTAAAACTTATTACCCACGTAAAAGACTTAAATGGTAGTGGGCAACTCTAATTGATTCCCAGCCCTGGATAACCAAGGCAGGAAGATCCCTAGGGCTCTAGCAGATATAATAAGCTCCAGGTTCAATGGCAGAGACCTTGTATCAAAAAGTAAGGTACAGTTCCAGGCATGGTGACACACCCCTTTAATCCCAGTGCTCAGGAAGCAGTATGAGGCAGATCTCTGTGATTCTGAGGCCAGCCAGGTAGGCATAATGAGTTCCAGGTCAGCCAGGATAACATAATGAGACACTGATACAAAAGAAAGAAAAATAGTAATAAAGTAGAAGGGCAGCTAAAAAAGACATTCTAAAATCAAAATCTGACCTCTACACTCACCTGTAAGTGCACACACACACACACACACACACACACACACACACACACACACACCATTACTAGAACCAAAAACGTGTGAAAAACATTCAGGAGATATACATACATTGAGGGGATATTGAATTCTTCTAAAGCATGACTATCAGATTCTAACATAGTAGTACTAAATGCATCTTAGTCATTATAAGCTGCTATAACAGAGTACCTTAGATTGGGTAATTTACCAAGAATAGAAAATTTCTGCTCCAGTTTCTGATAGCTGGAAAGTCCAAGTTCAGAGAAGTACCACTTGGTTCAGGCCTTCTTACTTACTGACGTCATCCTTTCCTCCTGCTTCACCTAGCAGAAGGGCCAGCCCAGCTCCCTCAGCTCTTTTCATGAGCTTGGACCTTCATGATCCACTCGTCTTCCAAAGCCCCACTGCTTAAAGCCACCACCTTGAGTTTGGGATTCCACTTAGAGACTTTTAACAGGATAAAAACATTCACCCTCAGTGTTCCTAAAGTTGGTATTTTCCTGCTGAATCTTCGCCATGTAGAATTAGTCTCACTGTTTACTAAATATTCAAGACAATTCACTGGGCATGAAAATAGCAGGTAAAATTTATACAAACCAGTTTTATGTTCCATTTGACTCTGTAAATTGCCAATGACTTGTTCACCAAAGGATGTACATATTACACAGAGGGCCAGTGCAAGTGAGACTCAAGCTGTATTTAGGAAAGAATCAGGGCTCACTTATGCAAATTAACACAGGAGGGTGTCTGCTCATTTTTGTTCATTATAAAAATTTTCTGTTCTGCATTTGGAGGTTGTGAAGTGGTTTAAAATCTGACCTGAGCAGTTGTAGTCACCAAGGGGCCATTTCTGAGGCTAGGGTTTTTGGAAAATATCCATGTTTAACAGGAAAATATGAAGAGCCAGCCCAGCTAGCTGCATGCCACAGCAGGGCACAGTGGACAGTAATGGAAATTTTCCTTTCTCTCTAGAAACCACTAAAAATATATCCTTGCTCTACAGCCTCAGCAATGGACAATGTTCAACCCAGAGCAACGCATGGATTCTCAGAATCTCCAGAGCCACATAAGGAGAGCCCGAATCCTGTGTTTGGTCTTCTTCATTGGCTGTTCCAGGGTGTATCCCTGTGGCTGTGATATCTCTGTTGTCTGATCTTGGGTGGTCTTTGACCTTTTTTTTCTCAAAATGCATTGTTGTTATTTGTATTTTGCTTTGTATCCTTAAAGGTTTAATTTTTACCAGGGAGCTACTGCAGGTGTCTTAATCAGGGTTTCTATAGAAATTTGACCATTATACCATGACCAAAAACCAAATTAAAGAGGAAGGGATTTACTCAGCTTACACTTTCAGATATACAGTCCATCACTGGAAGAAGTCAGGACAGGAAATCAAGCAGAGCAGAATATGGAGGCAGAAGCTGATTTAGAGGAAATGGAGGAATGATGCCGTTAAATTTAAGCCCTGGTCTCCCTCCCAGCCACATGCTCCCAGAAATAAGACTCAGACTCAAAATATATTCACAGATACCTTGGCCATATAAGGAGTTTCTTCTCTGTCTAGATATAACTTAAAATACCCCGTTGATTCTAGCCTGCATTGGCCATGTGGCTGGTTACCTGTGCTCAGGCATCGTGAGTCCATCTTCTCATATCTTCCCTGTGAATATCCTACCTGGTTCTTTCCCAGAATCCTTTCCGTGTCTTACATGTCCCACCCCTATTTCCTACCTAAACCACAGGTAATATGCTGTTTAATTGACAGGTGATATACCCATACAATACACAATATAATTTCTCTACATTTTACTGGCTTGCTCAGCTTGCTTTCTTATAAAATCCAGGACCAGCAGCCTAGGGATGGTGCCACCCACAATGGGCTAGGCCCTCCCCGATTCATTACTAATTGAGAAATGCCTTACAGTTGGACCTCATGGAGGTATTTCCTCAACTGAGGCTCCCTCTGACAACTCTAGCTTGTGTGAAGTTGGCATACAAAACCAGCCAATACAGCAGACATTTTGAATTTCATACCAAATAGAAGCGTGTTTTAAACATAGTTGATTAAAATACTGAAATGGGAAATTCCTTTGAAAGAGTAAACACCAGGTGGTTGACATGGTCCCCCACAGAATATGAGACAGAAAAATGGAAACTGGGTGATGTTATCTTTCTCCTTGTTGGTGTTATATTTTCTAAATAAAAATAGTCTTAAAGTGTATTAAATGATTTGGAGAAAATATAAGTTATTTAAAGTGCTTATCATTTAATTTTTTATTTTGGGTAATTTTGTGACCATGATTAGAAATAAGTGTTTTCATTTTTTTTCTTGGATCAGATAGAAAACAGCTAAAGTAAAGGAGAATATCTTTGCAGTGATCTTCCTATTCACTGCAGCTGACAGGAGGGACCATGCAGATGAATGGTTAAGCACTAATGGCCATGGACCGCTAAGTGGGCACTGAACCTTTTGATGAAAAAGGGAAAAGAAAATGCCAAGATTTATAACTCCTAACTGAAGCCCCTTGGGCTTTCTGCCAGTTTGCATAGGCTTCTATTTCAAACTGCAAGTGTTATGTTCCAAACCCATTCTTTCTCAGAGCCATTAAACATGGCAACTGGTGTGATTTACAAGAGCCTAAGGTTGTGCTCAATTGTGGGATTAAGAAAAGCAAGACAGTGGGAGGGAGCAGTGGGGCTGGAGACCTCAAGTGGGCATTCATCAGTGTTGACCAGTTTCTGATGAGTGCTATGAGGCTGCCAAATTTCTTGCTCTGTTTTGACTGTCAGTGGGAGCCCTTAACATCACAAAATGCAGGGCCATGAAAAACAAGGTGTAGTGGAAAAATTAAAGCTGAAATGAACAACAGGAGGTAAATCTGGAAGTTCCTTGCAGAGTGTGCGAGCTCACAGAGAAGCACCAGAAGAACCAAAATAGTTGTACATATTAGGCTTTCTTCTTTAATAGAAGAAGTTGACACCCGTTTTCCATCGGATCTTTACTGTACTCAACAAACCCTCCAGATTCCTGAGCACTGACTCTCGGTCAATAGAACCCATCCTCATGATGGAGGTTCCATTTCCTGAGCACTGACTCTCGGTCAATAGAACCCATCCTCATGATGGAGGTTCCATTTCCTGAGCACTGACTCTCAGTCAATAGAAACCATCCTCATGATGGAGGTTCCATTTCCTGAACACTGACTCTCAGTCAATAGAACCCATCCTCATGATGGAGGTTCCATTTCCTGAGCACTGTCTCTCAGGCAATAAATAGAACCCATCCTCATGATGGAGGTTCCATTTCCTGAGCACTGACTCTCAGTCAATAGAAACCATCCTCATGATGGAGGTTCCATTTCCTGAACACTGACTCTCAGTCAATAGAAACCATCCTCATGATGGAGGTTCCATTTCCTGAGCACTGTCTCTCAGGCAATAAATAGAACCCATCCTCATGATGGAGGTTCCATTTCCTGAGCACTGACTCTCAGTCAATAGAACCCATCCTCATGATGGAGGTTCTATTTCCTGAGCACTGACTCTCAGTCAATAGAAACCATCCTCATGATGGAGGTTCCATTTCCTGAGCACTGACTCTCGGTCAATAGAACCCATCCTCATGATGGAGGTTCCATTTCCTGAGCACTGACTCTCAGTCAATAGAAACCATCCTCATGATGGAGGTTCCATTTCCTGAGCACTGTCTCTCAGGCAATAAATAGAACCCATCCTCATGATGGAGGTTCCATTTCCTGAGCACTGTCTCTCAGGCAATAAATAGAACCCATCCTCATGATGGAGGTTCCATTTCCTGAGCACTGACTCTCAGTCAATAGAACCCATCCTCATGATGGAGGTTCTATTTCCTGAGCACTGACTCTCAGTCAATAGAAACCATCCTCATGATGGAGGTTCCATTTCCTGAGCACTGACTCTCAGGCAATAGAACCCATCCTTAAAATTACTACAAACCCTTCCTCACTAAGCCCTTACCCTGAGCACTGTTTCTCTGTCAATACAACTGGTTCTTGTGCAGAAGGTCACAACTTTTATACTAAAGAATAATTTATATTATTCTCTATAATTATATCAGATATAGTTATAATAAATATAACATAAATATAAAAGAATGAAATACATGTAATAATAATATAATTATACCTTGCAATAATTTATTAGTATTGTTATTATTATTATTTAGTACTGGCATTGTTGGGGACTGTGCCACAGTGCACCTGTAGAGTTCAGAGGACAACTTGGGATAGATGAATGGCTCTCGCCCATCATATTTACATAGGTTCTGAGAGTGGAACTCAGCTGAATAGATTTCCATTACAAGCACTTTTACTTACATGTCCTTCTTTTTACAAATGGTTATTCAGTTGTTCTCTACAGCGCTGACTAAGAGAATTTTGTGTGCTCTATTGGTACTGCCTTTGTTCTTACACCATCAGCTGACTGCTCAGGAGACCATTTCCTGACCCTCTTCTTTGTTCCATCGGCATAATGTGCTTGACTATGCGTTTCTAAATGTCATCTTGAACATGTCACCCAAGTCATTCAACAAGGAGCTGACATCCCCAGACATCTTGTGGCATCCCACCCTCTGTCTAACAGCACAGATTGTAACCTAATGCTTGGAAAGCTCAGTGGCCATCTTAGGACCAGGTACAGGAGCCGCAATTCATCCTGGCTGGCCACTGCAGCTTACAATTCATGATAGTCTTAAGTTTTACATTTAACATTCTGATGTTAACTTTATCTTTTAAATATGAATTCCTTTCGGTTAAGAACAAAATTCTCCTTTGACATTATAACATCAGTGACTAATTAACACATTTCTGGTAACATAATATTATTAATGCATCTTACTTGATAACCAATTAAAATAATGTTATATGGTATCATTTCTTATTATCTTGTTCTTCAAGTATCAGAAGTAACATAGTTTCTTAGAGAAATTCACTATATTTAATCATTTAAACTCGACAAATATAAAATAAGAGAATGGCAATTTAATTAAAAATTATGGCAGAAACATTTTTTAATAATTATTTTCTGTTGCAGTTATTATAACTACATATTATAAGTTTATATGATAGAAAAATGTAACCACATTAAAGTATTTCTACACATTGAATCAACCTGCTCACACTTTATAAAAGCATATAGACAGTAAGGACCAGGTATCTGCCATCGGAAATCGGGATCAGCCCAGAAAGGTAGTGCTTACAGAACAACTGAAGAGGCTCCTTTCTACCTGGACCAGCAGAAAACCTGGGCAAAATCCCAGTGAGATCTTGCCGGAAGTTCCAGGAGCTCACGTAGAGTGCTGTGCTCACTGGAAAAGGGTCCTTTCCGGCCCACAGTGAGGGTCGAGTATCTGCCATCAAGAATCAGGATCTGCCCAGACAGGCAGTGCTAGCAGATCAGCTCCACAGTCACTTTTACACCTGCACCAGAGGTAAGCCTGACACACAAGCCTGGGGTTATCAAACCAGGAGTACTCTGAGAGTGGAGAGTGGAAAAGGATCCTTTTTGGCCTAAAGAAAGAACCAGGTCTCTGCTAGTAGGACTCAGGACCTGTGGGCAGAGGGCTGAGCTCCCAGAACAGCCTCACAAGAGCTTCAACACCTGAGCCCACAAAGACAGAGCTAAGTCACAGCCATCAGAACTCACTACTTGCCCACAAAGAGCCAAACACTCAAAAGCAATTTTCTTCCTGAGTCCATGTGCCTTAAGACACACAGGAGAAAGAGGTGCCAGTCAGGGATGACAAGATCACCTATACTCACAGATAACAAGATGGCAAGAAGAAAGCAAAGGAACATAAGCAATGAAAACCAAGACAACCAGGTAATATCAGAATCCAGCTCTCCCACCACAACAAGCAGTGAATTGCCAAAGACTTCATAAAAAGAAGACTTAAACATGAAATCAGACTTCATTGATGATGATGAAGATCTTCGAGAAGCTCATAAATAACACCCTTAAACAATTACAGGAGAACCAGCTGAAATCACTCAAAGAACTATGGGAAAATACAATCAAAGAATGGAAATAATTGAAAATGGAAATAGAAACAATAAAGAAAACACAGAAAGAGACAACCCTGAATATAGAAAACCTGAAAAAAAAAAAAAGAGTCACAGATGCAAGCATCACCAAAAGACTACAGAAGATGGTGGAGTAGCCACTCTAATATTGAATAAGACATTTTCAACCAAAAGTTATCAAAAAAGACAAGGAAAGACACTATTTACTCATTTCCAGAAAAAAATCTATCAAGATAAATTCTCAATCCTAAACATCTATGCTCCAAGTACAAGAGGACACACATTCATAAATGAAACCCTACTAAAGCTCAAAACATATATTGCACCACACACAATAATAGTGGAAAATTCAACACCCCACTCTCATCAATGGACAGATCATGGAAGCAGAAATGGAACAGAGACACAGCGAAACTAGCAGAGATTATGAACCAATTGGAATTAACAGGTATTTACAGAACAATTCATCCAAAAAAAGAATATACCTTCTTCTCAGCACCTCATGGCACCTTTTCCAAAATTGACCATATAGTCGGTCACAAAACAAGCCTCAACAGATATAAGAAGATTAAAATGCTCGCATGCATCCTATCAAATCACCATGGACTAAGGCTGGTCTTTAATAACAACAAAGACAAAAAGAAAAAGCCCACATACATATAGAAGCTGAACAATGCTCTACTCAATGATAACATGGTCAAAGAAGAAATGAAGAAAGAAATTAAGGATTTTTTTCAGAATTTAATGAAAATGAAAGCACAACATACCCAAACCTATGGATGCAATGAAAGCAGTACTAAGAGAAAAACTCATAGCTCTGAGTGCCTCCAAAAAGAAACTAGAGCATACATACACTAACAGCTTGAGAGCTGAGCTGAAAGCTCTCAAACAAAAAGAAGCAGATACACAAGAGGAGTAGACAGCAGGAAATAATCAAATTCAGAGCAGAAATTAACCAACTAGAAACAAAAATAACCATACAAGGAATCAATAAAACCAGGAGCTGGTTCTAAGGGAAAATTCACAAAATCAATAAACCCTTATCCAGACTAGCTGTAGGACTCAGAGAGAGTATCCAAATTAACATAATTAGAAATGAAAGGGGAGATATAACAACAGAAACTGAGGAAATTGAGAAAATACCAAATCCTACTACAAAAGCCTATACTCAACAAAACTGGAAAATCTGGAGGAAATGGACAAATTTCAAGAAAGATACCAGATACAAAAGTTAAATCTGGATCAGATAAACCATCTAAACAATTTCATAACACCTAAACAAATAAAAGCAGTCATCAAAAGTCTCCCAAACAAAAAAGCCCAGGACCAGATGGGTTGAGTGTAGAATTTGATCAGACATTAATTGATGACCTAATACCCATACTCTCCAAACTATTTCACAAAATAGAGTCAGATGGAACACTACCTAAATGATTCTTCAAAGTCACAATTACTCTCATTCTTAAAGCACACAAAGACCCTACAAGGAAAGAGAACTTCAAACCAATCTCCCTCATGAATATTGATGCAAAAATACTCCATAAAATTTTTGCAAACTGAATCCAAGATCACATCAAATCATTCATTCACCATGATCAAGTAGGCTTCTCTCTGGGATGCAGGGATGGTTCAATATACAGAAATCCATCAGTGTAATCCACCATATAAACAAACTCAAAGAAAAAAAAAATTCAGCAAAGTCGCTGGATATAAAATTAACTCAAACAAATCAGTAACCTTCCTCTACTCAAAGGACCAACATGCTGAGAAAGAAATTAGGGAAAAGATACCCTTCACAATAGTCACAATCAATATGAAATTCCTTGGTGTGACCCCAACTAATCAAGTAAAAGATCTGTATGACAAGAACTTCAAATGTCTGAAGAAGGAAATTGAAGAAGATCTCAGAAGATGGAAAGATCTCCCATGCTCATGGATTGGAAGGATGAACACTGTAAAAACGGCCATCTTACCAGAAGCAATCTACAGATTCAATGCAATCCCCAACGAAATTCCAATTCAATTTTCATAGAATTGGAAAGAGCAATTAGAAAACTTATGTGGAACAACAACAACAAAAAACCTAAAACAGCAAAATCTATTCTTAACAACAAGAAAACTTCTATGTGAATCACTATCCATGACCTCAAGATATATTACAAAGCAATTGTCCTAAAAACTGCATGGTATTGGTATAGAGATAGGCAGGTAGATCAGTGGAAGAGAATTGAAGACCCAGAAATAAACCTTCACACATATGGTCTCTTGATCTTTGACAGAGGAGCTGAAAAAATTCAAAGGAAAAAAAGGACAGCTTCTTCAACAAATGGTGTTGGTTCAACTGGCAGTCAGCATGCCAAAGAATAAAAATAGATCCTTTCTTACTCCTTGTACAAAGTTCAAGTGCAAGTGGATCAAAGATCTCCACATCAAACAAGGTAAACTGAAACTATTAGAAGAAAAAGTGGAGAAAAGCTTAGAACACCTAGATACAGAGAAAAATTTTCCTTAACAGAACACCAATGGCTTATGTTCTAAGATCAAGACTCAATAAATGAGACTTCATGAGACTGCAAAGTTTTTGTAAGGCTAAGGATACTGTCAAGGAAACAAGACAGCAGCCAACAAACTGGGAAAGGGTCTTTACCAATCTTTCATCTGATAGAGGTCTAATATCCAGTACATACAAAGAACTCAAAAAGTTAGACTCCAGAAAATCAAACAATTCAATTTAAAAATAGGGTACAGAGCTAAACAAAGAATTCTCAACTGAGGACTATTGAATGTCTGAGCAGCACCTAAGGAAGTGCTCCCTAATCATCAGGGAAATGCAAATCAACACAACCCTGAGACTCCACCTCACAGCAGTCAGAATGGCTAAGATCAAAAAAGTCAGATGACAGAAGATGCTGGCAAGGATGTGGAGAAAGAGGAACACTCTTCCACTGTTGGTAGGGTTGTAAACTGGTACAACCACTCTGGAAATCAGCCTGGTGGTTCCTCAGAAAATTGGATACTGTACTAAAGATGCTCCAACATATAATAAGAACACATGCTCCACCATGTTCACAGCAGCCTTATTTATAATAGCCAGAAGCTGGAAAGAACACAGATGTCCTTCAGTAGATGAATGGAAACAGCAATTGTGGTACATTTTCTTAGCTATTGGAAACAAGGTCTTTACGAAATTCCTAGGAAAATGGATGCATCTAGAGAATATCATCCTGAGTGAGGTAACCCAGTCACAAAAGAACAGACATAATATGCGGTCACTGATAATTGGATACTAGCCCCAGAAAGCTCTGATTATTCAAAAAAAAAAAAAAAAAAAAAAAAAAAAAAAAAAAAAAAACTCACAGACCATGTGAAGCTCAAAGAAGAAAGGCCAGAAAGTGGAGGCCTCAGTCTTTCTTAGAAAAAAAAAAAAACTAAATGTATAGCACCCTCTCAGAGTGTGGTACACCTAGACTTTAAATCATTAATGATTCAAGAACTAAAAATGTAACCTTGTTGTAACTCTTGGTATTTAAAAATTACTATGTTTAGTCTTTACACACCAAGAAAACTTTGACTATTTCCATGTTACATTTTATTTTACATGTACTTCATGCTTATTGTAACTAGTAAGATTTCAATGCATACTATCAAACATTAAAAAAATCAAGTACTGACAAAAATATATTCATATAGTTTTATGCTAAAATGCTTTTAAAGTCTGCACATTTATCTGTTTTTTTAAAATAAAGTTTAATTAAAAAATACCATATATTTGGGCAAAGGAAAGATAAATGAAGTCTAGAGAAATGAGAACAAGCAAAGCAATGTATTCAGAGATCACAGTAAGGGAGTCAGACACCATCAGTTACCTTATGGCGCATCATCAAAGTCTTGCAAGGGGCAGCAACACTTCTTAGCAGAAAGAGAAAGCTTACAGATTGCTTTCTGGAGGCTGCCAGTCTGGAAAGCTAGAGAGAGAGATCCCTCAAACGATGATCTCTGTCTTTCTCAGAGCAACATTCAACATTGCTGGTTAGTTCTTAATTTGGAAGTGGGAACAAGATGGGGAAGCTCTCAGCCATTAATTAAGGCCCAACCAAAAAAGATACCTGTTACAAAAGTTATTGTTTATGTCCTAGATTGTCACTAGAGAAAGCTATTCAGGCCTCCCACATGTCTGATTTACAGTAGGCTGTCTTCCTGGTTTGTTTATTGGAGCTGAGTGGTTGGCTTCTTGATCAGGCTACACTCTGTGGGGTTGGGGTTCTGCTTTTGTATATAGTCCAGCTGCTGTCCAGCTGAGGATTCAGTCTCTTTCTCTTTGCACATGCGCATGTTTGCCTTGTGATCCAGGCACTGCAGTGGGAGAAAAAGGTGAAAACAGAAAATGAGGGGTAATGTGGGATGAGTTTATAAGCTTCAAGGTCCTAGCATAAGGCCCTACGGCAGGCCCATGTTAGTCACAGACAGGACCAAGTCCTGCATTCAAAAGCAGCAATCTCTCAATAGTCAATTCGAGCCCCAACACAACTTCTCCATACCTAACGAACGGGAAGGCAGTAAGCACCGTGTGGACACTTACAGCAAAGCAATCGTTCACATACCAGGAAGGATGTGCTTAAATGAACTTGTATTTAACTTTCTACTTTTACACTGTGGCTGACTATAAGTAACTGAAATAACAAAAGACAAGACTTCAGATAATGGGAACAGCCAGATGTTATTTTCAACATTACTCCCCATCCTCATTTTGTTTTGTTTTGTTTCCCAAAATAAGGAAATGGCTCACCCATGCGCAGCTTTCTTATTCTTAATTATAAAAGTTTCATTTTACAAAGTTAAAAAACAAAAGCATATAAATGTTTTAATGCTAAATTCTGTGAGATGAAACTATTGTCAGGGCAGGTTCATTGACCATTTATGTGTTTGTTTGACTTTTATACGAAATGTTTTAAAAGCCTTGGAAACTTCAAGCTTGAAAGTAAGACTTGATCTTTAAAAATATCTCTTCTTCTCTGAATTTCGAATAGATAAATCATAAAGGATTTACAGCCAATTCCCCACAAAGTGTTCTTAACAGCTTTATTGAGGTGTCATTCATATGCATCCAATTTACACATCTAAAGTATAAGGTTTGGTGGTTTCTAGGTATTCACACAATTCCACAGCCGCCACCACACTCAATTTTAGAGTGTGTTTGTCACTTCCTCCAAACAAACAAACAACAACAAGCAGCTCAACTCAAAGCTGCCATTCACACTTGGCCTCAAACCTTCAGCCATCCACAGCTGTGACTGTCTTTGCTACAGATCTTCCTGTGGGCATTTCTTACAGATCATACAGTACAAACAGCATGGGGGTCTCTTCTGGATAGCTCCATTTTTGCTTAGCTGATACAGTATCTCATGTGTATTATGTAGGGGAAGGACCATTGGGCCGTGAGATAGGTAGATGGAACGAACTCTTGGGCCAGATTGTTTTCCAGTGTGGCTAACACAGTCAGGATCTACAGGAGTGATTTATGAAAGTTCAAGTTCACCCATGCTCTGTCAACAAATGTTATTGTCAATATTTTGTCTAGAAAATCCTATAGATAAGGAGCCACATCTTGCAATGATCTTGAGTATGTTCTCTGGTGCCTGGTAATGCCAGGTACTCTATCACCAACTTGTTTGATGCTTCTTTGGGAAAAGATTTGTTCTGAGTCTTTGATCAACTTGTAATATCTAGAGATATAAGGGTTCTTTCTATTTCCTAGATTCAAGTTTAAGTTTGATACCTGATTTACTGACTTTAATATCTATCAATCTGTCCATTGTTTTTGCATTCTTAATAAAAATTTTTAATGCATTAAAATTCTTCAATATCCTGAAACTCAGTTTATCTGTTCCTTTCTCTCTAGTGTATTTTTTTTTTGGTTTAATAACTGGATTTTATCTAGCTGACGACACACATTTACTATTCTATTATATTTCTGTGCTTTGTAATTTTACCTTCCACACTTGTGTCTAATGCATTTTGAGTTCATCGTATTTGTGGTGTGGACCAGCTCCTTCTTTGATCTGTTTCTGAATTGCTTAGGAAAACATTGTTCTTTTACTTATTGGCTCATTCTGGTTTTCCACAAGTCACATAACCACACACAGACTCCACTGACCTGCGGGTTCTGTCAGTCACTGTCCCGACACCTGCAGTTCAACAGCAAATTCAAATATTATATAGGTGAGCTCGACTCTCCTCCTCTGCCTTATTTCAGCTACTTCTATGTCCTGTACTTCCTCATGATTCTCTGCAAATGATTTAAATTCATTTCGTACAAAAACCGATGCAAATTTTGGATATCTGTGGTTCCAGGAAAAGGCCATGGTTGTTCTTAATTTTTATCTGGAGTGCTTGGTTTGCTGTCACCTCCAGTAGAGAGCAGTGAGTGTCATTTCTGTCCTGCTGGGATTCCAGTCACACAGTGTTCAAGAAATAAGGATTGGTTTGCAGGCAATTGATCGGGTCCATTTTATCTATATTAACTCTACTTGAGCTTCCTGATCCCTGTTAAACTTCAAATTAGACTGTGCTTTTTAGACTCTATGGTGTGTGTGTATGTGTGTGTGGGGGGGGTGTGTGTGGGTGTGTGTGTATGTGTGTATGTGTGTGTGTATGTGTGTATGTGTGTGTGTATGTGTGTGTGTGGGTGTGTGTATGTGTGTGTATGTGTGTGTATGTGTGTGTATGTGTGTGGGGGGGTGTGTGCAGGGGGGTGAATGTGTGTGTGGGGGGTGTATGTGTGGGTGTGTGTGTATGTGTGTATGTGTGTGTGTATGTGTGTGTGTATGTGTGTGTGTCTGTATGTGTGCGTATGTGTGTGTGTGTGTGTGTGTGTGTGTGTGTGTGTGTGTGTGTGTGGTGTACCTTAGCATGTGCTCACCAAGGCTATGCAGGTGTCTTCCGAGGCCAGAAAAGAGCATTGGGTTCTCTGGACCTGAAGTTATAGGTGCTTTTGATTCACATGATGTTGGCACTGGAACCAGAACCCATGTCCTCTACAAGGATGGGAAGTTCTCTTAACCACTGAGCCATCTCTCCAGTCCTCACTCCTTTGTTTATTAGTAACTAAATTCACTGATGTGGCTAAAATCACAGTCTCTTTTTTTGTGGTGTACTAAATACATAATTGAGATTCATGATTATGGATATTTAATAGGACTGTGTTTTATGAATTTTGTTTTATGTTGTTTCAACTAATGGGGAATAATATTATCTCTTTGAAAAGGCTCCTCTAATAATAAAGCAACTATTTTAAATGGCCCATTTCTTTTCAACACATTACTATAAAAGGTGTAATAGCTGTCCATAGGCAGCAAAGTAGAGTCATTGTTTGAAATACTCAAAAGATGGTCCCCCCCTTTTTTAAAAACACTATGCTGAAAGCTGTCTTGCCTTTGGCTTTTGTTAGTTTGTAAAAATACTGGTTATTTTATTTATTGATTGCTTGGAGCAGTGCTTTATATTAGAAGCCAAGTCATCTTATTAAGTGGGGACTTACACAATAGCCTGTGGTCACACTGGCCAATGCCTCTATAATAAGCCCATGGATGACTGTGATGTCAGCCTCACAGATGACAGGACACTGTACAGTCAAATTCAAGAACGTTTCTTTCTTGAGAAATATGCATATTTTGGAAGATAATGCAAGTGTTTTATCTTCTCTTAAAATGCTCTTTGAAAATCCTACTAGAGATAAATCATGTAGAAAAATCCTTGGTCATTCTATAGCAGGTAGAGTGAAAACCAGCAGGGCTCTGAACTATGGTTCTTTTCCTTTGTTAAGTTCTATTTATACCAGTTTCCAACTGCATATTATCTATCTGTCTATCTATCTATCTATCTATCTATCTATCTATCTATCTATCTATCTATCTATCTATCTTACCCATCCATGCATCTACATATCATCTATGTAAATGTATTTCTTCACATCTTATCTTATTCGTCAGTGTAATAATTCTAGAGATGAGAGTGCTCATAACAGTATCTTTTTCCCGTTTTCATTTGAGCAAGAATGTTTTTGCCATCTATTTTATGCATCACGCTTTGTACTGGCTAGTTCCCATCTCATGCCATATGATGTGTCTTTGTGTATAAGTGATGAGATTATGTTTACAGAGTGGTATACACTTAATCTATCCATTTATACATGAGCACCTACAACTGAAATTCAGCATTGTGTTCTATGGACTTCCAGCAAATAGAAAATTTCTCTTTATACTGTTCTGTCAACCATAATACATTTCATGATTTGAGCCATTTTTTTTATTCTTGATTTTAACCCATCTGGTCATACAATGGCATTGAACTTTTGCTTTATGGTGTCCGACAACTGCATGTTTATAAAACACACACTCTGATGAGTCCTGGATGATATCTTCAAAAAAAATTTCCACTGGGTGAGAACGACCATCATTGTGGATTTATTTCTCTTGGTAACAGTGATGCATGTATTTTGTTCCCCTATACCGTATCAATTTTTCCAGCTCAAAATACTTTTGCATTGAATAGTTATTCTGTGTATAGAGTTTAAAGAGACATTCAAATGTTCTGGCTCAAAGTACTCTGTGAGATATAATTGTTTGTTTATAGTTGGCTTCTACAATTTTTCTTACCTGAATCACTAAGAAAGACAATTTTTGAAAATATCTGTCAACATTTTAAAGGGTTGTCAGTGCTTTCTGATTTTTTTCAGGCATTCATGTTCACTTGATGAGATGTTGGAATTGTGTGCCTTGAGGTCTTCCAGATAGAAGGCATCTAAGGAGCAAGGCATTCTGGGAACTGGTAACCACCATGACTAGCCATGTCCAAAAAAAGTCTCTCCTGAGCCTATAAACCTTGTTTACACTTTTTATGTCTCTGTCTGCTGAAACCCTTCAGGCTCATATTATCTTGGCAGCCTTCCATTTCTGAAGGATGTTTTTGGTGGGTCAAATGTGGCAGCTAATAGGTCTGTTTTCTTTTTCTCCTAGCTAAATGTGCTTCTGTTGTTTCCTGTATTGCACAGTCCCTGCTAGAAAGTCTACTTCTCTGTTCTCACCTTTGTCTCAGTCTCATTTTGTCACCTTTCTCCCTTGTTCATATTGAAGGAACATACTCCCTCTTTTAATGATTTATTATGATTATTTTAAATTATGTGTTTGTGTATACATGTCTGCATGTGGTACATAAACATGAGTGTAAGTGGGAGGCCAGAGGCATCAGATCCCCAGGAACTGGTAAGAGAGACAATTGTGGGCTAACCCACCTGACCTGGATGCTGAGAACTAAACTTGGATCCTCCAGAAGTTCATCAAGAACTCTTGACTGCTGAACCATCTCTTCAACCTCTCCCCTAGTTCTTTCTAGAATATCAATGATAATTAAAGGATTTACATATGTAAAATTTAACTCTATTCTACAGTGGAATTGGTTGTTAGTGCTGGTTTGTTTTGCTTTCCTTCTAAGAACAAGAACCTGCAGCAAAGTTTGCAGACAATGTTTTGTTTGTTTGTTTACTTTGAATAAAAATCATATTGTCTCTGAGACTTGATCTCTCTAGTCATGAAAGGAGATGTTTAATCCCTGTTCTCTGCACTGATTCTGAAAGGATAAAAAATATAGCCTAACCCCTCCAAGGACCCCAAGGTAAAGGAGCCTTAATCCCCGAACCTAAGAACCCCTAAATAACTCATATTCCAGACCCTGCTCTCTGCCAGTAAGTAGATATAAGGTCACACCTTGCTGTTCCGGAGCCTGTTTTCTGTATAAAACTGGGTGCAAGGATATAGGGCAGGCCCTTGAATACTCGAGCCAGGCCTTGTAAGTTAACAGGAGATAAGCTGAATTAACCACTTATCTGGCTTCAGCAAACTGCTTGCACCATAGAAACCACCCCCTCTGTCCTAGTGACTTATCCTGAGTGCCATTGTCACCCCCACCCAGGAGACCATGTAAATCAAGACCTCCGAGACTAGGGAACTGATTGGTCCTTGGAGCTCGGGCTTAGATAGTTTAACAAGATTGGTCCATGAAGCGTGGGCTTAGATAATTTAAAATGATTGGTTTGTGATTTGCGGGTCTTGTGAATCCTATAAAAGCTGTCCCAATCCTGCACTCGGGGTCTGCAGTCCTCTACCCCTGCGTGGTATATGACTATGTGCCCCAGCGGGCTTGGAATAAAAATCCTCTTGCAGTTCGCTTCGAGACTGCTTCTCGTGAGTGATTTCGGGTGTCACCTTTCCTAGGACAGAGCGTGGGGGTCCTCCCTTTGAGGATCTAAAAATTCAAATTTTAACTGTGATATATTTACTAACTAAATAGTAAACACAACTTACAATGTATCATCAAATGTCTCTTGAAATGTATCAGAGTCTTCTTGCAAGACTTGAAGAACCTTTGTATCAGGGAGACCCCCCTTTCAAAGAGACACAGTGGCAGCAACCGATGCAAAAGCAAGAAGTTTATTAGTTTAGTGCACTGTGGTGGCCAACATCCAGAGGAGAAGTGACTCTGAAAGGCTGTTACAAGTAGTTTTTATACTTCTTAGGGGTGCAGGTTACATCAGCAAGGCTATAATTTAAATTCATTGGCTAAGCATATTGACCTTTAAACCTGTTGGTTAGTGACCATATGTGTCAGGACCCTGTCTTGGACCAGAAGGTCAGATGGCTATCAGTTAGTATAGTCTATGATTCTCCTGAAAATTATTTATTCAAGGAAGTCCCTTAGGCTGAAGCAGGGTGGGCCTCTGGGCCATTGTTTCCACATGGGGTGGGGAAAAAGAGAATTTAAGGAATGTGTAGTATGGGGAAGCCAAGGGTAGAAAATTTCCCACTGTGACTTCTTTATCCTAAGAAACTCACCTTCTTAAGGGGTGACACTCCAATAAAAAGAGAAGGTGAAGTGAGACTGAGAACCACACCAGTGCTGCCCACAGCGTCCTAATGAGTTGTAGAAAGACACACCAGCCCACTTCAAAAAGCATCTACTCTTAACATTTAGCTAAGAGCTGGGCAGTGAGAGACCTAACCCTGTGCCAATCACAGAAAGGAGAAAAAACAAAGCATTCACCTGATTCTCCCATGACTACTTTTGTTGTCTGTCAAATTTTTCCCTGAAAAGAAAGTCCACTAGCTTTTCTAAACAACTCTTCCCACACAGTGAAAGAAACCAGATAATGGAACATGTGATGTGATGTTTCATCTAAAACAGGATATTTCTGAATGCCCAGGACTGAAGTCTGCTACTTCGGTGGCTATGATGCTGTTGGAGAGCTTAGGTTGTCCCAGATGTATGATGAAAAAAGACTAGGTGATTGGAGGCAAGACAGGCCAAAATCAAAAGCTCCAGTTAATACTCACTGATGATTGGCCATTAAGAGCTTATAAGCAAAAGGGGTGGGCATAGGGACATTTACAGAGCTGATTCAATGTTCAAGAGAACATGTTTCTCTTGCAGAGGACCCTGGGTTGGTTCCCAGCACTCACATGGTAGTTAACTGTTGATCAAATTGTTAACACCCACACAAGGCCATCTTCTGGCTTCTCCAGTCACCTGTATATATGTGATATACATGCATGCACCCAGGCACATAAATGGCATGCAAAAAGATATACATAAATAAGCAAAGTCAAGGATGAATTTCATACTGTTTTCTAAACATATGCAATTGTTATACTGTATGATAATTATGCTAAAATATCTTATTGGCTAGAAACTACTTTATAAAATGGAAATTTAAAATGTCTTTACAAAACTATCCAAGTGATAATAAAGGAATTAGGTTATACATGTGAATTTAAAATTCAACAGGGAACACTGAACTTCATAACACTGTTGAAAGCTATAAAACTCCAGGGAGGCTTCATTCTTACTCCTGAGTATGGGAGGCTTGGTGCACCCTGGTGAGAAAGTTGTGGCAGAGCAGAGTTGGTTAGCCTGCAGTAGGCCAGGAGTCAAGAAAAGAAAAGCAGCGCTCCACTGGCCTTTCCTCTTTCCCTTGCATTTCACCTAGACCCTCACTGTGAGATCATGCAGAACACATTCAAAATGAGTCTTGCCTCTCTCCTAATCCTCCCAACATTCTCCCTTCACCCTCACATTTCCACCCCCAACAAACACAGTCAAAGGTCTGTCTCATCAGGTCTCAGTGGAAACACCCCCATCTCCCCTAACCCTCACTCCCTACCCACCCACCACCACCACCCACCTCCACAAACATGCACACATAAGAACACACACACACACAGAGAGAGAGGGGGGGGGGGAAGATGCCTCATTTGGTCTTAGTGATTCTAAATCCAGTCAAATTGATCATAAAGGCCTTCATAAACATCTACTAAACACCCAAAAGTATTTCTGAATCCTTCTAACAGAGTATTTGTTCTCATGACCATTTTGGGAGTTCAATGATCCTTTACCAGAGTTGCCTAAGGCCATCAGAAAACATAGGTATTTATATTACAACTCATAACAGTAGCAAAATTGCAGTGATGTGGTAGCAACAAAAAATAATTTGTGGTTGAAGTCACCACAACATGAGAAACTGTATTAAAGGGTCACCCCTTTAGGAAGGCTGAGAACCACTGATCTGGGAGATGATGATGTGAAAGTGGAGGAGAGTGCAGAGACATTCTCACCCTCAGTAGGGAAAGAGGCTGTGATGGACAAAGCCCAGTGCTAAGGTAACAGGCCCAATGTAAAGACCGTGTGCTCTATTGGAGCCATCTTTTCTCCAGCCTCGCTCGGACACAGAATCAGACAAACAGAATTACTAGGAACTGTATGTAAGCAAGGTAGGCATTTGAAGTGATTGACATTCAAAGGAGAACGCTGTTGATTTGTGAAACCTTAACTGCCTGGGGTGGAGGGCATAAAAAACTGTATAAGTTAGTAAATAAATTGAAGACTGTTGTAGGGGATAAAGTGTACTAAGCATGGACTTGAACAGATGAAGCTTGTGATATAGAAAGCCAGAAATTAATGGTCTAAGAATAGAGTGTTTGAAACTAAAATTCTAGGTGTGATATAATTATTGAAGTGTTGGAGTGAGAGGGCAAAAAAAAAAAAAAAAAAAAAAAGAATCTTACGAAAGCATAGGATATGAATTAGAATATCTAGAACCCAGATTCTAGGCAGTTGCTAATATCAGGAGTTCTATGGCAGGTCCTAAAACCCAACAAAAGTGTAAGTCATATGCATGCAGATAAACAAACACACTGTCACATATAAGCCAAGTTGTTCCCAAAGTACATGACCAGTATGCACCAGAATGCTAGAAACTTTTATTTGCATAGTCTGAGACGAACCTCCCTTTAGATTCCAGAAGGGGAAAAGTATATTCATCATTCCATTGTAGTTAGAAATTGTATCTAATTAAATTAAGGAACAGATTGACTAGCTTAACATATTCCAATGTTCATATGGCATTGAAAATCCTTTGGTTGGCAGCTGTGTAAATCAGCAGGAAGTCAGGCAGAGTCAGGGAGGAAATGAATATTTAGAAGTGGAAATAGCAGTGCTATTTCTAAACACCCCCTACTGCTTGCTTACATGGAAACACTGGTAATTAAGGCATGATTTTAATAAGGCAATAATACATTATTAAAATATGATAGTAATTAAAACATCTTATTTTCAATCTGTTTCACTTAAATTTTCATATATTACCTTTTCAATTTTAAGTAGATGAACACATAAAAGAAATTGGACACTTTTTAGGTCTTTGGTTCTCTCCTTCCATCATGGGTCCCAGGGATCAAACTTAAATGGTCAAGCTCAGTGGCTGGTACCTTTACCCACTGAGCCATCCCACCCTCCCCAGGGTTTTGTGAATTCATGAATGAAATAGACCCACTGTTAATTCTCCACTGAGTATTTTACTCTTCAGTAGTTTCCCAAATTGAACAATACTATTTCTTTAAGTTTGGCTTCTATTTTTATTATCTAATAATGCATTGCCAAAATATGCTAGTTACAAGTTGACATCGTGCAGATATTTTTATTTTTTGCTTTTGAAACATTTGTTTATTTAGGTTTTTGTTTATTTGTGTATTGTGTTTGAAACAGTTACCATATTCTGATACAATGTTTTCTTATTCTTGGTTTCAGGCTGTCTTAGTCAGGATTCCATTGCTGTGAACAGACACCATGACTATGGCAACTATCTTTCTGTAATTGGTTGTTTTATTTATTTGCATTCTGAATGTTAAAAAAATATAGAATGCTTCATAAATTTGTATGTCTTAAAGGGAAGCATTTAATCCAGGCTGCCTTGCAGTTACGGAGTTTTAATCCATTCTCATCACAGAGGCATGCAGGCAGGCATAGTGTTGGAGAAGTAACTGAAAGGTCTACATCTGGATCTACAGACAGCAGGAAGAAAGAGACATTGGGCCTGGCTTGAGCTCTTGAGACCTCAAAGCCCATCAATTAGTGCCACTCCTTAAGCACTTAAACAGATGGACATGGGGCCACTCTTCTTCAAACCACCACACAGGCTATTGGGAAATAGGGATTTCTTGACTTTAACATATAATTCTTTTGGGTCTTATCCCTTCAACCCCTCTTTATTTTGTTCAGTTTCCATGTCTCCTGATTGTATTCTGAACTGATTTTTACCAGTTATATTTAAACATAAAACTATGTTTATGCTTTATACTGGCTGGTTTTGCGTCAACTTGACACAAGCTGAGCTATCACAGAGAAAAGGTCTCAGCTGAGGAAATACCTCCATGAGATCCAGCTGTAAGGCATTTTCTCAACTAGTGATCAAGGGAGAAGGGCCCAGCCCATTGTGGGTGGTGCCATCCCTGGGCTGGTAGACCTGGGTTCTATAAGAAAGCAGGCTGAGCAAGCCAGGAGAAGCAAGCCAGTAAGTGACATCCCTCCATGGCCTCTGCATCAGCTCCTGCTTCCTGACCTGCTTGAGTTCCAGTCCTGACTTCCTTTGGTGATGAACAGCAATATGGAAGTGTGAGCTGAATAAACCCTTTCCTCCCCATGTTGCTTCTTGGTCATGATGTTTGTGCAGGAATAGAAACCCTGACTAAGACATACTTCTTTCTATAATTATCAAGAAAAGCTTTGTTTCTCTTCTTGAGAGCCAGCAGGACACATGATCACCAAGTTCCATTACTACTTACTGTATATCAGCTCCAAAAACATTTCCAAAATGTGAGGAAATTCCATCAGATGCCAAATGTCCAACTAAAAGCAATTTAAATGATGAGTCTGTCATTAAACAAAATGTCACAAATATTGCTTAATGATCTTTATGAAATGCCAGAAGAAAGAAGCATTAATCTGGTTCTTAGGCTGTTCACGAAGGGGAACACTAATCCCTTCAGCTTGAAAATAGACGGAAATCTCTAAAGAATGATATCGTCAATTTGGACGACAATTCAAACTCCATGAGGAGTCTCTCACTTTGGAAAACCAGGTAAGAATTAGGTTTTTAATTTTGCATGGCAGCCCCAGTGTGTCCTAGCATGTCCGTTCCAACTCTCAAGAGACACTGATTTTCTAACATCCGTCATTTCTGAGGTTTCAGCTCCCGTCGTTTCTAATCCAGTTTGAATTCGTTGTGTGATTCATTGCGATGCATGGGTTTCCACGCTGTCCAGTTGGGTTTGCTTTGATGCTCATTGGTTAGCTGTTGGCATTTTTGTGGGCGGTGACTCTGGGATGAGTGATTGGCAGTGCTTTGTGCTAAGCCAGGTGCAGCTGTTTGCGATGAGGGTGAATTCCCTCCGCTCCACTTTTCTTGCGTTTGAAACTCCTAAGTCAAGGAAGCAGAATGTTCTCCATGGAGGAATTTGTTTTTCTTTCAGAGGGCAGCACAGATGAGAGAAGAGTGCAGGGGACACTGCTGTGACTGACTTGGCCAGGGTTATAGACTTGGCCATGGTGTAAACTTAGTCCTGCTCCCACCTCCTCAGAGGTGTCTGCAGGGCCATCTCTCAACAGGACTTGATGCCCGCTTATTTTCTCAGCTAGCTCATCTTTTCTTCACCAATTACACCCAGATGGGTGAGTCACAAGCTTATAATTTTCTTCTTCTTGGCCCTTAAAGGCTCCTTAGGAACTATTCCTCTCTACACCTGTACTTTTTATTGAATATAAATGGGCTTTAGAATCTATAAATAACCCAATCGACACTGTGGGCTACCTTCAATTACTGACAAGCTGCTGTTCTCAAGGTGTTCACACTGAGCCTACATGCTGTTGGCATCAGCAAACCGTTCTCTTTTAATTTACTCAGGATGTATATGTTCTTTGTGCTATTCGCTTGGAAGTTTTGAAAATAGAAAAGAAGAAGAAAGATACTGGCTCAAGTCCTCTGCAAGGAACATCAGCAAATGGCATTTACCTGCTTCTTAGAATTGAGGTTGCTAAGGAGACAATAGGGAAATTGCTCTGAATCTGCTGTTTGTACAAGAACAGTATTTATGAGCGGTATGTGTATACTTTTACGTTTTTATTCTGACTTGAGGTTCTTTTTAATACTGCTAGAGGAAGTACCAAAACTGCCTAATTCAGCTCAACTTGGAAATCATGGGAAAGATGCAAAGGTCTAAGGAAACAGCCTTGTTGAGGTTTAAACTTCTTAATGAAGAGACTCTAAATACTATGTGATTATATCTGATTTCTAGCATAAATAGACTGATTTCTAACAAATATCTAAATTTGGAGCATTGTATTGTGTTAACAAAACTTGAGAAGGCTCACTCCACCTGGTTAATGTCAACCAGTACTTGGTATGCATTTTTATAGATAAAATAAAAGAGAAAGAAATTATATTGCAACAATGGCACTATCTTTTGGGTATGCAGACCCTTCATTAGTGCAGATATGGGGCAAAAGTCTCCTGGCATCTTAGCTCATGATAGAAGGAGTGCATCCTTACCACAGCTTCAAGGATATTTAAACACAGAGTTCCTTCTATCATTCATAGACATGACCATCCAAGGAGAGCTACTGTCTTTGGTTTCCTCATCTGGACTTCTGGTCTACCCAAGTACCATCTAACTTCATTCTAGCAGCTGTGGGATTGACTCATACAGTACTGATTTCTCTCCTCATGGAAAAGATGAATAAATAAATTATTTAAGAAAATAATTTTATAATAGAAGGAGGATTTTTCTTAACAGGATATATTTTTGAAGTCTGAACACAATGCCTGCTTGTACAAAGAAGAAACAAAACCTATCACCTAGAAAAGATATATTTCTGTAAATAGACAAATATTTTGAAATTGGCCAATGAAAATAGAAAACTTTTCTTCCAGATGAAATGTTTTGGTTTCTTTCTCAGGAATGTCAAAATGATTTTTAAAAACTCAAGCCCTACTTTCTAGATGTCACAGTTGATGTTTTTCCCTTCAGATGAATTGTTGGGTTCAGGATAAACACCAAGAAAACTCACCAGAAGCTTAAAAGGTAAAGCTTTATTTTCTGGCTGAGGCAGCCAGTTTCGTCTGAACCATGTCCCCTAAGGGAAACTGTACATTTTCATAGAATGGGAACACACAGCAAGGAAAAGTGGGGTGGGCTGTTGCATTGATATATTTTGACATAAGGGGTTAAGCAAGTAAGTTAACATTAGTGACTGGGCCTTATCCAGGTCACTTGGTTTCAGGGTCCTTGAGTCAGCTTTTGTAGTCAGATCCCTTCCTGGACTCTGACCCAGAATCTAGAGTTATAACAAAGAAGTGGGCAAGCAGCATTTAGTTAATTAAGTCAAGACAAGCAACACATTTATAACTTATGCCTTAGTTTAGATCAGCATCTTCCCTCTTTACATCTTTTACTAGTTAACAGACAAACATGAAACATCTAAAGAAACAGAGCAGTTGAGTTCTGAGAGATGGAAACATAAATTCAGTTTTGATACTTCCAGCAAGGTAGGACTCATTCCTGAGATGCATAAACTCAGGAAACTATGGCCTGACATTGTGAGAAGTATCATTCAGAAGCATCCTTAATGTATTCTACTTTGATGATTTTTATCCTAAAAATTTTACCTTTTAATGTATCCTATAAAAACTAATATGAACCTATCCATCATTATCAGGTAAGCTATCTGTACAAATTACACTCCAAATTTAGAGGCACAAAAAAATAACTTGATTGTATGTTGTAAGGTCTGTGAAGGAATTTTAGTTTGTTTAATGCTGCAGTGGACACGGGGGGGGGGGCATATGAATCTTCAATTTTCGGATATTACTCAAACTGGGGAGTAACTGGGTCATAAACTAATTCAATTTTCTGAGAAACTACAACAGAGTGTGGCATAGGAGGTGCCCACTTCACGTTCCCAGTGACTGTACACCTGAGTCCCTTAGACAGCATTTATCTTTGGCTTTGTTATTAGCAGACATCCTTAATATCTCTTTGTGGCTTTAATTTGGCTTCAAACCAAAGCTGTCTCAAGATTTTCTGAGATGAGCTTTGTATTTCTGTCTAGTGGAATCTCTTCCCAGGCAGCTGCAATAGACGGTGGGCCTGCTACAGTTTAGATATAGCATGTGGGCATCCCCAAAGACTTCTGTAAAACTTACTCACCCATGCAGCAGTGTTGGATAATGGAGATTTAACAAATAGTCCTAGTGGAGAAGGTTAGGCAATGGAACTCCACCCTGGGAAGGAAGTAGTGTTCTCTCAGGATGGAGGTCTTGAGGGTAATTATAAAAAAATGAACCTGACTTTACATGAGCATTTAGCAATTACATACTGTCCACCACCCCCTCCCCTCTATTTCTCTTTCCCTTGCTTGATCACCACTATGAGGACATTCTTCGGGTAGGCATCAGCACATCTAAGCCATTGCTAATGCAGTCATTTTGAGTCTCTAAAATGCCTCCTTTATTTATAAAATATATGGAGCTGGGATGTTTCTATAGCAACACAAAAGAACTAATAGACAACTTACATGTTTGGGTAATTAAAGGACATTTGCAACAAAATCTGCTTACAATGAGCACAATAGTCTCATCTGGAGGGAAGCCTGTAAGTTTAACCAGTGTTAGAAATAAATATTGTGATCTGTAGCTATTCTGTCTAATGTGGGGAAAAAAACATACTTTTCTTTCCGGGCCTCCAATATGCAAGGTAAAGCCAGCTAATTCAGAAATCATGATTCTGTCCTCTAAGGCTAAGAGAAGGTAGTAAAAATCAGGGCTCTAAAAGTTCCTTTCTTTCCTTCCCACTCTGAAAACTCAGTGTACATTATTATTTCCTTTCCTTTATACTAAACCAAGAAAGACAGACAGGCTTGTTTTTAAATATAAACTAAAACTGCTTTTAATTGCACCCTTTAATTAAGTGGCTTATGTCTGGAAACAGAAAGTTATATCAAAGAAAAATGGCTTCTCTCACCTGTAAGAGATCCTATGTGTAAAGAAAATTATGGCTTTGAGTCCTGTTCTCTAAAGCCCTATTCAAGTTAAAGCCTCCATCAATGCAGACCCCTCCACCAGGCTGTATCCCAGAGTCTCTATTGTGTCTGAATGCATAAACTAAAAGTCTCTCTCTTGAGACAACTAAGGCTTAATGAGGTGTTAGTTGCAGATGTTTTGCACTCCTTTGTGTATGTTTGTAAAGACATGACTTTATCAAGGCTCTGATTCAACAGGACCTAGCTTTATCCTTTAAACATCGATTGTATTTTTAGTATGATTGTATTTTTATGTATTTTAGTATTGAATATTTTAATATGTTACCTGAGAAGATAGTTCATAATGATGTCTTTGGCCTAAGGGTTTTCCATATATGGAAAACAGAAATATCAACTGAGAACTTAGGATGCTGGGTACATGGTGTCTCAGCTACACAGTTGGAGAGAGAAGATGCTGAACATGAAGATGCTGAACATGAAGAGCTTTGCCTTACTGTTAATCCCCTTAGAAAGCTACTGGAGCAGAGGTTCTCACCAGTGAGGTATATGCTCATGAGGCTAGAGCAGGGAGCCTGTAATTTCAAGGCCAGAGTGGACTATGCAGATAGAGAGATCCTTTTTTAGAATGAAAGTAGGAGAGAAAAAGGAAGAAATATAATTGATTGGAATCAGAGCCTCTTAGCCATATGTGGATATTCAAAGATGCTCCAACATACAATAAAAACACATGCTCCACCGTGTTCATAGCAGCCTTATTTATAATAGCCAGAAGCTGGAAAGAACCCAGATGTCCTTCAGTAGATGAATGGATACAGAAATTGTGGTATATTTACACAATGGAGTACTATTCAGCTACTAGAAACAATGACTTTATGAAATTCCTAGGAAAATGGAGGTATCTAGAGAATATAATCCTAAGTGAGGTAACCCAGTCACAAAAGAACAGACATAATATGCAGTCACTGATAATTGGATACTAGCCCCAGAAAGCTCTGAATACCCAAGAAACAACTCACAGATCATATGAAGCTCAAAAAAACGAAAGGCCAAAAAGTGGAAGCCTCAGTCCTTCTTAGAAAAAAAAAAAACAATAATAAGTGTATAGCACCCACTCAGAGTGGGGTACACCTAGACCTTAAATCATTAATAACTCAAGAGCTAAGAAGATAGCCTTGTGGCAGTTTTTGATATTTAAAAATCATTATGTTTAATCTTTACACACCAAGAAAACATTGACTATTTCCATGTTATGTTTTGCTTTACATGTACTTTATGCTCATGGTAACTAGTAAGATTTCAATGCACACTATCAAACCTTTAAAAAAATCAAGTACTGACAAAAATATATTCATATAGTTTTATGCCAAAATGCTTTTAAAAATCTGTACATGTATCTCATTTTTTAAAAATAAAGTTGTAAGAAAAAAATAACCTTGGGTTGTATTCTAGAAATAAATGAATCTCTGTTTCCTTGTTTGGCTTTTTTCTGTATATAGGTGTGTGCATGTGCTGTGTATAGGTGTGTGCACTTGTGAATGTGACTATGTGAATATATACACACATATATAAAAGCCAGGGGTAAGAAGGTGTCTTCCTCTATAGTTACCTTCTTGGGGGAGGGGCACATTATCTGGGGATAAAGAATTCCTGTGGTGATTATTGGGAGAGATACCCACCCACTCTTCAAGGGTTAGTTTAGCTGCCTGCTTGTATGCCTAGACATTGGGGAAACAACACACCCTCCTTTGAAGTTCAGATCAGCCTAGTCACAAGCAGATGTCTTACACTTGTGTTCCTGTTTACCCTGCCACAAATTACAGACTCGACCCAGGAGGTGTTTTTTCCACTGAGTAGCTAGAAAGTTTGCACATGACTTTTGTCTTGTATGTCTTGAGAGAGAATTCTGAAGAGTAAAGCAGCATTTTGATTATGTGGATGACGGAATTGTGTCTTTCTTTTCAAACCCTCAGGCCTTTGCCATATTCAGAATAGCTGCTGAAGGTGCAGGCTCTGTCAAGTGGAGGTCCAACCGAGATTCGGAAAAGAAAGGATATCCTGAAGGGTTACCCCATGGAGGCTGGCCAGCATGTAAGGAAATTGGGGTGTGTCAGAAATAGGAACCACAGTTGGTGAATCAACTAGTGATTGTGCTTAAGCAAAAAGGGTAAGAAGAGGTAATGGTAAAATGTTTTTGTGTATGAGTTATACTGAAAATTTAGAGGAGCAAAGATAATTCTTATAGGTGCCTTTAAGTCTTTATACACAGATTAGAGATGGTTTATTCTCTAAACTTGAGAGAAAATGGGTTTAAGAACAGCAATCCTCCCTGCCTATCAGAGGGATGGTATGGCAAAAGAGAAGGAAAATGAACATAAAGTGTTCCAGAGCTCTCCTAGGGACAGGGGGATGTCAGATGTGCTGACTTTCTGGCTCCCACTGAAGAAATGTCTAGTTCTCATTCTGAGTCCCTTAGGAAAGATATTGAGGTCCCTTTGGCACATCTAGTTCTCTTCTCTCTCTTGTGTATTGTTTGACTATTGGCAAGACAATCTGTCCATGTGTGTCAGTTTGTGTGTGTGTTTTCCTTGCTTGAGAGTTCCGTGTTCAAAAGAAAAAAATGGTTAAAATGTTATCTGTTGGTTGCTTACCCCTTGATTTAGTTTTAACTTGTGTCAAAAAGGGTAAAAATAAAAAGCAGTCTCAACTGACCTTTAGAGCCCTGCACCTAAAGTTTGGAGTCTCACATAACTGGAGGCCTCTCTTAAAGGTGCCAGCAGCTTCTCAGCTTAGAGCTGTTCATTGTTTCTTCCAGAAAAATCTCGGACTGTTTATTGAGCTCAGCAGGTGACAGGGTGCTCCTCTCTTGACATTACAGCTAGAAAAAGTAAGCATTTTCATGATTGTAAAGGGTTTGTATGTGGCATGTCTGCTTGTGGTTTTGAAAGCCCTTCAGGCAATGAATGGATGTCATTGAAAAGTTTTGCCTTGGGGAATAGCTGATGGCCCTGTATTATGTTAGAGATTTGCTGCTGCTTCAATGGAGAAAGTTGGGACTTGGAATCCTTCAGTGTATATCGTTGTGGATATTTTGTTGGCTGATACCTCTGAAGATTTCCTACAGGTTTTTGCTCTTGTACAATGAGCTTTATAACTTTGGAGTGGTTTTTGCTCCAGAAAAGGTGCAAAGGCAATGTCCTTTAAAATATTTGGGTTGTCAGTTATATCATAGACAGATTGTGGCATAGAAAATTAAAAAAAAAAAAAGGACAATTTACTTATTTTTAATGAATTTTAAAAGTTGTTAGGAGATGTTAACTGGATAAGACCACCTAAAGCTCACCACAGGAGGTCTTAAGCCTCTGTTTGTTATTCTCAAGAGGGATGCAAATCCTAGTATTCCTCTATAGTTAACTGAGGGATTAAAAGTTTTGCAGAAAATATAGAGGAAGCAATTAGTTAACAACAGATACATTATATATATTAAGATCAATTGTTGGCTGTTTGTATTTTTTGCCTGGCACCCAGAGCAGTCCTTTGGCAAAGGGGACCATTAATGTGGATTCACCTTTCTTCCCCTTTAAGAAAAGTTTTAACATTCCATTATGTTGTCATTGCTGTGTTAATACAGAATTGTAGAATAGAATCCTAAAGTATTTTGGAAGGAACCTGATGAAATATTTGTTCCTTATTTCATACAGAAATTAAATTGGTTATTGCAGAAACTGACATTTGGCCTATTGCATGTGAAAACTTTTCAGGCAAAATTGATAGATCATTATCCAAAAGACAAGTTGTTAAAATTTTTCGCTATGCATGGTTTTGCATTTCCTACAAATTAACCCATGCAGCCCATATATAATGCAACTGCTGTATCTATACATGGCTTGTCTAATAAGAAGACAGCATATGTAATTGTATCACACATTTATTCTTTTAAGTTTCCCCCTGCTGCTGCACACAGTATTGGATTATGTGCTGTAGCCACTGTTTTTAAGTGTTAAAAAATTAGTTAAACTTTAAATTTATATACTGATAGCCAATATGTAGCTTATGGCTTACAATTGCCTAAAATTGTTCCATTTTTAGATATTGCTAATTCTTGAGTTTTGCAATTGTTTATATAAATACAACTTAATTTGAGAGAACACACTGTTTTTTTTTATTTTATGGGATATTTAAGAGATACTGGATTTCCTGTATCGCTTAGTAAAGGCAATGCCACAGCAGATTTGTATACCAGGCAGACTAGTCTCATTCTTTACTATCAAAATAGTAATGACCTGAGACAACAATTTGATATTTCTAGAGAATGTGCATGTCAAATTGTAAAGACTCGTCCTGAATATGCTTAGGTTCTTCCTATACCACATAATTTGGTTAACTCTCGAGGACTTATACCTAACCAATTGTGGCAAATGGATATTACCCATATTTCTGATTTTAGAAAATTGAAATATTTATTTAAATATTAACTCCTTTTCAGGCTTTGTAGTTGTAACTGTTTTAACTAGAGAAGCAACTAAAAGTGTATAGCTTCTGGACAATCGCTTTCTATTTGATATTCTTAAGGGTAGCATTGATTCCACCCCTGATAGACAGCTTGCTACTGAAGCCAGAGATTGTTTGCAAAAAGCTCAAGAAACATTGGAAAGAGCTCATTTGGAATGTATAAATTATTCAATACCTTTACAATCATTAGTGTTTCCATCTGATCATACTTTAACAAGAGTATTTTTGACAGCAAGGACCTATTTTATGGGTATATTTGTAAGCTTTGCCTTTGAAAATTGTTGTTTCTTACCCCCAAGCTGTTATTAATTTAATTTTTGAAGCACAAAAAAAGTAGCAGTTCAAATTTTTGGAAAAGAGCCAGATATTATCATTGCACCTTATACAAAAGAGCAGATATGGGGTTTAGCACAAACCCATACAGATTGGGCTATATTTTTATGCAGTACTATTAGTGAACTTGATAACCATTATCCTGCTAATAAATTGGCTCGATTTTTTAAAAGAGCATCCAATTGTGTTTCCTAAGGCGGTTTCCTCTATCTCTCATCACCATGCTAGGTTAGTTTTTACAGATGGATCCTCTAATGGCTTTGCTTCTGTAGTATCTAAAGAGAGTCATGAGACTTATCAAGTAGCAGTTAAATCTGCTCAAATGGCCGAAATTATGGCTATGCAATTTGCTTTGCAGAGATTTCATGAAGAAGCCCTAAATATTTATGCTGATAGAATCTATGTTGCTCAAAATCATGCCACCTTTCAAAACTACTGCTTATATTGACCCTGTGTCAGGGGGTTTTGATCAATTATTGAAATTACAGACTTTGATTTGGCAAAGAAAATTTCCTATATTCGTGGGGCACATTAGAGCTCATACTGTGCTTCCAGGATCTCTTTTGAGGGAAAGTTGACTTGCAGATGCACACACTCGCCCTCTGGCTTTGGTTATAGAAGAATCTAATGTGAATAAATCTATTAGGATGCATATTAATTTCATTTGAACGCAGGATCTTTAAGATTTCATTGCAAAATTACAAAGGACCAAGCTCTACCTATAGTCACTCAATGTCCCACGTGTGCAAAATTCATTTCTGCTCCTAATTTGTAAGTTAGTCCTACTTAGTGATGAAAGCCTGAGGCTCTGTTTGTACCTTTCCTCGGGATGCAGAGTCACCTGTCTGGGTTCCTGAACACTGTGTTCATCCTGTCAAACCCATGCAGTTGTACTATTAATAATAATGAAGGGAATTGTTCTCAACAGGAATGTCATCCCAGAAGTTGCTGGGAGAGAGAAGACCTTGCAGTGGTGGCTAGAATCCCAGAAATTACCTGTGCCTGTGGAACATACTGGAGAAAATCAACTGATTTTTGCCTGCACCATGAAAATTTTAACTGCAACCATTATTAGTGCTGGCCCAGCAGCTGGTTTTACAGCTGCAGTTTTGGGGATTGTTCTTCCCTACTTTATTGCCACAGTTGCATGGTGGAATTTTCTGGAGAAGTGGCTGAGGCTCTCTCCACTTAAATTAATTTGAAATTATTCATTTAATTGGATATGCATTCAATTGGGATTATTAAATTTGAATTAACAGACAGCACTGTTGCAAGAACAACTGGTTATATTTTTTTAGGAGGCTCATAAGACTGGGCATATTAGCCCTTGGAGCAGCATTAGTGTGTATCTTTCTTTATGTTAATTGGGCAGAAGACAAACCCAGAGCCAAGCTGTCAGTAGACAGACTATGGCAGTAGGCAACCCTGCAGCTCACGTTCAGCCAGAGACAGGAAAGACAAAGGGGGTGCTTGCTAGCCTAAGCCCACCATGACATGTGTGGGTTTCTCAAATACAGGTAAGGCAAGTGCTGACATCTGTGAGTCGCCTAAGGCAGACGCTAATTATAAAATAATTTGGGGGGGGGCTGTTGGGAGCAATGCCCAGCTCCCTGAAGGGTTAGCAGAACTGTCCTGCTTATATGCCTAGACACTGGAAAAACAACATGTCCTCCTTTGAACTTCAGATCAGCCTAGTCACAAGCTGATGACTCACACCTGAGTTCCTATTTATACTTATGGTTACAGACTCTACCCAGGGGGTATCTCTTCCACTGAGCAGCTAGGGAATTTGCATTCTGCTTTTGTCTTGTATGTCTTGAGAGAGAATTCAAAGAGTAAAGCAGCATTTTGGTTACACAGATGACCAAGTTGTGTTTTTCTTTTTAAACCCTCAGGCCATTGCCATATTCAGAGTAGCTGCTGAGGTACAGATGCCATCAGGTGATATGCTGATCCACAGAAAGGAAAAAGAAGCTGGTGGGTCACAGCACAGGAAGATGTAATAATTTTCTGTAAATTTCAAACAGCTACAGAAAAAGACCTTTGAAAGTGTTCATCATCAAGAAACATTAAAGCCTCAAGTAGACTGATTTCAATATTAAGTAATGTATACATTATTGAAAATCACACATTACTTCCATCCATCTCTACATTTTCTTGTTTTATGTACCACTAAAATGTAATTTAAAAATCAAGGAAAGGAAGAAATTGTCATCAACCTAAAAAAAAAAAAAACTGGTAAGAAATGTTATTCTAAAACCTACCTAAAGAAAAACAACTCAACTAATGTCTTGACCTTAGCACAGTAAAGATCATGTCAAAAATATTTACATTGTTTAAGGTATTAATTTGTTTATAATACCAGAAGAAATAACTATTATGTATTTCATAGAAAACAATACCGGAATAAATGAAATGTTATATAGTAGATTTAGAATCTTAAAAAACCTAATAGGATCTCTCTCTTGCTCTCCGCCCTCCGTTCCTTGTCCCTCCACTCCCCATTCCCTTCCCCCCTCTGTTTTCATGTGCTCATGTCTGGCCTCTACTTCTCTATTCCTCTCTTCTCTCTCTCTCTCTCTCTCTCTCTCTCTCTCTCTCTCTCTCTCTCTTTCTCTCTCTCTCTCTGACTCTACCACCTCCTTTTTTTAAAAGAGAGTGACAGTCCAAATAAGAGAATTTTTTTCATACTGCTTTTTATTTTTAAAAAAGAGATTTTTTATATACAGATATTTAAAGGCATTTTGGCATAATATTATATGAATATTTTTGTCAGTACTTAATTTTTTTAGAGGTTTGATAGCTTGCATTGAAATCCCACTGGTTACCATAAGCATGTAGGACAGAATGTAACATGGTAACAGATTTCTTGTTGGGTATAGATTAAGCATAATGATCTGTGAATACCAAAAATTGCCAAAAGGCTATTATCTTAGCCCTTGGATTATTAATGATTTGAGGTCCAGGAGTACCACACTCTGAGATGGTGCTATATATATATATAAAATGTTTTCCCCCTAAGAAGGACTGAGGCTTTGTTTTTATTTATTTATTTATTCATTCATTTATTTATTTATTTATTTTGCCTTTGTTTTTCTGGAGTTTCATATACTCTGTTAGTTGTTTCTGGGATGTTCACAGCTTTCTGGGGTTAGTATCCAATTATCTGTAACTGCTTATTATGTCTGTTCTTTTATGACTGGGTTACCTCACTCAGGATGATATTCTCTAGATGCATCCATTTTCTTAGGAATTTCATAAAGCCATTGTTCTGATAGCTGAGTAGTACTCCATTGTGTAAATATACAACAATTTTTGTATCCAGTCATCTACTGAAGGACATCTGGGTTCTTTCCAGCTTCTGGCTATTATAAATAGGGCTGCTATGAACATTGTGGTTCATGTGTCTTTGTTGTATGTTGGAGCTTCTCTGGGGTATATGTCCAGAAGTGGAGTAACTGGGTCTTCAGGTTATGTCCAATTTTCTGAGGAACGGCCACACTGATTTCCAGAGTAGTTGTATCAGTTTACAACCCCACCAGCAGTGGAGAAGTGTTCCTCTTTCTCTACATCCTCGCCAGCATCTGTTGTCATATGAAATTTTGATCTTAGCAGTTCTAACTGGTGAGAGGTGGAATTTCAGGGTTGTTTTGATTTACATTTTCCTGATGACTAAGGATGTCAAGCACTTACATAGATGCTTCTCAGCCATTTAATATTCCTCAATTGAGAACTTTCTGTTTAGCTCTGTACCCCATTTTTAATAAGATTCTTTGATTCGTTGGTGTCTAACTTCTTGAGTTCTTTGTATATCTTGGATTTTAGGCCTCTATCAGATGTGGGGTTGGTAAAGATCTTTTCCCAATTTGTTGGCTGCCATTTTGTTTTCTTGGCAGTGTGTCCTTAGCCTTACAGAAACGATGCAATCTCATTAAGACCCATTTGTCAATATTTGACCTTGGAGCTCAAGCCATTGGTATTCTGTTCAGGAAAATTTCTCCTGTGCCTATGAGTTCTAAGGTTTTCCCAACTTTCTCTTCTCATAGTTTCAGTGTACCTGGTTTAACGTGGAGATCTTTGATCCACTTACACTTGAGCTTTGTACAAGGAGATAAGAAAGGGTCTATTTTCATTCTTCTGCATGCTGGGTGCCAGATGGACCAACACCAATTGTTGAATAGGCTGTACTTTTTCCATTGAATGTTTACAGCTCCTTTGTCAAAAATCAAGTGGCCATATACGTAAGAGCTCATTTCTGGATCTTCTATTTAATTCCTTTGATCCACATACCTATCTCTGTACAGGTACCATGCTGTATTTAACACAATTGCCTTGTAATATAGCTTGAGGTCAGGGATAGTGATTCCTGCAGATGTTTTCTTGTTGTTGAGGATGGATTTTGCTATTCTAGGTCTTTTCTTATTCCAGATGTAAATGTACATTGCTCTTTCCAACTTTATGAAGAATTGGGTTGAAATTTTGATGGGAATTGCATTAAGTCTGTAGATTGCTTTTGGTAACATGGCCATTTTTACAATGTTGATCCTTCCAATCCCTGAGCATGGGAGATCTTTCCATTTTCTGAGATCTTCCTCGATTTCCTTCTTTAGAGATTTGAAGTTCTTGTCATACAGGTCCTTCACTTACTTAGTTAGAGCCACACTAAGGTATTTCATATTGTTTGTGACTATTGTGAAGGGTATCATTTCCCTAATTTCTTTCTCCACATGTTTGTCCTTTGAGTACAGGAAGGCTACTAATTTGTTTGAGTTAATTTTATATCCAGCCACTTTGCTGAACTTGTTTATCAGCTGTAGAAGTTCTCTGGTGGAATTTTTGGGGTCACTTAAGTATACTATCATGTCATCTGCAAACAGTGATGATTTTACTTTCCAATTTGTATTCCTTTGGTTTCCTTTTCCTGTCTCATTGCTCTGGCTAGGACTTCTAGTACTATGTTGAATAGGTAGGGGGAGAGTGGGCAGCCTTGTCTAGTCCCTGATTTTAGTGGGATTACTTCAAGTTTCTCATCGTTGAGTTTCATGTTGGCTATTGGTTTGCTGTATATTGCTTTGATTATGTTTAGGTATGGGTCTTGGATTCCTGTTCTTTCCAAGACTTTTAACATGAAGGGGTGTTGAATTTTGTCAAATGCTTTCTCAGCATCTAGTGAGATGACCATGTGGTTTTTTTCTTTGAGTTTATTTATATGGTGGATTATGTTGATGGATTTCCTTATATTAAACCATCCCTTCATCCCAGGGATGAAGCCTACTTGGTCATGGTGAATGATCGTTTTGATGTGTTCTTGGATTCGGTTTGCAAGGATTTTGTTGAGTATTTTTGCATCAATGTTCATAAGGGAGATTGGTTTTAAGTTCTCTTTCCTTGTAGGGTCTTTGTGTGGTTTAGAAACGAGGGTTATTGTGACCTGGAAACATGAGTTAGGTACTGTTCTATCTGACTCTATTTTGTGGAATAGTTTGGAGAGTATTGGTATTAGGTTGTCAATAAATGTCTGATAGAATTCCGTACTGAACCCATCTGGACCTGTGCTTTTTTTTTTTCTTTTTTTTTTTTTTTTTTTTTTTTTTTGGTTAGGAGGCTTTTGACGGGTGCTTTTGTTTCTTTAGGTGTTATGGGATTATTTAGATCATTTACCTGGTCCTGGCTTAGCTTTAGTGTCTTGTATCTGTCTAGGAATTCATCCATTTCCTCGACATTCTCCAGCTTTGTTGAGTATAGCCATTTGTAGTAGGATCTGATAATTTCCTGAATTTCCTCAGCTTCAGTTGTTATGTCTCCACTTTCCTTTCTGATTTTGTTAATTTGGATACTCTCCCTTTGCCCTCTAGTTAGCGTGGCTAACGGTTTTTCAATCTTGTTAATTTTCTCAACGAACCAGCTCTTGGTTTTGTTGATTCTTTGAATGGTTCTCTTTGTTTCTGTTTGGTCAGCTCTGAGTTTGATTTTTTTTACCATCTACTCCTCTTTGGTGTTTATGCTTCTTTTCGTTCTAGAGCTTTCAACTGTGCTGTCAACTTGCTAATGTATGCTCTCTCCAGTTTCTTTTGGAAGCACTCAGAGCTATGAGTTTTCTTCTCAGTGCTGCTTTCATTGACTCCCATAGGTTTGGGTGTGTTATGTTTTCATTTTCATTAAATTCTAGAAAACCCTTAATTTTTTTCTTTATTTCTTCTTTGACCTTACTATCATTTAATAGAACATTATTTAGTTTCCATGTGTATATGGGCTTTCTATTGTCTTTGTTGTTATTAAAGACCAGCTTTAGACCATTGTGATCTGATAGGATGGGTGGGAGTATTTCAATCTTCTTATATCTATTGAGGCTTGTTTTGTGACTGATTATGTGGTCAATTTTGGAGAAGGTGCCATGAGATTCTGAGAAGAAGGTGTATTCTTTTGTTTTAGGATGAAATGTTCTGTAGATGTCTATTAATTCCAGTTGGTTCATAACCTCTGCTAGTTTTACTGCGTCTTTGTTCAGTTTCTGCTTCCATGATGTGTCCAATGATGAGAGTGGGGTGGTGAGGTCTCCAACTGCTATTGTGTGTGGTGCAATGTATATTTTGAGCTTTAGTAGGGTTTCTTTTTTGAATATGGGTGCTCTTGTATTTGGAGCATATATGTTAAGGATTGAGAATCCTGATAAAATTTCCTGTAATAAGTAAAAAGTGTCCTTCCTTATCTTTTTTGATAACTTTTGGTTGAAAATCTACTTTATTTGATATTAGAGTGGCTACTCCAGCTTGTTTGCTTGGACGTTTTTTTTTTTCCAATCTTTTTCTCTGAGATAGTGTCTGTCTGTATCTCTGAGATAAGTTTACTGTATGGAGCAAAATGCTGGATTCTGTTCTGTATCCACTCTGATAGCCTATGTCATTTTATTGGGGAATTGAGTCCATTTATGTTAGCAGATATTAAGGAACAGTGGTTATTATTTCCTACTATTTTTGCTTTTAGGGGTTGAATTGTGCCTGTGTGTCTTTCTTCTTTTGGTTTTCTTGCTTAGTTATTTTCATGTTTTTACTAGGATGCAATTTCCCTTCTTGTATTGGGTTTCCCAGCTATAATTCATTGTAGTGCTGGATTTGTGGTCAGATATTGTGTAAATTTAGTTTTGTCCTGAAATACCTTGGTCTCTCCATCTGTGGTGATTGAGAATTTTGCTGGGTATAGCAGCATGGGCTGACACTTGTGTTCTCTTAGGGTCTGCATGATGTCTGTCCAGGATCTTCTAGCTTTCATAGTCTCTGTTGAGGAGTGGGGGTAATTCTGATTAGTCTGCCTTTATATGTTTCATGACCTTTTTTCCTTACTGCTTTTAGTATTCTTTCTTTGTTTTGGACACTTGGTTTTTTGACCATTGTGTGTCGGGAGGAATTTCTTTTCTGGTCCACTCTATTTGGAGTTCTGTAGGCTTCTTTTATGCTCATGGTCATCTCATTCTTAAGGGTAGGGAAGTTTTCTTATACTATTTTGTTGAAGATATTTACTCTTAGTTGATATTCTTTGCCCCTTTCTATTCCTATTATCCTTAGGTTTGGTTTTTCTCATTGTGTCCTGGATCTCCTGGACAGTTTGGGTTAGGAGCTTTTTGGCTTTTGCATCTTCTCTATTTTGTCTATGTTTTCAATATTGTTTTCGGCCCCTACACATGTTACTGGGGTTCAACTGCTGTCTAAAGCCCTTCAATTTTGCATCTTTCATGCCTCCAAAAAAGAGTACCACATAAGATATCACCTTCATTGCCAAGTTCTGCTCCAAGCTCCAGGTGTAACTCACATCCACAATTGAGAGGAGTCAACAGTTAATGAAGTATGTCTATACCCTGCCTAGGGAACATTGTCACACACAATGGGCTGAGTTTTCCCACAGCAATTAATTGAAGGCAATTCCCCACAGACAAGTCTGTACTCTAACAAAATGTAGGCCATCCCCCAGAGAACCCCTTTTCAGGGGTAATTCGAATTATGCAATCATTTACCTCCATAGCATTCTATCTATTCTTGTACCCATGAGCACACATTTGTGTGTGTGTGTGTGTGTGTGTGTGTGTGTGTGTGTGTGTGTGTTGTGATTTGAGCACCTATTGGCTTGGGTATCTCTCCTGGTTTTATTTGAAAATCTAATTGGTGATAACCATACTCATAAGGACACAAAATCAGTACTATCAAGAAAGAACACAGCTTGCTATTAACAGCAGCAACACTAAGTTGAGAAAGACATAAAAAGCACACTTAAAACCCATGAAATCCCCAGAAGACACCACCAACATCCTGAAAACAACAATAACAATAACAACAACAAAAACATGACATAGTGCACTGAGAAGTTTTCTAAACTACGGCAAAACAGGAGTAGTGATGAATGAGATACAATCAAAGGTTATGAGATTGAAAAAGAGAATAGAGAACCATAATGGTTAAGAAAAAGGAAGGAAAAAAAACAAAGAGTATAAAGGAGGGAGTATACAGGGAGGGGAGCAAAATATTTACAGGTGAGAAAATCTCACATAAATAACTGAAAACAAATGAAATAAATATATGGGGTAGAAATTTTTAAAAAAAGTTTTACAAGTAACATACACCCAAAATGTTTATAAAAGTACATTGAAAAGAAGAAATACAAGAGAAAAAAGATAAGTAAAAGACAACATGTTGGGGTGGCCCGTGTCTTGTAAAACTGCAGTCTGTCAGGTAATAAGGTGGTAGAGCCATGATAATTGGACAGTCTTTTGCCTCCAACCCCACCTCATTTAGTCCAGGGTTCATTCAGTCTACACTGGACAGTTGTCTGATGTCCAGAACCTCTGTTTTTACATTGGAAAATTCTGGTATTTAAACACCAAGAATCTTTGCAGTCTACAAATGACTTTGCAGTGTGTGGGCTGGGCATCTACCTTCATATACCCCAGGGAGGTTGTCGACACGGGACATCTCTGAAGTGTGTTAGGAGTGGGGATGCAAACAGCTATGAACCTCTGTTGATGAACTTGTCCTTCTACTTCTGAAGCACTGTCCCGTTGGAGGATGACGCTCCATGTATGAACTAATGCATTGCAGCTTTGGGGTTCACATCTCCATGACATCAGCCTTGTGACACATAGATGACCCCAGAGGGTTTTATAGCCACTAGCTTCGAAGTCACGGCTACCCTATTGCAATTATTCCCTCACCATCACTTATGAAGACTTTCACACTCCATGGCTGACGTCACTGCCTGCCCTGAGCTGCTCAGTTCAGCTCTCAGCTCATCAGCATTCCCACACTTTTTGACTGTCACCGTGGGTGTCATTCACCTGCAGTTGTTACAATTTGACCCAAAGCTCCTTGGTTTGTGATTGTTCCATGGTCTCAAGTTCCCAGTGTCGCTTCTAGCACTATTCAGCAGGTCCTCCTTGGCATAGCATTCTGTCTCAGCTCTCTGAGCCATGAAACTCATCCTGACTGCTGATGAACCCCACTGGAAGAGTCACTACCTCACCAAGATCCCAGTTAGATTTTCAGATTGCAAGAGCTGTTGGGCTTGTTCCCAGTGGTAGGGGCTGCCTGGGAACCATGTCATTGAGACTTTGGGAGCATTCTGTGGTTATTGTTTATATGCACCTCTTAGCTGTCCTGTCACCCCTTTGTGATTCTAGCCCTGTTCTGTTATTTCTCTGTAGGAAATAATGCATTTTTCCTCATCCTTACTCCTCCCAGCCAATTCTTCACACAGAGGCAGGTTCTGAACGGCCATCTTCTCTCAGAGGCCCTTATCCTATTGTCTTGACATGTGAATTAATTGGAGCTGCACATATGTATGAACATTCTAACATAATTCTTCTATCTTTTAAAGGGGAGCTTGAAAAAACATAACAAGCTCAAGGAAATCTAAAGATTACGAAAGGTCTAACACCGACGGACATATTTGCCTAGTGTCTGTCAAGAATAGACTCAAGTGTGTAAAAAATAAAGGAAGAATCTAGTGTGTAAATTGCTTTATATCTCTCCAAATGCCTTTCCTTTCCAGTGGTTTGGTTGGGTTGGGTTGGGTTGGGTCTGGCTTTCTGGCAGTGCTGGGAATGGAACCCAGGGCCTCATGCATTCTAGAGTCGTGCTGTGCCACAGATCTGCACAATGAGCATTTGCAGCACCCAAGCAACAATCTTGCTGCAATTTTAAGTGTATACTTCGCTCCTCTTGGCTTCCTATAATTCTTTCTTTGAGAGAAAAGAAGGCACAAAGGTCTCTCTCAGTTCATGGAACGGGATGGTGAGTCTCTCTTGGTTTTGTTTGATATGTTCATTACCTGGAAGTAAGGAGGAGGGAAGAAAGAAGCGGAAATTTTCTTGGCATTACTAGATAAGTGGTCCCACTCTTTCCTCCTGCCGCCTCCCCAGATCTCTTGTGTATGATGCTAGGAGTTTCAACAAACAAATGACCGGCAGACAAAGGCGAAAGTGTTATTCCCCTGCTGTCCTTAGAAATCAGCCACAGGTGTACAGTGACAGTGACTGCCTCCGTCTGTATTTCAGAGCACTACTACAAATTTCATCACCTCTATTATGTGCCCTGACATTAAAGGAGTGACAAAGAACTCAGAGAATCTGGAATTCAGAAAAATTTCAAAAGGAAATCACAGTCTGCCAGGCAGGGCACAACTGACAGCTCCAGAGGTTATTATTATGTGAAAAAAATGGACATGTTTCACTGGCCGACTTGTAATTTTTGAGTCAGTGACTTTGAAGTTGTGGATCTTCAAGAGTGAGGGGTTAACTGAGTTCACAGTTATCGGATCCTTTGACTCTGTAGATATCTATCTATTAGAAAATGCAAATATGGAAACAAAGACAAGACTCAGACTTCCAGGCTGCCCGCCTCTGGGTCTGTGATATGTTTCTGAACAGAGCAGTTGTATCTGGATTCCCGATTCTCCCTACTATGATCCTTTTTATCATGTAGCTTTCTACAGTGCTTGTCTAACTGAAGCCAAGTGCCAGAGCACATCCTCCCAGACCATGTGCTCACCTACAGCAAAGTCTATCAGAAAGAAGACCAAGTAGATGAACTATTGTAAGTAGCTGTTGCTGAAGTGGATGTGAACAACTGGGAACTAAAGGAGAGTTTGGACAATCAATTTTCCATTGAATGCTAATATAGTCAATGTTTCATCTTACAAAGAAGATTCAGATACTTCATCAATTCTTATATTGTAGCCATTTCAGTCATCCTGAGACTGAATTAAACCAAAGAAATCCCTGCGAAAATGTTGGTAATGTTCACTCATTATGGTTTCGGCAAAGAAAGTAGGCAAAGGTGGCCAAAATGTTTAGTAAAGATTTGTGGTGCTTTTCCTTCATTAGCCTTGCCAAAGATTTCTAAACATTTTGAGCATGTATCTATCTTCAGAATGTCTGTGTCTGCAATGAATAATGTTTCCAAGCAGCCAATTCTGGTGAAGTTCGGATTGTCTAGTAACACAGCATTTCCTAAAATGGGAGGCTGAGATGCAGAAGGCTTTGCTCCAGGGGGTCATATGAGGTAAAGACATCATGAAGTGGGACTATACATTGTCATCCTGGAACAGTGGGGTCAGCTGGGTAAGTAGGTCAGTGGGTCGGGTGGGTCAAGAGGGTCAGTGATCAAGTGGGTCAGTGGGTCAGGTAGGGTAGAAACATCATTAAGTGGGACTACATACATTCAACCTGGATTAGGTCCCTTCCCATTCCTCACTTTTGTTAGCATCTTAGTCTTCTGTTAAAGTATTTCCCCACTTCCTGTTTCATGTAATTCTAAGCAAATCATTCAAATATTTTGTATTGTTAATTGAAATTTCTGTCTAAAGGTTCATCACCCCATCCTCGACTCCAGACCATCTTTGAATTACAAATGGTTGTTCTGAGGGTCTGCAGAAATGCTTCACTGGCAACTCCCCTTCCAGGGGACCAGGGATGAAAGGCAAAGGACCTGGGTACAAAAAGCACCAGAATGTAAACAGTTACTTCAGTTTTAAAAACTGTTCCAAACCCTTAGACACGGTTTGTATGAGGAACTGTGCTGTAGTCTATCTCCTTCAGTAGTACCAGCAACTTTGGCAACTTTGATAGGCCAAGGTAAGTCCTCTATTTCTCAAATTCACCTTCTCAATAGATTAGTTATCAGACTGAGAAAGCCAGTCATGAAAAAGACATGGGAAGACACCGTGATGAAGAGATGTCCACACTTCCATCCTTTTCAACTCAGTCTAGATCAGCAGTACTCTACCTGTGGGGCTTAACCCCTCTGGGGATCACGTGTCAGCCACACTGCATGTCAGATATTTACAGTATGATGCACAATAGTATCAAATTAGTTATGAAGTAACAACAAAATAATCTTCTGCTTTGGGTGTCCACACCATGGAGAACTATATTAAAGAGTTGCAGTATTCGGAAGGTTTAGAGCCACTGATCTAGATGGAGGTCTGAGGGAGTGAACCTTTCACATTGATTCCAGAATCTAGACCTTTGAGAGGCACCATAGGCACAGGTATCCTCTTTATTTTACTGATTAATTCATGGTGGGTGGAAATCTTCTACACATACTTAATACATTCTGATTGCTCCTACCTCCAAAGTGCTGCCCACCTGGCTCCTCTCTGCAAGCACCTTTCCTACGTTTGTGTTTTTTGGCAAGTGACCTGCCACCTTTAATTAGGGTTGTCTATGTTTTGAGGTATGAAACTCCTGATTAGAAATGTAGATTTTCTCATCTGAGTGCCCAGATATAAGGAGAGGATACAGATATTTCTCCAATTCCAAAGAGCTAATGAACAGGGTAAAGCAATCACTTTGTGTCACAGTTTGAGGGCCATGTTCTAACGAGCAATAACAAACTAGTGCAATAATACAGTTCACTGGAGACTGCTTTTGAATTTTATGTATATGTATTGATAGCTTGACCATATTTCATTGTGGTTTTCTCCCAAGATTAAATCGCTTTTTAAACAGTCATTTCGTCATGATTCAACCAAGGTTCACTTGCCTTCACTGCTGTATAGTATTCCACTGTATGAATATGCCTTAATTTATTCATGCATTCTGCTGTCAACTTACACTTGGTTTGTTCCCAGTTTAAGGACAGTGTTTTTAGGTGCATTTTATTCATGAGTCCTGATATACACATTCACAAATGTAATACTTGGAACTAAAATGGAAATATTTCCAAACTAGTTATCACAATTCAGTTATAGTCTCAAAAACTGCAGGCAAAAATAATCATCAACGACCCTTGGAATCAGTATGTCATATACGTCATTTTTTTAATTTTCATTTTGTTTCATTCTTACAATATACTGTAGTATTGTTACAAGATTAATTTTTATTTTGTTGGCGAGTGATCAGTTTAGACAGCTTCATGTTTCATGGCGATCTGAACTCCGTCTTGGAAACTATTGGATTGTGTTGCTGTTTTATTATGAGACTTGAAAATTCATGTCTGGTGTGAAGGGTCCCTTCATATTCTTTATGGATGCTGGTCCTCATCTGCTATCCATATTTCAAAGACTTTCCATCAATCGTTATGCTGTGTTTTTTATTGTTATCACTGTGTCTGTAGAATGAAAATTCGTAATTCTAATATGATTTAGGCTGGGGAAAATAAGGAGGCGAAGACAGGGAGTGAGTCAATCAACTGATACAGTGTTGCTGTAGGGAGACAGAGAAGACAGGAGGCCCATCAACTGCTTCAGTGTTATTACTGGACAGGAAGACAGAACTCGAGAGTTTTGTTGTTCAGCAGGATGATTACAATTAACAGTGACAAATTAGCATAAAACATTTGCAAGAATCAGTGCACACAACAGAAGGAAGCCAATAATGGAGGTTTAAGATGCCCTATAATCTGATTGACACAAAAGTATTGCAGAGTCCCACCAGCACATGTCCAAGTGTTATTTGTGAGTCTAAATAATGAATGGATGAAATCACAACCTTTCCTTTGTTCCAGATAATTTCAGGAAAAAAAAAAAACCATCAAGCCTTAAAAGAACAAAATGTTTTTGTGTTGTTGTTGTTTTTACCCACACCAATCCCCACTGCTTAATGTGAGCTTAGTTTGGTTGTACATGCCCTGTAACACCAGTGCTTCAGGGATGCTGCAACAGGAGGATTGCAGGAACTAGCTGGCTAATGAAACTGGCTAAAAAAGTAAAAGATCCAGATTCAGAGACAGAATAAGGTGAAGAGTCAGAGAATGGGACATCAGATTGGACAGCCTTCTCTGTCTTCCATCTGTTCACACACACACACACACACACACACACACACACACACGCACGCACGCACACACACACACACAAACATGTATACACATGGGTATACATCACACACAGAGACATGCACACACACATGGGCATACATCATACATACACACACAAACATGCATATGCATATGCACACACATGGATATATATCACACACACACGGATATACATTACACACACAGACGTGCATATGGGTACACATCACACACACACACACATACACATGGATATACATCACACACACAGACATGCACACGCACATGGGCATACATCATACATACACACACAAACATGCACATGCATATGCATACACATGGATACACATTATATACACAGACATGCAGATAGGTACACATCTCACACAGATATCACACACACACAAGCATACACATGGACACACATCACATACACATGGACACACATCACATACACATGCATACACATGGATATACATTACACATACACAGACATGCACATGGGCAAACATCACACACACTTTATCATAATGTAAGATAATATTTTAAGAATTACTCTGAAAGAATTATGATTTTGGGTCTTCCTATCAGGCTTTATTTTTCTAAATTAAATTCTAATAAATTTAGACCACAGCAGGTTTTCATCTTCAAGGCTTTTTCTCCTTTGAATTGTTTTAATATGTAAAATATGTTTTATCATTTATATTAAAATAAAATGTGCACCTTAATAGTTCAATGATGAAGGGAAGTATATTTTGAGAAATTTGTAAAATGACAGAAGGCAATCAAAATGACTAGCAGAGCCCTTAGGGACAGGCACACTCGGCTTTTAAAAACAACATTATTGCAAGGCAGCATGAGTACCATCAGGGAAGGCACTTGTAATGCACTCGGGGACCGAGGACACTTACAACAGTAAATCTCATCTGGAGAAAAGTGTCCTAAAAGCAGTCGTGGCTCCCTGACACCATGGTGACCAGATAGAGTAGGCAGCCAGGGACAGGATGGATAATTTGTTCTGTTAGGTTATGTGGGGTTGACAGTGTCAACTTCATGCCTCTTACGTCACAGCCTAGAAGGACTTCAAGCCATTAAGGAAGAGAGACAAAATGTGAGCGATGAGCTTAGGTTCAACACAGACGGACCTTGAGCTAAGTCACATGGCGACTGGAGGAATCCAAAAGCAGGGCACTGTTGTGTGAAGCATCACTGTATTTCTGTGAAGAGCCTGTTCTCATAACCATTAAATTGCTGACCACATTTGCAAATGAGTTGATGCATAGCTCCTGCTCTGCTTTAGACATCTATAATGATCAGAAGGAAGCTCCATTTGCCAGTGCTTTCATTCAAGATGGAGAAGAAACCATTGTTCTTCCAACAGTCTCCACCAATGCACGTTTGTCCCTGACAGACCTGAGATCTGAACTATTTATCCGGTGTCCACATATACATGGCCTGACTCAGAAATATGCAGTGTTGCCTTTAGCTCCTAGTCTGGAAGCCCGGACAGCCCCTGACTCTTTGAGACCTAACCGGTAAGTAGAACATACTCAGGGCGGTTCCTCCGCGTCTTAGCTCTGACTCTGGGGAGACTTGGAGAATACCTGGGCTACATCTCTCGATGCTAGAAATATCCAGACCAATTTATTTTTCCAAACAAAACACTGACAAAACTTCCCTCTAAGTGAAGGTGAGAGGCTGAAATATAAACAAGACCGGCCTCGGGCTCCTCCTATTGTCCTTAGTGTTCACTGGCTGCTCTGCACCGTCTTCTATGTGAACACCAACATTCTGAATGTGGTTGTGTGACTTCACCAAAACCATCTCCATTTGTCCGGATCACAGGTGACTTTCATTTGGTCATCCTCTTGTTAGGAAGTTTTGAGAACGTGTTCAAGTCCTCTTCAGAAGTCTTTCCCCCAAACCCATATTTAGGGAGATTCTGGATGTTTTTCTGTCAGTAATTTATAATAAAGCCACTCATTCTGTTTAGAAGACACTGATTGGCTGAGTAAGATGATGAGCTTCGTGATGAAGCTGATCTCAAAATGATGCTTCCTGCGATGTGTTAGTGTGAAAAGAATAGTAAACTTCACAGTAACGACAGAGCTTTGCACATTAAAGAAACCATTAATAAGTATATAAAAGAGTACGAAAACCCACCCCCAACTTTCTATTTTCCCTCTATACTCCCATCAGAATGCTTTTTTCTAAAGCAATTTTCTTCCCCATGCTTGAATTCCAATTAAGCTGTCATTGTTCCAGTCTTTCCCGGTCCTTTCTGAGCAAAGAGGTGGCAGACTCCTGACCTGATGTGCACACACCCACAGGATGACTGACTCCACTGTTTGCCCAGGACCTGGCCATCTGCAACGACTGTGCCACTGGTCATAAATAGACAGTGACACTCCTTACCGGATGTTGTTTTCTCCCTTTCTTCCCTCCTGCTTTAAAAATCTTACTCACTCCTTGTATCTCAAAAGTAAGCAGCGCCTCTCCACAAAAGGCCCTTTATCACTAAGTCCTCAGAGGTTGTTTCCTTTGTTACTTTCAGGGGTTTGAAGAATGAGAAAAGGCGGTTGAAATCACAGACAGAATGCAGTTGGATGAGCAAGACTGGCCATGTAGACTTAGAGCTTGGTACACAGATGTAACAGATGATCTATTATCAGATGTGGTAAGGGTTTGGTAAATAAGCATTTTAACGAGCATAGCCTAATGCATGTTACTCTGGCCTGTTTTGAGGGACTGTAAAGTGGAAGGGGCTCTGTTTAAAATCTATAATAAAAACAAGTGGAACATTCAGTACTGGTAGCTTCCCATCTGATCTTTTACAATCCTCTTAAGAACCTGCTTTTTTGTGCACTTCCTGGGCTCTTTTGTGTGGGGTTAATGTCAGTTAATGTTGCTGAGGATATTTTAAGCATACTAAAAAGGACTCTCTTCAGCTCTCCACAGTGTTTCTTCCTAAGTGTCCTGTTGATTCATCCACCCATGAGCACTCTCTGTCTTCTTTGGAGCATGTTGACAACTATGAAGCCCAGCAAAAGGAATTAATGTTGGAAAAAATGGTGAAGATTGATGACTCTGGACATGGCCGTCCTGAGGGAATTGTAGAAGGAAGGATGTGTAAGGCAAATGGGGCCAAAGGCCTTCTGCAGTTAGGAAAGTACACAGCGAGTGACTGTAACTTTTGGCCATGGGAATTAAATGATCAGGTTCAGGAGACTGTGGTTAATGCAGATGAAAAGTGGTCGCTAGGAAAATACTTATGCTATTACGATAACCTTTTTGACACCGATTGTCAATGTAATAGGTCTAAAGGTAGTACTATGCCCAATTTTCTGAGGAACCACCAGACTGATTTCCAGAGTGGTTGTACCAGCTTAAAGCCCTACCAACAGTGGAGGAATGTGCCTCTTTCTCCGCATCCTCCCCAGCATCTGCTGTCATCTGAATTTTTGATCTTAGCCATTCTGACTAATGTGAGGTAGCGTCTCAAGGTTGCTTTGATTTGCATTTTCCTGATGACTAGAGATGTTGAGCATTTTCTTAGGTGCTTCTCAGCCATTCAATATTCCTCAGTTGTGAATTCTTTGTTAACTCTGTACCCCATTTTTTAATAGGATTGTTTGATTCTTTGGCATCTAACTTCTTGAGTTCTTTGTATATATTGGATATTAGACCTCTATCAAATGTGAGATTGTTAATATTGTTTTCCACTCTGCTGGCTGCCATTTTATTTTTTTGATAGTGTCCTTAGCCTTACAGAAACTTTGCAATTCCATGAAGTCCCATTTATTGATTCTTGATCTTAGAGCATAAGCCATTGCTGTTCTGTTCAGGAATTTTTTCCCTGTGCCTATGTGTTCTAAGGTTTTCCCTACTTTCTCTTCTAATAGTTTCAATGTACCTGGTTTAATGTGGAGATCTTTGATCCACTTGCACTTGAGCTTTGTACAAGGAGATAAGAAAGGGTCTATTTTCATTCTTCTCCCTGCTGCCTGCCAGTTGAGCCAACACCATTTGTTGAATAGGCTGTCCTTTTTCCATTGAATGTTTACAGCTCCTTTGTCAAAAATCAATTGACCATATGTGTGAGAGATTATTTCTGGATCTTCTATTCTGTTCCATTGATCTACCTGCCTACCTCTATACCAATACTATGAGGTTTTTAACACAATTGCTTTGTAATATAATTTGAGGTCAGGGACGGTTATTTCTACAGAAGTTTTCTTGTTGTTGAGAATAGATTTTGCTATTCTATGTATTTTTGTTGTTGTTGTTGTTATTTCAGATGAATTTGCCATCTGCTCTTACTGGTTTGTCGATCTTGTTGATTTCCTCAAAGAACCAGCTCTTGGTTTTGTTGATTTTTTTTTTTGTTTGTTTGTTTCGACTTGTTTGATTTCTGCTCTGTTTTTGATTATTTCCTGCCGTTTACTCCTCTTGGGTGTATTTGCCTCTTTTTGTTCTAAAGCTTTCAACTGTGCTGTCAAGTTGCTAGTGTATGCTCTCTCCAGTTTCTTTTTGGAGGCACTCAGAGCTATGAGTTTTCCTCTAAGTACTTCTTTCATTGCATCCCATAGGTTTGGTTATGTTGTGCTTTCATTTTCATTAAATTCTAAAAAATCCTTAATATCTTTCTTAACTTTTTCCTTGACCAAGCTATCGTTGAGTAGTGCATTGTTCAGCTTCCATGTGTATGTGGGCTTTTTGTTGTCTTTGTTGTTATTAGACACCAGCCTTAGTCCATGGTGATCTGATAGGATGCATGGGAGTATTTCAATCTTCTTATATCTGTTGAGGCTTGTTTTCTGACTGACTATATGGTCAATTTTGGAAAAGTTGCCATGAGGTGCTGAGAAGAAGGTGGATTCTTTCATTTTACGATGGAATGTTCTGTAAATGTCTATTAATTCACATTGGATCATAACCTCTGCTAGTTTCACTATGTCTCTGTCCAGTTTCTGCTTCCATGATCTGTCCATTGATGAGAGTGGGGTGTTAAAGTCTCCCACTAGTATTGTGTGTGGTGCAATGTATTTTTTGAGCTTTGGTAGGGTTTCTTTTATGAATATGGGTGCTCTTGTATTTGGAGCATATATGTGAAGGATTGAGAGTTTCTCCTGAAAAATTTTCTCTGTAATAAGTAAAAAGTGTCCTTCCTTATTTTTTTTTTTTTTTTTTGATAACTTTTGGTTGAAAATCTACTTCATTCGATATTAGAATGGCTAATCCAGCTTGTTTCTTGGGGCCGTTTGCTTAGAAGTTTTTTTTTTTTCAGCCTTTTACTCTGAGGTAGTGTCTGTCTTTGTCTCTGATACCAGTTTCCTGTATGCAGCAAATTGATGGATCCTGTTTATGTATCCAGCCTGATAGCCTATGTCTCTTTATTGTGGAATTGAGTCCATTTACATTAACAGAGTTTAAGGAATTGTGATGCTTGTTTCCTGGTTTTTGTTGTTGTTAGAGGTATAATTATGTTTGTGTGTCTTTCTTCTTTTGGTTTTCCTGCTTAGATGTTTGTTTGTTTGTTTGTTTTGCTTTTCCTACAGTGTAGTTTCCCTCCTTGTGTTGGGTTTTCCATCTATTATCCTTTGTAGGGATTTGTGTTCAGATATTGTGTAAATTTCATTTTGTCCTGAAATATCTTGGTCTCTCCATCTATGGTAATTGAGAGTTTTTTCTGGATATAGTAACCTGGGCTGACATTTGTTCTCTTCTAGAGTCTGTATGATGTCTCTTCAGGATCTTCTATCTTTTGTAGTCTTTGTTGAAAAGTGAGGTGTAATTCTAATTGGTCTGCCTTGATATGTTACATGTACTTTTTCTCTTACTGCTTTTAGTATTCTTTTGTTGTTTTGAACATTTGGTGTTTTGACTATTATGTGTCGGGAAGAATTTCTTTTCTGATCCAATTCATTTAGAATTCTGTAGGCTTCTTATATGTTCATGATCATCTCGTTCTTAAGGGTAGGGAAATTTTCTTCTATGACTTTGTTGAAGATATTTACTGTGCTTTTTAGTTGATATCTTCTATGCCTATTATCCTTAGGTTTGGTATTTTCATTGTGTCCTGGATCTCCTGAACATTTTGGGTTAGGAGCTTTTTGGTTTTTGCATTTTCTCTGACTGTTTTATCTATGTTTTCTATGTTGTCTTAAACCCCGGAGATTCTCTTTTCCATCTCTTGTAGTCTGTTGCTGATGCTTGCTTCTGTGATTCTTGATTTCTTTTTTAGCTTTTCTCTCTCCAGGGTTGTCTCTTTTTGCTTTTTCTTTATTATTTCTAATTCTGTTTTCAATTCCATCATCTGTTTGGTTGCGTTTTCCTGTAGTTCTTTGAATGATTTCTCTTGGTTCTCCTTAATTTTTTAAGGGAGTTATTCATGAGCTTCTTGAAGATCTTCTTCATCATCATGAAGTATGGTTTTAAGTCTAAGTCTTGTTTTCTGGTATGTTAGGCAATCCTCTACTTGTTTTGGTGGAAGAGCTGGGTTCTGATGTTGCCTGGTTATCTTAGTTCCCATTGTTTAAGGTCTTTCATTTTCCTCTTACCATCTTGTCATCTGTGATTATAGCTGATCTTGTCACTGACTGGTGCCTCCTTCTCCTGTGGAGCTGAGGCTTGTGGGCACAAGAATTAAATTGCTTCTGGGTTTTCTGCTCTTTGTGAGCAAGCAGTGCGTTCTGATGGCAGCAACTCAGTTCGGTCTTCATTGGCTCAGGTGTGGGAGCTCCTGTAAGGCTGTTCTGGGAGCTCAGCCCTTTGCCCACAAGTCCTGAGTTCTACTAGGGGAGACCCAGCTCTTTCTCTAGGCCAAAAAGGACCCTTTTCCAGAGAGCACCACTCTCTGTGCTCAGAGGCCTCCCGGTGTGACCTCCCTGGGCTTGTGCTCCAGGCTTTCAGCTGGTCCAGGTGGAAAAGAGCCTGTGCAGCTGATCTGCAAGCCCAGTCTTTCCAGGGCAGATCCAGAGTCTTGATATAGGCTTGGTTACCTAATACTTTGTTGTAGAAAATATTTAAACACAAAGGTTTCTACCTCGCCTTTGGTTATTGAGTTCCTGAGTAAAAAACACACTTGGAGCCTTTATATTTACAATAAGCATTAAGCAGCACAATAGCTGGGCGGCTGCTTTCCAATCAATAGCTCCAAGTTATTATTTACTACTTACTATGTTTCATCTGGGCTGCTTTACCTCCACTTGGGCAGCTCTCAGGGCCACGCTCTCTTGACTCTTAAGGTAATGATCACTTTTTTCTTCTCCTCTCCCGCTACAGCTGCTTCTCCACCTCTTCCTTTCTTCTTCCTCCCCTCCTCCTTTTTTTCTCCCTTTTCTCCAACTCCAAGCACACAGAACCTAAACCCCACCTATGTCTCTTTTGCCCAGCTATTGGCTGTTGGCATCTTTACTTACCAATCACAGTTAACTGGGGGTAGTGTCACTTAGTGACTCTCTGGGCAGCCAGCTTTGGGGGCCCAAATTAGCATTAGAATACAAGCAACATCAGGGGAACTTACTGCAGGACATGTTCTTCAGAAGGTGGTGCTATTTGTGTTGTTATGGACACTTGGGCCGCACAGCCTTGCTGGAGGAAGTACATTCCTAGGGGTGGGTTTTAAGAGTTCATAGCCTTCTCAGTCCAGGTTTACTCTCTCTCTGCCCTGTTTGCAGTTGAAGATGTGATCTCTCAGTTTCTTGCTCTGGCTGCTTGCTGCCATGCATCCCCCACAATTATAAATTTTTTCTATGGACTATAAACCAAAATTAAGTCTTTCTTCTATAAGTTGCCTTTGATCATGGTGTTTTATCATACAACAGCAAAGTAACTAATACAGAAAGTTATTTTTTAAAAAAAAAATACTGTCATTTGAAAAACAGTTAAATGTATGAAGTCACAACAAGGCTTGCTACAAAATTTGCAGGTCAAATGCTTGAAGATAAAAATTAAAACTGTTGAGTCATCTTTCTGAAAGTTAAGAAAAAAAAATCAGGAATGGAACTGAAGAGTGAAACTTTTTTTTTTTAAGAGTGAATTTAAAAAAAAAAAAAACCAGAGATTAAAAAAATCTCTTCACTAAGGGAATTTAAGGATAACAGAAATGAAGGAGAAAGAACATAAACTTTACACAGTTAAAAATCCCACTGCTATAATTTGATATAATGTTGGATCATAATCACTGTACAGAGGGAATTAACTGAACACTAGAGTTTTCCTACTTACATGCTTGTACTGACTTATTAAGTCATTACAATTTATTCTCTTAATATAAAAACACTTCAGATTTGACCACGTTTAGAAAGTGTTGAGTGCTCTTAACAGATGAAGAATATCAATTTATTATTTTATACTTTTTAAATTTGAAAAAAATAATTTATCTGTTCACTTTACATCCTAATCGCTACCCCGCCTACTCATCTCCTCCCAGACCCACCCACCATTATTCCCACTTCTCCCCCAGGGATGAGTTAGGCCTCTTTGGGTACTACCCCACTCTGAGGCATCAAACTGCAGTAGGACTAAACACATCCTCTCTCACTAGGCCCAACCAGACAACTCAGTTAAGGGAAGGCGATCCAATGGCAGGCAAGAAAATCAGAGACAGTCTCTAATCCAGTTGTTAGGGGACTCACATGAAGATTGAACTATACATCTGCTACAAATGTGTAGTGGGCCTAGGTCCAACCCCTGCCTGCTTTTTGGTTGGTGGCTCAGTCTCTATGGGCTTTCTCTGTGAGCCTCCCTGGGCCGAGGTTAGTTGACTCTGTAGGTCTTACGATTTCCTTGACTCCTCTGATTGGCTCAGTTCTATCCCCCACTCTTCCACAAGACTCCCTGACCTCCTCCTGATATTTGGCTCTGGGTGGAAAGAATTTCTTATGCTCATTTAATTGTTAGAGCTGTGAAGAAAGGTTTGTAGGCCATATATATACTTGATACAGACAGCTGGAGTTGAGGATTATCATAGTACATTCCTGAGGGGGGAAAAACAATTTCAAAATCCTTATTCTAATGAGTACATTTTGTATAACTTGTTCTTACTTGTAAATTCATAACTTGTAAATCTATTTTGAAAAGCACATTTTAAAAATTGTGTTCTACAATCACTGGTATCTCCTCTACTCTAGAAACATTTGTAACAAATTATATATATATATATTAAAGCTTCAAATGCAAAATACCTACTTATGCACTTGTTATCGTTATTATTTTCTCTTATATTCTCTACTGAAATGAAAAGTTAATTTGAAGTGTTTTCCATGTTAAGAATTTCCTCATAGGGACATTTAAATCAAACTATGTGATATTTGTATTTTACTTTTTTCTCCAATCCTGTAATAACTTCTGTTTTGCAATAGTACAGCCGTCTTCAAGTCTAAAGATTCAGATATGTTTAAAACATCTTTTGCAAAAAAATTAAATATATATTTTCAAAATTAGCTTACAATGTAGAAGTCTTTTGTATGGCATTTCACACAGGCCCCAGGTTTATTCCTATACACAAACTCACTCCTCCCCAACTTCTAACATAAACACACACACACACACACACACACACACACATACACACACACACACACACACACACACTGTACATTTACTCCTTCCACTTTGAATTCAGCATCTTGTATCTCTTATTGTCCTCCTGTCTCTTCAATTAAATCATTGTTTTCTCCCCTCTCTTAATCACCTTTTTAGTCTCCTGGCCAGTACCCACATTTACTCCAACCTAAGTATATACATGTAACAATTAGAAGACAGAATCTGAGTGTGAGAAAGAACTTTTGCCTTTCCAAGCATGGGCTGGCTCCCTTTACATCATGTTTTACTTCTGTATGTTTTCCTACAAATTTCACGCTTTTATCATCCATTATTCTGATGCTGAGCTTCTTGGTTAGTACTGCTGTTGGCTTGATAAGAGAAGCAATGAACATGGATGTTCCATGTCTCCATGGTAAGATACAGAGTTCTTTGTATCTTATGTCCAGGGGTAGCATAACTGAGTCTTCTGGTAGTCCTTAGTCTTATTTTTAATTGTTTTTGAGAAGCCTCTACACTGATTTCCATAGTGACTGCCCCAGATGACAGTTCTATTAAGAGTAAATAGGGTATCTCTTTCCCCTACAACCTCATTTGCAATTTGTCCTTTTGATGATGGCCTTTCTGACCAGAAATAGGTAAAATCTCAAAGTATTTTTAATTTGCATTTCTGTAAAGTTTGGTGTTTGTGAACACTTTAAAATTTTTATTGAGCATTTGGCTTTCTTTCTTTCTTTCTTTCTTTCTTTCTTTTTTTTGAACTGTCTGTTCATTTCATTGGCCCATTTATTAGTTGGCAGTTTAGTTTTATATCAACCTTTTAGTATTCTAGATATTAACCTATATCTGAGGTATGCCTGTCCAACCATACTCTACCACCATGATATATATGCTGCCTTGTGTTTTAACAGCAGGCTCAACTAAGTATGGACTAAAATTTTCAAACCATGACCCCAAATAAACTTTCTGTTAATTACTTCAAGCATTTTGTTTAGAGTGACAGAATTATGAATGTCACACCCAGGAATGTTGCAATATAGTTCTAATATATTCGATGCAGCTTAAATGTCCATAGTTCCTATACTTTGTGCCTTGTTCTCAATCTCTAGGTGTCTCCTGAGCCACTATCTCTAAGAAGCTAACACAGAATAACAGGAAGCCCCAGGCTCATGGAGAATTCATGTGTACCATCTCTAGCCTAGTTCAGGCTTGTCTCTGCCTTTCAGACATGCTACCCGGGTACTGTGCCTGTAAGTGCAATGCACACAGCAGGGTGTGCCTCTGGCCCTTAGATGTTGCACTCAGTCTTAAGTATTCGATTGAAGTTCTAGAACCATGAAATAGCGTCAAACCACTCCCACTGTGTCACTTATAAATTCTTATATCACAAAAATGAAAGCATAATTGAATGAGTGTTTTTATGCCACTAAGTTTTAAGTTGGATTTAACCCAGAAATGGTAGCCAACATGTTCTCTCTTTTCAACCCAAGTTGGGGCAAAATTGGAATGTCTTTCTCTTTTTCTTCTCAAGTTAGTGGAATAGATTTGGATCTCAAAGGTTTTCAGCAAACTGTGGCTGTAACATGGATAAAATCATACAACAGATGTAGAAAATAAGTATCTTGTGTGGCTTGTCCTAGGATGATATGGGCAAACACCCATCCGTTACAGACAACACACTGATGACAGGTTAGAGCAGTGAAGACCTCATGGAAGCTGATTTGTGGAGTTCTGCCTTTAGTTACCTTTCCACATCCTGTCTACTCCAGCACCTGCCAAGTTTGTATGTAGCTGGGGGAGGAGAGAGTGATGGCTGGAACTCAGGTTGAGGGTCCTGTGTCTTTCCCTCCTGAGAGCTTTCTAGGACTTACTCATAGCACCATCACCATCACAATCACCATAGACCCAACCTTCACTATATCATTTAGCTGATTTCATTTTCAAGGTTGTTTCTGCTCCATGATGGTGATCAGACAGTCACATGATGCCTAGAGAACAAACCTCTACTACAATGGCATGGGAACATTTGTGCTTACAAGGGTTAAATATTTATCAGTTCACATTTTTATACCTGTATTTCTTTGGTCAAAATTCCCATCCCAAGTTCTTCTACTTTCTTTCATAATGGTGTGTGTGAGGAGAGAAGAAAGAAAGAAAGAAAGAAAGAAAGAAAGAAAGAAAGAAAGAAAGAAAGAAAGAAAGAAAAGAAGGAAGGAAAGAAAATAGGTAGTTAATGGATAGATGGATAGGTAGGTAGATGGATAGATAGATAGATAGATAGATAGATAGATAGATAGATAGATAGATAGAAAGAGATAGAAGATGGATGGACAGATGGACAGACAGACAGACGACGAACAGACAGACAAGTGGAAGGATGAACAGATGGATGGATGGATAGCATCTAAGTAGGGTTGCCTGCATAGGCGTGAGTGATACTCATTTACTTAAGCACTGGCAACATGCTTGTGACTTTACCATTAAGGAATATGACACCCCTGCCATAGAAAAGGAACAGATGACAGTAATGCCAGGTCTTAAAAGATGGTGTGAGTCTGCCAAATATATAAAATATCAACCAAAATTGTGAAGAAATCAATAGAAAATTTAAATGTCAGAAGAATAACAAAATGGTCGGTGGCTGACAGAAGGGCTGTACAGCAGAGCCAGGCAGTGCAGGGCTGGGCCCTCTGTGGGCCTCTAAACCAATGAACATGATGTGGTCCAAAGAGCAGGTCCTCTACTGTAGCTTCTCAGACAGTGTGCGCACTGCTCACCTGCACATAAATCATGGTTATCTTCATCTCAAACGTTACTCTCACAAACTTCAGTATCTTTGAAATAAGTCCTTCGTCAAAAGATACTTGATTCATTTTCATTTCAATGTTTAATTACAAAGCTATTTTTAAAATAAATCCTTTTAATTGAGGATTAAAAATACCTAGAATGAAGGCTTTTGAAACTCCTGGTAAATTTCAACAAATCCTCATTTTCATTTACCCCTTTCTGCATATGGTTTGAAAAAAAATTAAAGTGATTTCATAAACTTGAAAGGACATTTTACTTAATAAGTTGTAACAGGGTTTACAATTATATCCATAAAAAGCCACTCAAGAACTTCAAAGAGAAATACCAATTAAAGACATTCGATTGTAGAAGAAAATCACAGTATCATTTCAAAGATTAGAACTTAAATATTCCACATATTTTGGTGTCTCTGGTGACATAGGATGGGGCATGGATGACAGAAAACAGGACTTGTGCTGTCATGGAAAGTCAGCTGCAATCTCAAAAAGGGCAAAAAAGCTGACCTCAAAACTGTTCTTATCCGAGCCATAAATGCGGTATTTACTTAACAATATCTAGAGATACTGGGGAAAATGGTCCTCTCTGTCCTCTAGTTAACAGTAAAGGTGACTCACTGGTCAAACAAGGAACTCCTCCCTCCCTGGTAGCTGGTACTCCTCTGCAGCTTTAGAGCTAAGCTAAATGGTAGATGCACTGCAACGCTAGCTAGAAGTCAAGCAGTTTATGCTTGAATTTTATCTTAAAATCATAAGAAAACGATCGAAAAATAGGATTAACTGTACTTTCTGTTATGCAAATCTATTCTCTGTTGACAACTGGCCAAAAGTACTAACCAAACTCAAATGTTTTTGTCCATCAAATTTTCTCTTGCTTTCATCCACCCACAGCTGACTGGTTGGTGCTCTCTCTTCCTCCCTCCCTCCTCCCTCCCTCTCTCTCTCTCTCTCTCTCTCTCTCTCTCTCTCTCTCTCTCCCTCCCTCCCTCCCCCCTCCCTCCTTCCCTTCCCCCCCCCCACCGTGTGTGTGTGTGTGTGTGTGTGTATTACACTGTTTGTATATGGAGAATTTTACATCTTTACAGGTTTTGAATATGTTATACATTTCATTAAAGACAAAAAACAGTGGTATTAATGCAGACAACACACCCTCAGGAAAGATATTGTTTCAAGCATTTTCAGATATTTTCTCCACCTATATAAATAGACTTTGGATTTTTGTCTCAAAATCAAAACACAATTTAACCTAAGAAGACCATAAAAGTTTCTTCTGTGTAATGGTTCATTGAACAAATTTTGTTTTCATGATGGGCCACACCAAGCACTCTGATAGATTAAGAAGGTGTCATCTGTGTGCCAAATTGACAAAGAGTGGACCTCTGATGACAAACACTCACTGTCCATTTGACTGGCTTTCTAAGCACACCTGGCAAAGGATGCCTCTGAGTATGCTTGTGAGGACATCTGCAGATAGGACTCACCCACAGACATTCTCTACTCTTCTTCCTGACAGCTGAGGTGTGGAAAGCTCTGCGGTAATGTCCCAATCACGAGAGTCTGAAATCCTATGAACCTGCTATGTCAGGCATCCTTCTGAGATAAAACTTTTCCTATGTGCCACTGTTGGACAGAGACAGGCTACATCAGTGGGACGTCTGCCTTACACAGCTCCCATTTTGATTTACACGGAAAGGAAAGGGGAGTTGAGAAATAAATCTGAGAAAACACAATGCTTTCTTTGATTTTAAATATTTATTTATTGTTTTGTGAGTATAAGTGTTAGTCTACACATATTTATATGCCCCACGTGCATGCAGTACCCAAAGAGGCCAGAAGTGGGGCTTCAGATCCCCCGGAATGGAGTTCCTGATGGTTGTGAAGCAGCAATAAGTGTCTATCTCTCTATCCACAAACACAACATTTTAAGGGCAAGGTCGTTATTAAAACTTACCAGATTTAGAGAAAACCAACTTGCTTAAGGCTGTATTTATTTAGGCTCTTTTGAACAAAATAAGAAAGAATGCCAAGATCTCTAACACTTGACATCTCTCAGCCGGGTTTTAAATGTGCTGTTTCTTTGGTTTTTAGTTTCTTTTTCTCCAGGCAATGGCGGAGTGACACAGCATTCATTTATCATCCTCTCTGCATTTGGCTTTGGGCTAACCCTGGCACCACTGCATTCTCATCACAGTGCATATGTTGTCTGATTAAAGTTGCCAACACAAATAAAGCTTTCGATGCCCCACGAGATCCAAGCTCAGCCCAAGGTATACTATCGATAGCTTCAAAACTGCAGGATTTGGGACCCCATTAATATCCTTATTTGGAAGCAACATAGTGGGTCTAACCAAAATATTCTTAGGCAACTGTCTTAGTCATGGTTTCTATTCCTGCACAAACATCATGACCAAGAAGCACGTTGGGGAGGAAAGGGTTTATTCAGCTTACACTTCTACACTGCTGTTCATCACCAGAGGAAGTCAGGACTGGAACTCAAGCAGGTCAGGAAGCAGGAGCTGATGCAGAGTCATGGAGGGATGTCACTTACTGGCTTGCTTCCCTGGCTTGCTCAGCCTGCTTTCTTATAGAACCCAGGTCTACCAGCCCAGGGATGGCACCACCCACAATGGGCTGGGCCCTACCCCCTTGATCACTAGTTGAGAAAATGCCTTACAGCTGGGTCTCATGGAGGCATTTCCTCAACTGAGGCTCCTTTCTCTGTAATAACTCCAGCTTGTGTCAAGTTGATACAAAACCAGCCAGTATAGCAACTCATGAAAACAAACTTAGTGACATCTGTGATAGACCTTGTCTCCTTCTATATTGATGTACCTTTGCACAGTGACATGGTAGACAGAAGGTAGAATGTAATTCTCTCTGGGGAATGGGAATTAAAGTTCACATTGGCTTCTCTAAATGCCAGGGAGGCAGAGTGTACAAGTTCCTGCATGTAAAGTGTGCGGCTGCCATCCGCTCCTCCTCACCGGGATCTCCTCACTGCTGGGAAGCCAAGCCCAGGCTGGCCTTCCTTCTGGAGGGAGCAAGAATATGTGAAGAGAAGCTACTGTCCTGAGCCTACCTCAGCCTCCCCAGCTCCAGGAAATCTACCAACTGACTTCACAAGAAAGGGCGAGTCTAGGCATCAGAACGATCTGTCTCACAACAGAACAAACAAATAACTGAACCAAAGCCTCCCAAGTCTGAGCTTCTGTGTTTTGATTTTTAAAAAAAGTAACATTGGTGATAGATATTAACTCATGGTACTGCCTGTTTCCTCTTAGGAATAGAAACAGCCAAGGTTTTTGTAAAGGTGACACTTCTCTCTGCTTGTTGTAATACATAGAGTATGTCTTTGGGTAGAGACACAAGTGATCTAATGGTCTGATACTAAAGATGGTGCTTAAGCTAGAATTTCTTAATATTCCCTAATCACACTATTTGTTCAGAAAATTGCATCTTTCATATTTGCAGAATGCCACCCTTGGCAAGCTCCCTGTGTTCATTCAGAGAACAGAACGTAGACTGAGATTCGCCTGCATTAGGATAGGCAACATAACTGGAAATTTCAGTTACATGAGTAACACCAAGGCCTGACTCATTAGCATGAAACACACACATGGAACAGGGAAATGGTATTTTTTAAAAATGAGTAAATGTATACTTACTTGTGAAACAGATTCAAATAACATGTACTTAATATTTATTAATAGAAATAAAATGTATTAATAAGATGAAGAATGAAAGAAAATGCCTTAATTAAGGAGGTGACCCAATACATGCTTATTGTATGTATATGAGGACCCCAAGTAAATCGTCAATACACATGTAGCAAGCCATGCATGGGCATGCTCACCTGCAATCCCAGAGCTGGGATGGTAGAGATAGGAGGATCCTGGGGACTCTGGCCAACCAAACTAGCTAGTCACCTCCAGCTTCAGTGAGGGATGTTGATTAACAAATAGAGTGGATATCAGAGAAGAAGACATCAGATATCAACCTCTGGCCTCTGCATACACACATGGTCATGAAAACCCATACACACATGTACACATACACAATACATACACCTATATTCTACACACAGGAACACATATACTGTTCATACACATGTACACAAATACTGTGTACACACACACACACAAAGAGAGAGAGAGAGAGAGAGAGAGAGAGAGAGAGAGAGAGAGAGAGAGAATAAATACCTAGAATCTATTTTCTGGGTAAGCCAACTTCACTATTGAACACATTTCTGCACCTTCCCCCCCACACACAGTTCACTATGAAAGGAAATGTACACCCTAGCTGAGCAGAGACTAAAGGAAAGGCCATCCAGAGACTGCCTCACATAGGGATCAATCTCATCTGCAGACTCTAAACCCAGAGACTATTGCTGATGCCAAGAAGTGCTTGCTGACAGTACCCAAGTATAGTGGGCCCCAGAGAGGCTCTGCCAGAGCCTGATCAATATAGATGCGAATGCTCACAGCCAACCATTGGACAGTGCATGGGAACCCCAATGAAGGAGTTAGAGAAAGGACTGAAGGAACTGAAGGGGGTTGCAATCCCATAGGAAGAACAACAATATAACCTAACCAGCCCCCTAGATCGCCTAGGTACTAAACCAACAACCAAAGAGTACACATGGAGGGACCTCAAGTCTCCAGCCAAAGATGTAACAGAGGATGGCCTTATCCAGCATCAGTGGGACGGGGAGGCCCTTGTTCCTGTGGAGGCTCGATGCCCCAGCATAGGGGGATGCTAGGGTGGTGAGGTGGGAGTGAGTGAGTGGGTGGGTGGGTGAGAGAGCATCCTCGCAGAGGCAAAGGGGAGAGGGATGGGATGGGGTCCTTGAAGAGGGTAAACCAGGAAGGGGTGCAACATTTGAAATGTAAACAAATAAAATAACCAATACAAATATGAGGAAATCTCTCAAGAGCTTCTCACATCCTTACAGAATCCAGTCAGAAGAGTACTTATCTATTCTTTCTATCTCAGAGGATGGGCAATAAAACATCTTTGAACTAGCAGGGTCTATCCATAGTTTACACTTAGATTCCATAAAACTGTATGCAATGGTTGTGGATTTTTATACATGCTTTTTTATTTCCTTAAGACAATGCTGCCCGTTTGCATCCTTTCCTGACTGAGTCAGTTCTGCTGAACATTCCGGGCATGCTATTCTTGTTCCCTATTGTGTTGGCTATTCAGGGTCAGCCTATGGCCATTGTTCATGAACTTGCTTACAGCTCACAGAGTCTGGTGTCCTCTTGTTACAGTTAGCCTCAGCCATTTATTTCAGCCACGACATGACCCTGTTTGTCTCACCAGTTGCCTGAGGCCATATTCTCTCCGGCCAACCAGTGTCTTCAGGGTGACCTCCTTTGATTTGTACAATCAGTTAAAATTCTATGTCCTATGACAATGGAGAAAGGGACTAAATTCCTCCAGTAGAGAAGAATAGCCTCAAAATGACAAGCATATTACTATTCTGTGTGCTTGCATAGCATAGTAATGGATCTCGACTATGATTCATGCAAGTTGAAAGAAATTAAGCATTTTATAGAATCAACAGGAGGCTGAAGAACCAAGCTTTTGTCTGTGTTGTGGAACAATGATCCAAATCATGCACAGGTGTGCTCTGATGAGGAACTGACTTTCCCACTGTGCCCAAGAATTGCAACTTGTTCTCTCAACAGTTCACAGGGACAAGGGTGGGGTTGAGGGACTCTGAACTTCCTGCTTGCTAGCCTCAGCCAGCTCCTAGCTTCATCTCTGAGCCTCTGTGACCGGTTTGCACAATGCCAGTGCCCAGATGGGTATGTCCATGTCTGATATTTTTTGGTCTCTATAGTATGAGGTTGACTCTGCTCTGTGTAAGAAACAAAAGGTCTCATGATACTGTCCCAGATGGAGGGTGGGAATTAATGCTCCATGAACTCAAGAAAGGAAACATGTCCACTGCCGCTTAATCGAAGGCCTGAATGGCTACCATGCTGAGCAGAATTCTGTGAGCTGGGATACTGCCAGACCACAGGCTTGGCATGCACAAGCATTCATTCTTATTTATTCATGTTGGAGGCCTCTTGCCCACAGAGCACACACATGAAAACACACACACACACACACACACACACACACACTTTGATAATTGTAACTAGAGAGCTGGTTTTTCTCTTTGTGCTGAATTGTTCCAGGACAATAATCATGGAGAGTAGACATTAACACAGAGGGATAGTTTCAGTGTGATGTCTGTCCACCCTGTTTTGGAAACATCAGAGGTTACTTATGAGTTATTTTAAGCATGCTAGGAAGACATGGGCCTGGCATCCCACTGCTGTTCTAGGCTGCTATTCAATAGCACACTAGCATTTTCTGCTACACAGGGAAGATGAAGGATGTGATCTCGGGTGCAAGCTCATTGAGGTCCTCTCTTTATCTTAATAGCCAGGTGTTACCTTAAAACACGCCTCACAGACTAAATGACATTGCATGATGTTCACTGAAAAACTCAGAAATTTGGTATTAATGAAAATAAGAAATGTAACAACTATAGCCATTTTTTCATGTGCATGCTTGGTACCTGTGAGACAATGGGATGTGGAACTGGGGCTGCTTGTCACAGACAGACCAAACGTCAGACACCCTCCCAATCAATGCTTCTCCCAGACCCATTGTCTATACAGTAGATTAAGTACTCAGAAGACTAAGGCATGGACCAAACAGCACTCTGGAGCTTGGGTGCTGCAAGTTTTAGAAAGTGTGTCTTCTACATTATGGATGAAGTCAGTATGACTCAACCAACATAGCCAACGGTGTCAAGATCAGATAGGCTACTGTAAAAAGCAGCTTCAGGATTAACTCAGGATCTGTGCCTTGTGGGTTCTTTCTTCCCTTGCCGGGTACCACAGAGTATTTCTTTAACAAATACACTCATCAGAATGCTGAAAAAGAAAAAGATATTTAGGAGCAGCCCTTTGACCTTTAGCATATTAGCAACCAAGACAGAGGACATTAGATTACCTGTGGCTGAAGACTGCTGATGGTCACCTTAGCTCATTTGTCATTCATTTGTGACATTTGGCCACTGAAGTGACACTTCGCTAAGAGTCAGACAAATGCTTCTGGGATGAGACATAACGATGACATTCCCGGTGAGACTCATAATGCTTCTGCTACCGTAGCTGATCGTGCACGCAGCATGGTAATGAGTTGATCCGCAGTGCAGGCGGCGCAGCACTGGTCTTTATATGAGGACTTCTGCGCTTCTTTTACTCCCAAACATCATTAAGAGAAAAGAATCACTGTGCAAGAGGAGAAGAGAGGGAGGGAGGGAGGAAGGGAGGGAGGGAGAGGGAGATAAACACACACACACACACACACACACACACACACACAGAGAGAGAGAGAGAGAGAGAGAGAGAGAGAGAGAGAGAGAGAGAGAGAGAGAGATTTTAGTAACGGTTGCAGCAAGTTAGACAAAATATTCTTACTAATAAATTGAGTGTAGCTCATGCACTCATTCATTTAGCCCTTGTCTTCACATTGTTTGACTCTGTTATGTTCTCTGTGACATTGCAAACATGTTGAGGATTTGGCCTTTATTTTTCAAGTAAGAAACTTACATAACAACAATAAATATAGGTAAAAGTAATTATTGATGTGGAAAAAAAATCAATGACTAAAGAGATATTTAACTTAATAACTAAGATGTCAGTTTAAGTGAGAACACTTTACTTTGCCTTTATTTTATTAAAATCAAAATACTTATGACCTGACATGAGGCATAAAGTTGTAGGTCATGCCTGTTGTCACATTGTACAGAGAAGAAATTTTAGAGAGATGCTTAGTGATTGATCAGTTCTTGTTGTTCCTGCCAAAGACCCAGATCAGTTCTCAGCACCCACATGGTGGTTCACAGCTACCTGTAACTCCAGTTCTCAGGGACCTGGTGCCCTCTTCTAGGCCCTGCAAGCCCTGCACACAAGTATGCATATAAATGTAGGCAGGTGCACATACACATAAAACATTTAAGTCTTTTAAAAAGTATTATAGTCTTTTTATTTGGCATCTAAGAAAGTACTAAGAGAAACATGGAAAATGATAATTACATAATAGGCATGTCATTATCTCAGAAGATTAAGAATAAATAGCAAAAAGAAGAATATAGTTTTTGTCTTATGAAACCTTTCTACTGAAATCGTTAACAAATATGTTAAACTTACAATTTTAGAATCGTGTAGAAAGTGATACTTGCTTTAAATACAAATGTGATTGACATCCACTTAGGCCTTTAGTTCTGAAAAAAAATTAAACTAATCTGTTAGGGGGACTTGAGAGATGGCTCAGCAGTCAGGGGCACTGACTGCTCTTCCAGAGGTCCTGAGTTCAATTCCCAGCAACCACATGGTGGTTCACAACTATCTGTAATGGGATCTGATGTCCTCCTCTGGTGTGTCTGAAGACAGCTACAGTGTACTCACAAACATAAAATACATAAATAAATCTTTTTTTAAAAATGGTCTGTTAGCTTTAATGATGAAAAATCTTAAGGATCAGTCCTCCCGTTGGACATCACACCCATAGGTTCCTTATAAATGGGTTATTGAAAAAAAATCACATAACATTAAGACAGAAGGTAATCAAACATTTAACAAACTAACAAAAACTACCTGCTCTCCTGTCCTGCACAACCGTCTCGCCAGCAAGAACGACGCGGCACAGGAAATAGGATTCTTCTGCGGTAAAGCTTTACTGCATCTCGAGAGGCAGAGCATAAGCTTGCAACACGTGAAGATGAAGACCCCGAACTATCTAGCCTATCCCCTTATATAGGAATCAGTCCTCGCCTTGGACGTGGAGCCCCCTGATTGGTTGAAACTCATCAGGCCCTATGACGCCACGGGAGAGGCAGAGCTCAAGGAGTGGAAAGTTACCCAGTGCGTGCGCACATGACTTGTTTACTGCTAACTCCAGCCGGATGTCAGCGCCATCTTGTAATGGAGAATGTGCAGGCAGCGCCCCACACTCTCCACAGTCCAGACTGGTAGTTATTCAGATATTAGTATGTTTCTTTCAGTATAATGTTTCTTAACCTGTGAGTCACAAACCCTTTGGGGTCATATATCAGACATCTGCATATAGATATTTACATTATGATTCATAACAGTAACAAAATTACAGTTTCAAAGTAGCAAAAAGATAATGTTATGGTTGGGAATTCCATAACATGAGGAACTGTGTTAAAGGGTCACAGCATTAGGAAAGTTGAGAACCACTGAGTTAGTTACTATTATGTGAAAAAGCTTAAAAGCAAGAGGGTTTAATGAAGAATCCTCCTTGGTGACAACTGTTGGTAGCTTTATGGCATCAGAAGATTTCCATGAGTATGTCAAACTTGAGTTAATTAGTCAATTAAATTTTTTTCTTTCACTATACAGAATAAAAGCCTAACATGATTATTTCATTTTTGGGATACTAGAAATAATAAACAATCTTTGTGACATGACTGGAGAAAAACATTGCCCAAAAAAATGCTATTGACTGAATAACATGAAGTTGGGGAAGCAGCTATTTTTGGAACACATCAGGAGGGAGGACTGTGCATTAGAGACAGGATTAAAGACCATCAGCACTAATTGTTAGCTGTGGGAAGATGAGTATTAATTTTTAGAATAATTTTATGACTTGTGCATGTGTGTTATAAACACTTTATTCTATATATGGCAAAGTTTATAATTTTAAAAGTAAGGATTAAAATGATATTTAAATTTATTGAACTTTTAAAATTATTCCAGATGAGCTTTTGTTAGCTCATCTCATGTTTGATCATTACAATGATAGATAATTTCATATTTTTCTAAGTCTACCGGCCTCTTATTTCTTTTAAAACATTTTAAAGATAATTTGAGTCTCATGTCTGCCATTTTGTTTAAATTTGTTTACCACGTGCATGCAGTGCCAGGAGAGGCCAGAAGAGGGCATTGGATCGATCAAATAGGAGCTGTGAATCCAACCCCAGTCCTATGGGAAAGCAGCCAATGCTCTTTGTTTCTGAGCCATCTCTCCAGCCCTTCCTTAATTTGTTTTATCTGAATTCTGTCTTAAGTCTAAAAAGAGAAAAAATGCACACAAACATGCACACACACAAACACACACACACACACACACACACACACACACACTGACCATTATTGAAGTATATTCCAATTTGCCAAATTGTGGAACCAGTCTAGTAGAACACAGTTCTCTCATCTGTAAATGACACAATACCATATCATACCTGTCACGTAAATTCATAAGGCTCATGGACCTCCTGTCCATAGACAACTATGATAAAGGACATTCCTTATCCCGGATAATAACATGAGGTTGAACTATCCTGTACATCCCAACCTAATCAGCACTCTCCTTGCTCATTCAACTATATATGTCTACAGGTTCACACGAGTTCCCATGTCTCCAGGCTGTTGTTCCAATATGGCTCAGACCTCTAAGCCCCTTAGACCTCTGACTGCGAGGTCATCAGACTAAATCACTTCTTATTGGTAATTCTCTGGTTCTGAGCACACAGCCTAATATAACCCGAGTGCCTATGATGGTTTACTTCATTGTGAACGTGACATAATTTAAAATTATCATGGAAACAAGACTGTAGGTATAGCTATGCAGGCTCTTCCAGAAAAGTTTAGGTGATAAAAGAAGGCTCACCCTGAAATGTGGGTAGCATCATCCCTTGGGCTAAGCTCCCAGACTGACTATAAAGGAGCAGGCTGAGTGAGCCCATCTTTCCATCTCATCATGTGACAAACTGCCTCATGAGTTCCACCGTGCCTTCCTTGCCCACCATGATGGATATATTCTCACACTGGCTGCTAAAATAAAACCCTTCGCTACTCAAGACTGTCAGTAACAGCAGCAAGAGAGGTGAGCAATACAGTACCTATGGGTCAATAAACTCAAGCCCATGGCCAAAACTGGAACAGATACTGATAACTTCAGTACAAGGGCTGTTCTCTGAGAATAAAATAAATACTAAGATATTGAAGTGCATTACATCCCATTCGCCTACCATGGCACAGTGAGATTAAAGTGCTGCACAGTTTTCGTATACTGCACAGAGCTCAGAAGAACACAAAATGCACTTTGTACGCTGGGTTTCACGTGCACGCCTACCAGTGATGATTCAGTTACAGAATGAAGGGCAGAGGCTAACCGAAGCCCAAGAGGTAGCAAAATCTTGCAAAGCTGAGTTAGCATCTCCAGAGATGTCGTTCTTCAGGAGGTGAGACTGGCTTTTGAAACTGGAAAGGACAGTGTTTACACTGAGTTGGGAGAAAACAGATGGTTTTCTAGATGTGGGAAGTATGGGGTGAGGAGAGAGGCTGCTGGGAGTGCAGGGCTAAGCCCACTGGGAGGCAGTGGCAAAGAGTGGGTGCTCAGAAGGTCGAAGAGGAATGTGACGAGGCTTTGAAAGTTATTAACTGCCAAAGAAGTTTGAGGGTTTCAGTTTTTGTTTTTGTTTTTTTTTTATGGTAAGTGAAGCAAATGATTGATGGATAAAATGGGGGAGAAGTACAGATTCTGTTGATTAAACGTTGACCATTATAATTTTCAGTGTAACAGCTGTGCCTGAAATTGCAGTAATTCAGAATGAAAAATAGACACTGTTGTTCTAAAATAGCCCGGACCATTTGGAGCCCTGCAGCATGAGTCTGTGCTGTGTGGTTTTGCTGGGAACATAGTGGGGTGCATGTTCTTTCTCTTTCATTTCATCATAATGGCTTGTTCTATGGGTGGGGAGCTCAAACTGAACAACAATTTCACAGCGAGGGCTGGCGTGTGGGTTGTATACAGGCGTAGAAGTGCTAGCCAAGGGTGTGAAACCTCTTCCTGTCTACCTAGTGTTCATTTTATGCAGAGTATTTCAATGATGAAACGTGTAAACGCTTTATCTACTAAGAGTTTATTATCAACTTATTAGCATCTGCATTCTGTCATTTAGTTATGTTCCTGGGAAATTAAACCTTCAGCCTGTCCTCCTGCTGTGCCGTCTCATTTATTCCACTCACCATGTTATACCAAAAGGTAGAAAGAATCTACAAACACAATCTACAAGTCAACTCATGGCCCCTTAGTGTTTACTTCTCTTCATAATTTATATCAAGATCATTGCTTTAGCCTCCTGTGGCTTAGCACTATCTATGTGGTCAAATAAATTAAGCTGTGCTTCTGTGTTAATATATAGTACCTCCTCTACTAGCAGTATGTTATCTTTTACATTTCTAATATATGTAAGCAACTGATTATATCAAGGAATTTGAGGCATTAAAACATTATAGAGTTTAAAAATCAAGAAGATGCTGGAACTTTCCCAACCTTTGTTTTAAAAGGATAAATTCTGGTACCAGTAGGAAGGTAAATTGGAAGACAAGGAATGTGATGTGCAGGCAAAGGAATGAGTTTTGAGATGGATGGTCAGGGATGCTGAGTTCATACGGGAAGAGGAAACAGAGCAAGGAGACATCTCTAATGCTGAGTGGAACTTGTGTTGAACAAAGAGAATGAAGGTGCTTACAGTCTCAGCCGAGCTTACTGAGATTCAAAATGGGCCTCTGCCTACTTTATGGAGAGGATGGCACCTTTGTAAGGTAGCAGGTTACCATGGCAACAGTATCCTACCAACTGCAAATGGAGTCCATTTTCTCTGCCAGAGGCCAATAGAGATTTTTCAAAAGGCCAGAAACATTAGCATTCTGGCCTAACTGGTCTTTTGTTATGGGAAAATGATCATAAAATGGGCACCATAAACACAATCAACACAAATTTTATATAAAGATACATGCCTAGGGTATGTCACTGCAAGACAATATATTAGTCAGGTTCTCTAAAGGAGCAGGGCAGGCAGAATGGGGGAGTTTATCGAACTGGTTTACAGGATGTGGTCCGGGTAGCCCAACAATGCAGTCCCACACTGGAGATGCTCAGTCCACAATGCTGGCTGACTCAGTAGTCCCACTCTGGTGCTGATGCTACAGAGATATCTTCGGTCTGTATCGGTTCCAAAGAATGCCACAGGCATAGAATAGATGAACTTACTAGGAGAAATAAAGGCAAGCAGGTTTAAGGCAAAGTCTCCTTGTGTCCGTATTTATCAGTTTACACCAGGAGATGCTCTCCACATTACAGATGGGTCTTCCAGCTTCATATTGTTGGATGAAGAAAATTCCTCACAGGATTGCCCAGCAACTTGTGTTTTAGTTGATTCAAGATGCAGTCTAGTGGACAAGCAAGATTAGCTATCATGGACAGTACGGGTGCCTAGCTCCCATTGGCTCAGAGTTCTCATCGATAGCTAATACAGTACCAATTCATATCAGTCATGCAAACTTGTGATGCTCAGGAAATACACAGCGCAGGTGAGTGGGATGTCAGCCCAGCAGCAGCAGCAGCATCCAGGGAGCAGCACAGTACAGCAGTCAAGGTCGTGGATGTTAATCAGATGCCTGGACCACTATTGCTATAATTTTTAATACACTGAGCTTAGGCAAGATATCTAATGTTTGCATGTTTCCACTTCCTTCTCTGTAAAACAGGCCAGTCATGAATGACCTCACCTACTTCACAGATTTGGCATGGAGACTAAATGCCCTCATATCTGTAAAGTGCAGACAAGACACACAGTAGGTCGTATTAAATGAGTAAAAATGTCTTCGCTAGGTTTCTCCAAGATTTGATGTGTATGTATGTATCTAAGTGTGTGTGTGTGTGTGTGTGTGTGTGTGTGTGCACCACAACATGCAAGTGACTTTGAAGACCAGAGTAGGATGTCAGATTCTCCAGACCTGTAATTATGAGCCACCAGCATGGGTGCTGGTAACTGAACCCAAGTCCTCCGGAAAGGTGCATGCTCCGTCTACTGAGACGCCACTTCAGCCCTGCTTTTCACACATTAAAAATAGTTTTTATACTTTTCTGTGTTTAAAGAAGCCAAAGAGAAAGTTTGAAAAGCTTAAAATGTATGTGGTGGGGACGAGGGTGCCTAGAGAGAAACAGACCCTGGGGTCTTGCTTGTCAGCTATTCCAGGCCATTCAGAGGCTTCGGGTACCAGGAGAAATATCTCTAAAACTAAGTGGGGAAATGAAAGAGAAGGAAACTGATGTTGACCTCTGGCTTCCACACAGCACACACATGCATATATTCCCACCCCATCCCCACCACCCACTGGGACATATAACAAATTACCAACTTGTACATTGCCCCAGGAAGATTGACATGTTATCTTCAAGGGACAAGTTTAATGGATTTTTTTATGGCGGGCTGACTGATTCAAGATGGTTTTGGAGCAGATCTCGTCCTAACCCATATGGAGTGTCCATAGCCTGTGGTCATAGCGGAAACACACTAGCTTTCTGTTCTAGCCATAGGACAGTTTTTCCAGTTTGGTGTTGTGTGGTGGATGTGCATAGGTTTGCAGGTAGTGCACCTATGTGCATAACTTCGGAGGCCAGAGACTGTTGATGTCATTTCTCATTCTCCACTTCTTCCCTTGAGATAGTGTCTCTCCATGGCATGAGTGCTGGCCCTGTCGTCTCAGCTGACTGTTCACCAAGCTGCTGGCTCCATTTTTCTCCACCCTGCAACGCAGGTTACTGACATGGACAGCTATGCTAAGGTTTTTACACGGATCCCGGGGACTCAAACTCATGTCCTCAAACTTTTACAGCAGGTACTTTAAGCACTAGACTATTTCCCCAGGTCCCAACACAAACATTGTTTTTAATCTCATAAAAACAGTTGTAGCATTTTTATCCAGTAATATTATTTTATTGCATCTTGAAATTGTGGTGAGAGTCCTTTATGTCCCTTATACAGGTTAGGCACTTAATATTTATAAGAAAACAAAGTATAATTCAAACCTACATATAATTCTTTACGTATCAAGCTAAGAGTTGACCCACCATCCACTTACACTGAGTGACATATTTGAGACACACAGAATCTATAATTTCATTTTTCAAGTGACACCAAATTTAGACTTGATACAAATGACCTCATATGTTATTTTCTAGATAATTTTCAGTTCAGCATTTTGTCAAAGTTTATTTATAGCTATCATCCCCAATTGCACAGAAATTGACTCTCTTTACATCAGAGTTTAAAGGGAACAGACACAGTCTCAGATACTGGGGCCGAGAAACAATTACATCTCTTACTCACTCCTGAAGGCTCAGAGAGAAAATAGAAATGATTTTAGACGAAACTATGAAGGTTAAATGAAGCTCCTTCTTCTCTGCCGTGCACTGGTTACAAAGCAGTCTCGGAGATACAGCAGCATCCAACAGAATGTTCAGGAATGCCAGTCTCCAGGCCTCTCAACTGAATCTCTACAACTATTACAACATTCCTTACACCCATCCCACCTATACATCCTCTGCCTGAAAACCTACCAATGTACTTTATTTTTATTCATTTGCGTGTACCCTTAAGACAAATGTAATACACCTTTAAGTTGATTTCTGTCTGCAAACCAAAACAACAAAGTCTCAAAAGCGACTAACCTTTTAAGTTTATCTAAAGAGATACATTTTTCAAAGTACATGTCTACATTTTACCCATCATACTAAAAGTAAAAAAAAAAAAAAAATCCCTCAGAAAAACAAAACAGAAACCAAAAACAAACACGAAAAACTTCTCAGTGCCCACAAACCAGCTCACATTTCTCTAGTTAATATACATGCAAATACACATGCAAGCTAGTGAATAGAATCTCAAAACAATAGAAAAAATGATTTGTGTCATGGTTAGTTACAGTATCATTTTATACTATGAAATACCAATTTTTCTGACATTGACATTTTAACTGGGGCTAGAAAAATGGCTCAGTGGTTAAGAGCTGTAAAATAAAAATGGATGTATATGTAGTTTTAGACAAAGCTGGGGGAAAGAAGTTTAATCTCTCTTTTCCTTGCCTATAATTGTGATAACATCTATTTTTTTAATATACAAATGCTAGGGCATGCTCCTGTGTACATTTGAGCTGCTTAGGACTGAGAATTCAATCTCTTATCTAATGGGACACAATCTCTCCTCTGGCTCCAGCTCCCATAGTCGGCTTCTTTGTAACAACCTCCACTGGAAGCTTCCAGGAGATATTCCAACCTATAAGCTCCTGTTAGACTAGAATTACTATGTTTTTCAATCTCTTCTCGACCCATCTCTCCCTCTCCCTCCCACTCCCTCTCTCCGTGTGTGTGTGTGTGTGTGTGTGTGTGTGTGTGTGTGTGTGTGTACGTGTATACAGGGCCAGCCCAAGGTGTCTCTCTCAATCACCATCTTATGAGGACAGGCTCTCTCACTGAACTTGGAGTTTGCTGCAGCAGCAAGCCTAGCTGCCCAAGACACTCCAGGAACTCCCTACTCCCATACCTCCAGTATTTTTCTTAAAGTAAGCCTTCGGGGTTGTTGGAAGTTTGTTGTAAGCAGAACTATTTTAGACAGAATGAATGTTGAATGTGTATCAGGTTTTCTCCTTTCTCTCCATCTCCTTACTCTATTCTTCATCCTGATCTGGGCCCCGGTCCGGTGAACTTGAATTGCACAGGCCCCCTGTGGCTTACAGTTGGATTTGACCCATCAAAAATGATGATCTGGAATTCCATATGGAGCTAGGGAGGGAGCATAGCATAGAAGCAGGCTAACCTTCACCAGGCCAGAGCTCCTGGCCGTCTCTTAGTCCCCCCACAGCCACACTGGCTCCTCTCTTACGGCCACTAGAAAATAACAATACTATTTCCTTTGAATTTTCTTCCAAGTCTTCTACACTAGTGAGAGTTTCCACTCTTGCTGGTTTCAAGGGTCATCATCTTCTGTGATAATGGGTGTTCCAAATTCTGACATGAATTTTTTGGTCATTTTTGTTATCGGAAGGATTTACTTCTTTGGAAAAATTAGTCATTTTTTTCTTTAAGCCAATATATAAACTGATACTCAGCTCCAACTTTTAACAAAGCAGAAAAGTAGAAATGTTTTCATAATACTAAGAGTTAAACCAAGTGAATATTAACTAGACTGAGCCATGAATGTGATATTTGAACATGTGTAGGCGCGTATTGATTCATCCAGCTGACGTTTGTTGAACACCTCCCAGGTGCCAGGCACACGCCAGAGCCTGCAAAGACAAAGGAAGCCCTTGAAGCTGTCAGCCAGAGACAGGCTAGATCAAACGCTGAGGTACCAGTGCCACTAGGGTTCCAGGTCGAATGTGACCAATAGCATAGGGTTGCTGAGGAAATCAGAAAGGTACTCATATTTAGTCTCTTTCACAGAGAAAATAAATGAAATATATATATATATATAATTAAAACCTTGTGTGAACACATGAGCAACCTTGCATTAAATTACTCTTATCTCTTACAAACCCCAGGTTTATGATGTTTTCTGTAAATAATTTTTCCCAGACTTGGATTGTTTCACTGCATTACATATCCAAACATTCTTCTTGCAAGTTTGCGGCCCTTTCTGTACCACACAACACTTTCTACTTCCTTGACAAAGTGGTTTTTGGACACACTTTAATTCACTTTCTCAGGCTTGTTGGGAGTTTGGCTGCAGTATTCTTCCTTCGTTGGAGAATAGAATGTATGATATGATGAAAGTGATTTTATTACACGATAATTGTATCTGTTTTCCTTCTCCTTGTGGCAGAGAAAGTCTCAAGCATTGAGATTCAATACATTTTGTTCCAAAGAGCCATGAAGCTCTACACACAGGGAACAGAACCAGATGTAACATTCGGTTTGTGTTGGAAGCCCATGCTCAGCTGACTTGCAAAAGACTTTCTGGCTCGAGGGTGTTTACTTAAATGGAATGTGTGAGTTCTGTCTGTTTATTTGGGGAAGACTTTTGGGAGAAGAGTGTGGGGAAGGGTCAGTATGCCAGGCAATAATGCTCACGGCCCCATCCTAAATTTTAGTGAGGCCACATGAAGTCAAGACATCGTAAGCAAGCTTCAGGAAGCTCCCCCCCAGAAATTTACTAACTTCATGGCAAAGACCTGAGCCAATTGCTCCTGAATTCTAATTCTGCTCTGCAGATGCTCTGAGAGTTCTGTGGCGGTGAGCTGACAGTCTCTGAAAAGCCACCTACATTGTTCCAAGTTAACTTATACAAATTAAATTTGCAAAAGTGTCTGCCAGTTTGTCTGGAATCAAAAATATTAAAATGTGAAATTTCAAAGACATATACAGGAATCCCAACTTGATCTTACTTGTATTTGACCTTAGAAGTCAAGTGTTGCGCTGTTGGGTCAATATTTGGGAATATGGGGATATGTTACTAAGCATTTGACCACTATAACAAAATACCTCAGAGGATTAAGGAATACGAAAAGAGGGTTATTTGGACTCAGGTTCATAGTCCCATTCCTGGAGCCAACATTACACAGTTGGTAAGAGCATTTGACACAGCCAAGGTTCTCTTTGTGTGAGAAGTTTTCTCAAAGTACCCACCTCCTTGACCCTCAAGACCTGTGATCTCTCGGAGGATGCTCACCTTTGGTCTGTAAAATGCCTTTCCCTCCTCACAAGGCTAAGTTGTAGCTCTCAAGCCCAGGTGAAATGTCTAGGCACAGGAGTGCAAGCTTGTAATCCTAGCTCAGGGGATATAGAAATGGGTTCAGTGGCTAGCCTAACCTACTTAGTGAGTTCAAGGCCAGTGAGAAACTGTCTAAAGTGTGAGGGTGATGTTCCTGAGCGTGACATGTGAGGCTGTTATGTGGCCTCTACATGCATTCCTGCACACACTGGATGAGGCTAGAGTGCAGAAGAGAGGGGATGGCTCTGGGGACCTGGGAACACCATGATATCCAGTGACCATCCAGTTTCTTCTGCTGACAAAAATTTACTGAGTCACAGGTATAGAAAGGGTTTCTGAACAGTGAGCTTCAGCTTAGCAAGGACATTATTTTAGAATAACAAAACTCAGCTGTATCTGGTAAAATAGAAACGAGATGTTATAGCAGGTGACATTGTATGTCACTTGCCTGTCCTCACACAGAACAGCAAGGAAAGAGAGACAAGTTACTAGGATGTCAACTGGAGCTACTCCTGTATCTCCCATGATGCCTTCCACAATCTGCAGGCTTGTCACTCACGTTCTGTGGGATTAGTGTCCTGACCCTAGTGTACTTTCTTGATTGTTGGGTTTATTTGTGGGGGGTTGGGGGGAGGTGGCATTTTCTTGACAGTTCCACTAGAAAAGAAATCTATTTTCTCAAGCGATCTGAATTTTCAAACCAGGGTGTTTTAATTTTACCACAAGCAGTGAAGGATGGGAGACTTAGGTGTCTCCAGTGTGGTGGTGTTGCCGTTGGAATAGCCTCCACTGGGCCAATGTTGACGTCATCTTGACTTATCTTCCATCTCAAAACCATCAATTCAACATTTAGGAAAGGAATTGAGAAAACAATTTAAGAAGCACATAGGTGGAACCAACATAATGAGATAAAAGATTCTAAAGAAGAAAACAGTGGTTCTTAACAAGGGCTGAGATTTCCAATCTCTGGAAATCTATGTCTGTACGGATAAGGGTAGAGCAGGAGGGGATGCTACTGGTACCCTAGTAGGTAGTGTCCAGGGATGCTGTTAAACAGCCCACAGTGTACATGACCACAGAAGTGCCTGGTCTCATCTGTCACCTGTGCCAAGCTTGCTGTGCACTTAGCTGTAGTTAATTATTCCTGAACACTTACTCAAAGCTCAGTGATGTTCTACCCATGTCAAACTCATCAAATGTCATAGCTATGTTACCAGCTCTTAAAGGCCATTTACCCTGCATGCTTTCTGTTTAAAGACACACGTTCTAATAGAAGAAAATAAAAATAGGATTTCTAAAAACATCAGGTTTTGCAAACCAGGCGTTCTGACTCCTATCTGTAACCCCTGTATCTGGAGTCTGAACAGAAAGACTGCTACAATTTCAAGCCATCCTAGGATGCAAGTGAGTTCTAAGCCAGCCTTTGCTACATATTATGACTTTAAATAAAAGTATTTTAAATATTGTATTTTATATAATATTTATAATTATGTTTGTGAGATGCAGCGTTTGTTTTCTAGTTTCACACTGGAGAGCGCTGTCTCATCTACTTATTTGTGCATGAGAAAGCCAATAGTTTTCTACAGTTTATTTAGATTCTGCACATTTCTTCATAAATGTATGATATCTACTATTTTATGAGCAATCTGTGTCCACTTAGACTTTTCACAGTGATTATTATAGGCACACAGGAGACCACCAAGTTTGTATGAATTTGATTATTGGGCATTTGCCCATGTTCACTTAAGGGTTTGCATGATGTTTTTGTTGGTTTTCTTTGGTATACAACAAACATGTACAAATGGTTATAAGTTTAAAATACTTTTTAAGGTTATAATTGCCTCATTTTCCTTCTCTTTGCGCCCTTCAAACTCTCCTATGCACATGCTCAGTGCTCTCTGTAAATGTATGGCCTCTTCTTTAATTATGATTACATGTGGGTATGTGTGTGTGTGTGTGTGTCTATATGTATGTTTGTGTACATGTGTATATATGTGTATGTATGTGTTTATATGTATGTTTGTGTACATGTGTATATGTGTGTATGTATGTGTTTATATGTATGTTTGTATACATGTGTATATATGTGTATGTATGTATGTGTTTATATGTATGTTTGTGTACATGTGTATATATGTGTATGTATGAATGTGTTTATATGTATGTTTGTGTACATGTGTATATATGTGTATGTATGTATGTGTTTATATGTATGTTTGTGTACATGTATATATATGAGTATGTATGTGTTTATATGTATGTTTGTGTACATGTGTATATATGTGTATGTATGTTTAGGTGTATGTATGTATATGTGTGTGTGTGTGTGTGTGTATGTGTGTGTGTGTGTGTGTGTGTGTGTGATTCTTGGCACTGGAATACAGTGGTGAGTGACAGTGTGGCCATTTCCACTTGCAGAGACAATTCAGCTTCTTGGGATCCTACTTGGTAATTATCCTTTCAATTAATTAAAAATATAGCTTATTTTGTACTAGATTAATTCATAAGACATTAAATATATATTGTGAATTAAGTGCTGTAGCAGAGTAATTGGCACATGTATAAAAGTGTTAGCTATGTTGATGTAAAAGAGATCTCTCTTGGGACCCGTCATTCAAGCACAACTACCGGTTCTTGGGATGATGTTAACTCACATTTATCCATCTCTAGACCTTTCTAGAACACATTAACTGAAAATTCTAGTGGGAAAAAAAAACAGTATTTCTAAATTACACATTCTTTTTAAATTAGTGGACATCCATGGTGATTTCAGATTACCATACATTTTGTAGACTCCCGACACAATTCAATTCTTTGTTTCTATAGCAAAATGTTAAGTGTGGACCTGTTTTAGAACATGTATTCATTTTCATTGCTGATCTGAATAACAGTATAAAATCCTCTCACAGTAAGAACGAGTTCATTACCTTTTGTACAGGAAATTTTCATGGTATTCAAATGCAGTCCCTAAAGGTTAGTCCATTTATAAGCATTGCTATAAACATCATTTACTCACAGGTAATTTTCTGGACAATAGACCTGTTCTTTCGTTCCCATTCCTATTTGGATCTCTGGCTGTAAGACATTCAAGTCTACATTCCTCTACTGTGACCACTTCTAAGCAATGCATGGCAGCCTCCATCACAGTTTGTTCCCAAAATGTTTTTTGTTCCATATTTCAGTTGTGCCTGGCTAAACTGTGATGTGTGCAAGGTTGTCACTGGGGGATTGTCTTCAAGCCAAAGAGACACAGGTGTAAAAAATCTGACCAGCATCTTCAAAGTAAAGTTTAACAAAGGATTTAGGATTAGGGGCACCAGGGACCATAACTGATCACAGCAGAAAAGAGACTAGAGTGTAAGCAGAGGGTGAAAGTGGTATAATTAGGCTTGTAGAGTGGGATCGGTCAGGGTTCTCCTTAGAACTTAGGGTCCTGTCAGTCTTCCACATTGTCTCTTTAAGAGGGAGTGAGGTAACCCAGTCACAAAAGAATACACATTGTTTGCACTCACTGATACGTGGATATTAGCTCAAAAGCTAGGAATAAGCAAATTACAATTCACAGACCTTATGAAGTTCAAGAAGAAGGATAACCAAAGTATGGATGCTTCAGTCCTTCTTAGAAGGATAAACAAAATACTCACAGGAGGACATACAGGGACAAAGAGTAGAGCAGAGACTGAAGGAAAGGCCATCCAGAGACTGCCTCACCTGGGGATCCATCCCAATCCAGGCATTATTGCTGATGCCAAGTGCATGCTGACAGGAGCCTGATATGGATGTCTCCTGAGAGGCTCTGCCAGAGTCTTACTGATACAGATGAGGATACTTGCAGCTAACCATCAGACTGAGAACAGGGTCCCCAATGGAGGAGTTAGCTAAAAGACTCAAAGAGCTGAAGGAGTTTGCAACCCCATAAGAACAACAATATCAACCAACTAAACACCGCAAAGCTCTCAGGGACTAAACCACCAACCAAAGAGTACACATGGAGTGACCCATGGCTCCAACCACATATGTAGCAGAGGATGGCCTTGTCTGGCTTCAACTGGAGAGAGCTTTGGTCCTGAGAAGGCTCGATACCGCACCGTTACTCACCACGGTATGCCAGTGCCGAGAATTACCATGGCTGGCTTGGACTGGATGTTCAAGCATTGCTTGTTGGCACACACACACACACACACACACACACACACACACACACACACAAACATACACACAAACATGCATACACATACACCTAAATATACATATACATATATACACATGTACACAAACATACATATAAACACATACATACACATATATACACATGTACACAAACATACATATAAACACATGCACACACACACACACACACACACACACACACATACCCACATGTAATCATAATTAAAGAAGAGGCCATACATTTACAGAGAGCACTGAGCATGTGCATAGGAGAGTTTGAAGGGTGCAAAGAGAAGGAAAATGAGGCAATTATAACCTTAAAAAGTATTTTAAACTTATAACCATTTGTACATGTTTGTTGTATACCAAAGAAAACCAACAAAAACATCATGCAAACCCTTAAGTGAACATGGGCAATAATCAAATTCATACAAACTTGGTGGTCTCCTGTGTGCCTATAATAATCACTGAGAAAAGTCTAAGTGGACACAGATTGCTCATAAAATAGTAGATATCATACATTTATGAAGAAATGTGCAGAATCTAAATAAACTGTAGAAAACTATTGGCTTTCTCATGCACAAATAAGTAGATGAGACAGCGCTCTCCAGTGTGAAACTGGAAAACAAAAGCATCCTGTCTTCTCTAATGCCACTTAGTTATAATAAAAACATGAAAAAAGCTTTTTTTTTTTATTTTTTAAATTACAAAGAAGTGACGCTAATGGAAGTGGAAAAACTAGGCTAACACAGTCCAAATAAGCCCGCGGGTCGACACTCTACTAATTACTAACATCCATTAAAGCGTTTCAATGATTAGATAAAGTAACCCAGACAGGATGCAATCTAAAACGTAGAACAAGGAAGGAGACAACCCCAGGAGATGGTAGAATCCCCACATGTATATAGTCTGTGGAGTAAATCTGGTAGTGGTCAGATTGGAGCCAATAAGTCAGCTTCACGGTGCCATAACAAACTGGGGTTTTAAGAAAAGTATATGGGGACTAAAACACCAACCAGTGAGTTCTCATGGGGAGATCCATGCTTCAGGTGCATATGCAGCGGAGGACAGCATTTTCAGGCATCAGTGAAAGGAGAAGACTTTGGTCCGGTGAAGGATCTTTTTCCTGGTGTAGGGGAATGCTAAGGTGCTGAGGTGAGTGAGGAAGGTTGGGAGAGGGAGCACCTTCATGAAGGCCATGGGAGTGGGGAGAATGGGATTGGTGTAAAGGGAATAATATCTGAAATGTAAATACAGGGAATATCCAATAAAGAAAAGTATATGGGCATTTCCTTTGTGGAACATGGGAAACTAAGGGTGTCCTGGAAGCGTGGGGGTGGCAGGGAGGGATAGGGGGTGGAGACTTTGGAGGCGTGGTGTGGCTGGGAGTAGGGGGCAGGGATATCACAGGAGATCATGTACAGGCCCCTCCCCTAAAAAGGACACTTGAAATTCAGTATTTTTAGAAGACATATGCATCTATCTGTCCATCCAATGCTCTCAATATTTGGGTCTTTCCTGATGGTAGCCCCAGGCCAAATTTGGGTCCAATGTGACTGTGATTGCTGGTGGTTCCATATTGTATGTCAGAAGAACATGAAAGAAAGACAAACGTGGCTCCTCTTTGACATGTAGTGACCCTTTATTTGGTCTTCTGTGATGGCCTACTTGATAATCTTACCAACTTACCTGGCACTGATTAGTAAGTTAACATATTAGAAATTTTACATAGAGAAAAGACAGATTGCCACAAAAAATTGATTCTATCAAACTGGCTAACACTTCAGAAAAAATACTGATTTTAATCTTTCTTAGGGAACACACAAAATTTCAAATTATTTGATTCTTTTATATATTTAATTTTAAAGATTTATTTATTTTTATGTATACAAGTAAATTGTAGCTGTCTTCAGACACACCAGATACCATTACAGATGGTTATGAGCCACCATGTAGTTGCTGGGAATTTAACTCAGGACCTCTGGAAGAACAGTTGGTGCTCTTAACCACTGAGCCTTCTCTCCAGGCAAATTATTTGATTCTTAAATTTTTATACTGATATCATTTTTCTAATTCAAATAAAACATGTCATTAAATGCTAAATATGAAATATTAAATTAACACCATTATGACATCCTTAAAAAGCATGCCAATGATTAATAGTTACATATGTACACAGACAATTGTATGTTCATACAAAGAAATGTACCAGGTAAAAACATTGAAGTTAGACATAGATAAGTGTATATAATAGATATACATATGTCATATGTCTAATAGTACATATGTCTAGATATGTGTAACATGGGCTCAGATCATGGAACAACTCAGATATTTATATTAATGTAATGCAGACAGAGATACAAAGCCTGAGTCCCGGGGACTGAGCTGGATTAATGTGTTCTGGGAGAGTCTGTGCTACGGTCTTAGAGACACTCAAAGCACCGCTGGACAGAAGATTAGTTTTGTCTCTTCAAGGCTCAAAGACTCCACAGTTTATAGGATCTCATCCTCCACCTCTAGATTACAAGAACACCCAAAAATCAAATTGATGCATGTTAACATGTTATTTTTAGTTCTTCTAAGGTTTTCCTTAGAACACACATTCCAGCAGTGTTCTCTGGGGTCTACATATGCATGGTTTTCTCAAAATAGTAGGTACCAGTCAGGAAAACGGTTGGTAGTTGAATGTTCCACTCTGGTCATCAGTGAAGAGCCTGTGGTCAAAGCCGAGACACAAAGATGCTATCTGTGATTCCTGACCACAAGGCCTTCTCTCTCCCTGTACTCCGCCTGCCCAGTGTTGTATTTATATCTATTTTCAGGTCCTTTAAGTTTCGAGTTTCCTAACTGTCCCTAATAGGAGTCTTTGCTATCAAATCAAGTGATCACATAGAAGAATCAAGGGTTATGTATGAGTTAGACAATTTGCTGACAGACAGACAGAGAGAGAGAGAGAGAGAGAGAGAGAGAGAGAGAGACCTGCCCACTGTCACCATGCCATTAGGAAGACTCTGAGAGGGAGAAATTGGAATTGTTTTTATTTTTACACAATAGTTATGAGCTGAGTTTCGCATGGATGATAATTCATATTAATCCACTCACAAAAGCATATTGTTAATTTACTGATGTTTCTTCTCCTTAAGATCATGTAAGAATTTATCAGAGCTGCAAAGGGTAACATTTGAGATGGATTTAAACATATAGTTAAGAGGAAATATCTACTATCGAGAATTTGACTCATAGGTTTGTAATGTGTTGATCTGGAAGTCTTATTAGTATAAAAATGCAAACTGAAGTCTTTCTCCAAGAAAGCTATTTACTAGAAGTATATTAATATTGTTTAATTTACTCTGTGAAGCATTTGGCCTGGCCACCTAAGCAGCTGGAATCCTGGGAATAATAGTAAAATTACAAAGAACTTAGAAGTCCCAATAGACATTTTTTTATGACTGAACAAGATGACTCTAAGTTAGATATTTATAATTCGTCTCAAAGCTTCCCAGACTGCTGATTGTGGGGTATGTTGTGAGATTTGGAGCCCTCCCAGCGACATTGAAAGAACAGTATTAGGAAGTGTGTTACCTGCGTTATTTACAGTTCAAAGTCAGGTGAGAGGAGATTGTGTGGATTTCTGTGTTCTCTCTGTTTGCCTGTTGGAAGCCATGCTCACCCCCCATCAGCAAAGGGTTAGCTGAACTGCCCACTTGTATGCCTAGACATTGGGAATAGGACATGCCCTCCATCCAAGTTTAGATGGGTCCAGTCACAACTGATCCACACTTGTGTTCCTGTTGGTTTCACTGCTGCAGGCTCCAGACTCACCTCGGGGAGTGCGGCTTCCACCCAGCAGCTAGGGAATTTGCACACTGCCTTTGTAAGTGTATATCTGAAGATCTAGAATTCAGAAGAGTTGGAGTTGGAGTTAAACAGCATTCTGGTAACACAAATAACCATGTCATGTCTTTCTTTTAAATCCTCAAGCCTTCACCCAATTTGGAGTAGTTGTTTGCAGTGCAGGCACCCCAAATGGAGCTCCTACACCAAATTTGCCTACACAAATCTGGAGCTAAACTTGCAAGCCCAGGCCTAATTACTCTGTTCTTACTGGAGGGAAATGATCAGCATTTTCCTTCCATGGACTTAGAGCTTCCTCAAATGTCCCAGTGCTCAGAGAACTCCAGACTCCAGAGTGCAGTGCATAAACCTCTTCATCAACCTGACTTCAGCAAGTTTTCCTGGTAGATGGGGTCATGTAAACAATGTGTGTGTGTGTGTGTGTGTGTGTGTGTGTGTGTGTGTGTGTGTACATATGCATATGCATATGCATGACACATCCAGCCTGTTTTATTTATCATTCCTTTATGGATTTTAGTTTTTGCATTATGAGGGAAGTGGTAACATCTTAACATTGATTGTCACTGGCATTAAATCTCAGCTTTGGCTGTAGAAATCAATGTCTTTATTGACTTTTGGGTTGACTTTTATAAATATTTCACAAACTTTTATGTAGCTGAGCTGCCTACACTTTCAAATATGATATTCATGATGTCAGCCTGGAATAAGTCTTTAAACCCATTCAAGGTTCTTGTCTCTGGGAGAACAAAGAAGCCTAATTTAAATTAACCTGTAGCTCTGAATATTGAAGACACAGTGCCATCTGGTGGGAGAAAGAAATTCAGGGGGAAATGCACCAGGAGAGAACTGGGGTGGAATGCCAAGCCAAAGATGAAAATCACTTCCTAATTAACTTCAGGTTCTAGTTTGTGGCTGGGGGTGGTAGGAGAAGGGCTGCTGGGGACGAACTGAAGCCACACTGTCATGAAACTGCCTTTGAGAGAAAGTCACTTCACCTTCTTCACATCCTCAGCTCATTTCATTTCCTTGTGATTTCTTCCTCCATTTATTCAACAGCTACCTGCCAGGTGCCATTCAAGGAGCCTAGATCCCCAGTTTAAATATAGCAGATGAAGGAATTAGGAGAAAAAGCTCAACAGTAAAGAACCCTTAATGCTCTTCAGGAAGAAACAAGTTCAGGTCCCTGAACACAAGATGGGCAGCTCTGTGGCTGTTACAGATGGGTATCTGTAACTCTAGCTCCTGGGGATCCGACCTTGCCAGAGGAACCTTCTGAAATCATTGGATATGTGTTGTGCGTATGTATTCCAAGTTTGTAATTATAAGTCTCCTATTGTTGCTGTCTCTGTTCCTTCTACCCTGACCTGGTCACTCTTTTCACAAGTATCCAGTGGTTCTCAAAGATCCCTGGGATGGAGCCCATGTCTTTCCTCAATGTGTCAGTCAAACCGTCAAACTGTCAATGACTCCCATGATGGCATTGCATGTTACTAAGCTTACAAGAGTGTTCTTAGTTACACATACCCATAAATGGCAGGGAGGAATCCAGAATTACCCTATGACCCATCAGGGCCTAAAATGTGATGATAGTGACAACTGATTGAGAAAGTGGAGTTCAGACAAGGACACAGATGCCATCCAGTGAGTGGTAAATGCAACTCCAAAGATAGCATGTCCTCCTACAGCCTCAGAAGCAAATAGCAAAGATACATCTATCTCAACAGTACGAGATTAACATTAGCCTAGGAATGTGTCTGTATTTTCAGCCCTAGGCTGGTCAACTTCAACATAACTTCATGGGTAAGTAACCAAACCCAATTTAGTTGTCTAGGTTTCCACTACTCAAGTAGCCAACTTTTGATCAATCATGGCCGCTAGTCTATCACCTCACTTAAGAAACAAGCAAAAATCTGGCCACCTGCCTGCTTCTCTACATTTTATTGAGTCATAGTCACTTGTTCATTGATATGATGCGTATAACTGTCTTTATGGTAGTGTGGCAGAGTTAAATATCTATCATAAACAAGAAATTGTCCAAAGAGTCTAAGCCTTTCAAAAACTCTACCTATGTTTGATAAATACGACACAGTTCTTAGGTAAAGAAAAAATATTACGTTTTATATACTAGGATGATTATTGATGAAAAAAACAAAGAATCAAACATATCTGTACAGGAGAAGAAAGGGAGTAACTATGAACAGAACTAATAATTTTCTCATATGAAAAGGCTGTGAATGTGATTTTTCTTTTGGATAATGTTCTGGCTTAAACATGAATTGGTTCAGTAAAGGCTCTTGTTGAAAAAAAGAAAGAGAAGAAAGAAAGAAAGAAAGAAAGAAAGAAAGGAAAAAAGAAGGGAGGGAGAGAGGGAGGGAGGGAGGAAGGAAGGAAGGAAGGAAGGAAGGAAGGAAGAAAGAAAGAAAGAAAGAAAGAAAGAAAGAAAGAAAGAAAGAAAGAAAGAAAGAAAGAAAGAAAGAAGCAAAAGCGTCCCAGGAGCCCACACAAGGTCGTGCAGACCTACGGCAATCAAACTAGTTCTCTACTGTGCTCTGTGTCTAGGCTATAGAAACGGTTTGTTCACATGACTCTTCCTCTGGTACCCAAGACCACCAGCTTTTCTGCCATCTGTGCTGATAAGAACTGATGATAATATTCAGCCTGCACACTGGGGTGGCAGTATATGTTTAAGTTGGCTTCCTACATGTGGTCTTCTGTTGTGAGCGCTAAGCATAAAGCAATTGCTCTAAGACACTCTTCTGTATTAGTTGGGGTTCTCTAGAGTCACAGAACTTATGGGATGAATATACCAATGGGCAGCTGTGAAGGGAAAGTCCAAGAGTCTAGTGGCTGCTCAGTCCCACAAGGCCGTCTTGGCTGGTCTTCGGTATGAGCTGGAATCCTGAAGACGTAGGCTCCAGTGGGTGTGCTGGCAGAGTGCAGGCAGGCAAAGACTGAACTCTTCCTCCTTCATTGTCCTTATGCATGCCTCCAGCAGAAAATTTAGCCCCGATTCCAGCTGTGCCTCAAGATATGGGTTAGAGGTGTGTGTCATCCCACCTCAAGATTCAGATAAAAAACTTGGTGTCTCCCAGCCTCAAGATCCAGGGCAAAGCGTGTTTGCTTCCGGACTCACAATCTGGATCCGAGGTGAGCCCTCCACTTCTGGATTGTAGTTCATTCCAGATACAGTCAAGTTGACAACCAGAAATAGTCATTACAAACCCCAAGGGAGAGCAGTACTCTTGTCCTCAAATTCTGTTGTCCTGACTTGAAACATGAAAACAAGAAAGCTTGATTCCTTCATAGTGTCAAAGTTGAATAATAAACCATGTGAACATTAATTGGAAAAAAATGATTAAGACCCTGGAGTTCAGAACAAAACTTGACTTCTGTGTGTTTCAGCATCATTTGTAAAATAAGAAAAAATACCAACCCCTGTACCTCATGGCTCTGACACAGTACCTGGTATATAGCAAAAACAATATAGAAGCCAAAATTCTTATTAAAACAGTTATGATGTCTGCATCTGTCAGGATTTTTTATTGCTGGAATGAAACATCATGGCCAAAAAGAAAATTGGAGAGAAAAGGATATATTTGGCTTATACTTCTAGATCATACCCCATTATTGGAGGAAGTCAGGACAGAAACTCAAGCAGGGCTAGAATCTGGAGGCAGCAGCTGATGCAGAGGCCATGGAGGGGGGAGGGGTGATAGTTACCTGCTTGTCTAAAAGGGCTTATCCACTTTTTATCTTATAGAACCCAGGACCACCAGCCCAGGGATGGCACTTCCTCAGTAGGCTGGGCCCTCCCTCATTGATCACTAGTTGAGAAAATGCAACACAACTGGATCTCATGGAGGCATTTCCTCAACTGAGGCTCCTTCCTCTCTGATGACTTTAGCTTGTGTCAATCAAGGTAACACAAAATCAGCCAGCACGATGTCTGACTCTACTTCATTACAGGAGAGAACGGTGTCTTCAGTGACACATGTGTCAGCCAGCTTTCTATCAGTATAACAAAACACAGGAGATAATCAAGGTATAAAGAAGAATGTTTATCTTTTTTTTTTCATTTGGAATTCTAGAGGTTGTAGTCCTTGATAGATTGGCCCGTTGGCTTTAAGGTGTGTGGCAAAGGAGCACAAGAAACTTAGGCAGAAGAAACCTGCTTTTCTGGGGGGCAGGGGTGCTGAAGCAAAAAGAATAAGAGAAGAGATCAGAGAGCCACTAACCCCGACACAAGGACTTACTGGCTTCCCCACAGAGCCTCATCTCTAAACCTCTTCTCAATACACCGCCATAGAACCAAGCTTTTGACTCATGGGCTTGTTGGGGGAACATCCAAGATGGAAGCTTGAGCAACTGGCAGCATCACTACTGATCAACACTATCTGTTTAAATCTGCTTCCTAAAATAAGATTACCGTCTAGACATAAGTAATTTATAACCCGCTAACCGTGGCTTAATATTCTCCCTTACTCTCTATATTGCTGACTTTGCTACACCTGAAATAGTTGCAGTGTCCTTTTTGCTTCCTTATTCTGACATTTACAAGAAAATCCCCACTCTAAGAATGTCCTAATAGGTTACCCAACTCTTAAACGTGCCACTTTTGTGCCTGATGTCTGCACTAATGATTCACTGTAAAGATCTCATCTTACAAATCTTCTAAACAAAAATTACAGCTCAAGAGTAAAAAGAAACCAGTGAGGGGAAAAATTCCTAATTAATCAAAATAATCCTATGTAATTGCAGGATGCTGTCTCCTCCGCAGACAGCCATGAGTAATCAAATCACAGCAGGATGTCAGTCTAGAACTCAGAGTGCACAATTCTGAGTAGCAGTTCTGTGTTTCAAAGTAGGCTTCTTATCCCCAGCTGGCCTTCTCTAAACTATTGATGTTCTTGAAACTGCAGATATTCCAGAATGTTCCTCTACAGATTACTACCCACCATCACACACTTAACCCACCCAGCTGATTTCTTACACACACAGTGTTTTACTTCAAATTCCACCCAACCAAGCTGTCTCCTTTAAGACTTTACCACTTCCAAGTGTTTCTTTGGGGATTTAGGAGTCTGTCTTTCGCCTCTCCATTTCCCCACCTAGATTATTCATTTTGCATTTTATATATTTAATGTTTAAGTAAAATAGAGGCCTATTAAATATTTATAAAATACAAATTTAAAGAAAAGATTTATAGATGTTAGCTAAGAAGCCCATTTCTCATTTCTGACTAAAGAACAAATCCTACAAAAAGACCAAGTCTTAAATCCAGAATGGAAAGAAGCTGGAGATCAATCAATTCACTTGTTGGTATAATCTTTATAGATTAGTTTGTGAGGTAATTATCTCCTCGTGATGAGATATATATACACACACACACATATATAGTCATATTTTCTCCCATATGCATTTTAATATTTATTTATTTCCTGAAGGCCAGATGGAGAAGTGCTTCATCAATGCTTAATTACTTTTCTTCCTATGAGATTTATACACACACACACACACACACACACACACACACACACACATACATACATACAGCTAAATTATTTCCTAAATATAAAAGTATAAATGATTCACTGATACTTCAAAACTGGAAGTCAGGCATTTTTTAAAAAATTTTCCTCAGCATATTGAAGCTTGCTACCATTAACTGGAGCTTATTGTCACCTTCAAAGAAAGCCCCTTCCCTCCTGTCAGAAATTGTGCCATGAAACAACCTCAGTTCTACAGCTTTCCTTATACCCAGTCCTCAGAAACTGTCATCCAAGAGCCGGTGTGGGGAGCGCCATCATCAAAGGATAGGGAGGCTTCAAGTGTCACTCATCGAGAGATAATGATGCTTCGTAGACCTGGTGTCATTTGATCATTCCTTTTTTCCTAAGTGCCATTAAGTTCCTCTTTGGCCAAGCATCAGGCTTAGCAAACAATGTGCAATTCAAACTCCAACGAGATTGGGCAGGAATGCACCCCAGCTAATCACGGTGGAGGCAAAACCGGAGAACAAAACTCTTTGCCTGCTGTTTGCTGCCTATCAGCAACACAGCACATGGGCTCCTGCCAAAGTGGCTTATCTAAAACGACAGAGTAAGTTGCTAAAGCTTGAGACCATGATCAGTGGTTACTCCTTGAAGAAATGGGGTCGATTTTAACATACATCTGAACGATTAACTAAGAACAGCATGTAACAAGTCACCAGTGAAAAAACGGATATTTTCAGTGACCTTCAGAGCAGAGACAGAAAGGCTGAGCCCCAGCAGGTGGCAGGTGGCAGGTCAGTGCTGGGCCCCTTAGCTGGCCCTTGCTTCACTTGCCCTGTATCTGCGGTCACTTGCCATTCACCTAGGGTTTTTTTTTTTTTTTTGTTGTTGTTGTTGTTATTTTTGTTGTTAAACACAACAGATAGCGGATGTTTTTTATCTTCTTTCACTTTTGTGGACATTTACTGCTTCCTCTCTGTGGGTGTTTCTCAGTGTCTCTCCTCCATTTCTTTGCGGGTCTGTCCTTTGCCTTGAGGTAACGACCAGCACAGCAGTCTTTGGTGGTTTGCCTTCGCCTTCCCTGGGTGCTTCTAGACTCTTCCCCACTGTCTCCTCTCCCCATTTTACCCACCCACAGGCTTCCTCAACTGCTCACAGTTGCTCACCCTGTACTAAAATTTCACGTGTCCCCACTGGGTGGCGATCTTTAGCATAGAAGTTGGAAAATAAATGTCTATATATATTTTAACTTTACTCAGTTTATCAGTTGTGAGTGTTTTTAATCTGCTTTTCATCTACCTCATTTTATCTTCCTACAGTTGTCACTAATAAGCTTCCTCAAACACGTGAACCCCATGTTTATTGTTAATGCATTAACTTAAATGATTGTTCCTTGCACATGATACATGAGTCTACAGTAACAGCCTACACTGGAAGTCATCATTGACATAGTAAATTTTACTTTAACTTGAACAATTCCTAAGCTGAAAAAACTAAGATATATTTTGCTATCCCAAAGAAGCTTCTATTAAACCCACTAATGGGTAACGCCGGGCAGTGGAGAAACATGGAAATGGGTGCGTACGTAGATAGTTTTAGTTTTCAGTCGCTCCATAACAAATCTCCTTAAGCTCAGTGACCTAAATAAACACATATTCATTATTTTACAATTCTAGATCAGAAGTCCAGCAACGGCCTCCCTGTCTAAATCAGGTCGGAAACAGCACCTTCCCTCCCCAGCTTCCCCGGGGAGCCACGGCTCTCTCTCTCCTCCTTTAAATCTGGAGCCATGACATCTCTCAGACCCTCTCTGACACTACTCTGGACAGACTCATGTGACAAGGCTAGCCCTTGCTAGCTGCTGTACAGTGACCATCTAGTGTCCATGGAGCCGGCATCTCAGTAAGTAGAGCTGGGTCAACTACACAAACATTTGGAGAGAGATAAGTAAGAGTAACTCTGACCTTTACAAACATGAAACAAGCAATGTATGGTTACTCGGGGATTTTATGTGTTTGGGTGTTTGGTCTGCATGTATGTATATATGTATGTGCTCCACATGTGTGCCTCTGCCTTAGAAAATCAGGAGAGGGCACCAGATCCCCTAGAACTGGGGCTAAAGGGGTTGGGTGCTGCCATGTGGGTACTAGGTACACAATTTTGGCCTTCTGCAAGAACAGCCAAAGCTCTTAATTACTGGTCCATCCTACGGTCCCTGCAAAGTTATTTAGTACATTCAGTTCACAGAGATAAAGTCTTTATATAAGTAACATACATATAAAAAAAGAAAAATTCAAATCCATATTTGGCCTCAATATATAACATTAAGAGTCAAATGACAAGAAAATTTATTTGTAGTTTCTACTAGAATTGGAAAAATGGCTAAAGATATTCATGAGATAAAAATATCTATTAAAAATAGAAAGAAGAAAATCTCTATTAAGTCTGAAAATCTTAATCTAACAACAGACAAAAACATTAATAAGCAGTCCACAGATAAATTAAAGCAAATTGTCCTGAACATAGAGAAAACGATTCCCAGTTTTTCTCATAGCTGGGCTACTCAGTAAGATCCTGGGGCAGAGAGTGGGAGGGGACTGTTAGTGTTAACTTTCAACATAATTTTTAATTCTTTCAATCAATATTAACTTCAAATGGAAAGTATGACTCTAAAATAAAATGCAAAAATGAAAAAAATATGCCTACGTGGATATAATATTACTGAGACCAACACACTGAAAAAAATTCTGATAAGAAACTTTAGAACAGGTTTCTGTAGTATGTTATATGTGACATACATATAAAAAAGGAAAATTCCTATCCAAAGAGTACACATGGATGGACCCATGGCACCAGCTGCATATGTAGCAGAGGATGGCCCTGTTGGACATCAATGGGAGGAAAGGTCCTTGGTCCTGCCAGCACTTGATGCCCCAGTGTAGGGGAATGTCAGGGCAGGGAAGAGGGAGAAGATGGTGGAAAGGTGAACATCCTCATAGAAGCAGGGGCAGGGGGAGGGGATAGGGGATATGAGGGAAGACATTTGAAATGTAAATAAAATATATCCAATGAAATCTGTAAAAGAAAGAAAGAAAGAAAGAAAGAAAGAAAGAAAGAAAGAAAGAAGGAAGGAAGGAAGGAAGGAAGGAAAGAAAGAAAGAAAGAAAGAAAGAAGGAAGGAAGGAAGGAAGGAAGGAAAGAAAGAAAGAAAGAAAGAAAGAAAGAAAGAGAAAGAAAAAGTCAAATCCATATTTGGCTTCAATATATAGCATTCAAATTCAAATGACAAATTAAGAAAATGCATTTGTATATCCCAAGGCGATATATTCTGAGAACACTGATAGCTCTACCCCCATAAACAACAACACAAAGACTGTGACTCTCTGTATGTTGACTGACAGTGGGGTTACTGGTATTGTAATTTTAGCTGTATTATAAAATGAAGCAAATAAATAATGTTGTCATGAGTTCTTAGTTTTAGTATAAGGAGATATAAGAATTGGTAGATAACCTTCAGGTCTCCAACTGTGCTCAGAGATATGGCCGTTCCACTGCCACTGGGACCCACAACCTGCATGCAGAAAGCTGAGCACCCAGGAGCCCTCTCACTCCTGAGCACACAGACCCACAGGAGGGACAAGCTCCAGTCAGAGACAACAAGACGAGCTAATATCACAGGTAACAAGATGGCAAGCTCAAGAACCTAAGCAACAGAAACCAAGACCACCTGGGAACATCAGAACCCAGTGTTCCCAAGACAGCAAGTAGTGGATATCCCAACACACCAGAAAAACAAGATTTCGACTTAAAATCATACCTCATGATGATAGAGGGTTTCAAGAAGGACATAAATAACTCTCTTAAAGAAATACAGGAGAACACACAGGTAAACAAGTTAGAAGCCCTTAAAGAGGAAATGCAAAAATCACTGAAAGAGCACAGGAAAACACTACCAACACAACTAAACAGGTAGAGAAATTGAACAAAGCCATCTAGGAACTAAAAATGGAAATAGAAACAATAAGACACAACCCTGGAGATAGAATACCTAGGAAGGAGATCAGAGGTTATAGATCACCAAGAGAATATAAGAGATAGAAGAGAGAATTTCAGGTGCAGAAGATACAATAGAAAACATTGACACAATAATCAAAGAAAATGCAAACTGAAAAAAGCACCTAAGCCAAAACATTCAGGAAATCCAGAACACAATGAAAAGACCAAACCTAAGGATAATAGGTGTAGAAGAGAGTGAAGATTCCCAACTTAAAGGCCCAGTAAATATCTTCAACAAAATTATAGAAGAAAACTTTCCTAACCTAAAGAAAGAGATGTCCATGAACATACAAGAAGCCTACGGAACCAAATAAATTGGACCGGAAAAGAAATTTCTCCCATCACATAATAGTCAAAACACCAAATGCACAAAAGAAAGAAAGAATATTAAAAGCAGTAAGGGAAAAAGAATAAGTAACATATAAAGGCTGACCTATCAGAATTACACCAGACTTCTCAACAGAGACTATGAAAGCTAGAAGATCCTGAACAGATGTCATACAGTGCCATCCCAAGTTACTATATCTAGCAGAATTCTCAATTACCATAGATGGAGAAATCAAGGTATTCCATGACAAAACCAAATTTACTCAAAAACTTTCCTCAAATCCAACCCTACAAAAAATAATAGATGGAAAACTCCAACACAAGAGAAACTACACCCTAGGAAAAGTAAGAAAGTAATTTTTCAACTAACCTAAAAGAAGATAGCTACACAAACATAATTCTACTTTTAACAACAAAAATAACAGAAAACAACAATTATTATTCCTTAACATCTCTTAACATCAATGGTCTCAAATCCCCAATAAAAAGAGTAACAGACTGGATATGTAAGCAGGACCCAGCATTTTACTGCATACAGAAAACTTATCTCAGTGACAAAGACAAACACTACCTCAGAGTAAAAGGCTGAGAAAAAAAAAAAAAAAAAACTTTCCAAGCAAATGGTCCCAAGAGAAAAGCTGGAGTAGCCATTCTAATATCGAATAAAATAGATTTTCAACCAAAAGTTGTCTAAAAAGATAAGAAAAGACAATTTTTACTCCTTACAGGTAAAATCTATCAAGGTGAACTCTCAATCCTGAACATCTATATTCTAAATACAAGTGCATCCACATTCATAAAAGAAACTCTACTAAAGCTCAGAGCATATATTGCACCATACACAATAATAGTGGAAGACTTTAACACCTCACTCTCACTACTGGACAGATCATGAAAGCAGAAACTGAACAGAGACACAGTGAAACTAACAATGGTTATGAACCAAATTGATTTAAAAATACCTATAGAACATTTCATCCTAAAGCAAAAGAAAATACCTTCATTACAGCACCTCATAGCACCTTATCCAAAATTGACCATATATATGGTCAATCACAAAACAGGCCTCAACAAATACAAGAAGATTGAAATAATCCCATGCATCCTTTCAGATCACCATGGACTAAGGCTGGTCTTCAATAACAATAAAAATCCCACATACACATGGAAACTGAACAATACTCTACTCAATGATAACTTGATCAAGGAAGGAAGGAAGGAAGGAAGGAAGGAAGGAAGGAAGGAAGGAAGGAAGGAATGAAGGAAGGAAGGAAGGAAGGAAGGAAGGAAAAAAGGAAGGAAGAAAGAAAGAAAGGAAGAGAAAGAAAAAAAGAAATCAAAACTGTTTGGAATTTAATGAAAATGAAGGCACAACATACCCAAACTTATGGGACACAATGAAAGCAGTACTAAGAGGAAAACTCATAGTTCTGAGTGCCTCCAAAAAGAAACTGGAGAAAGCGTACACTAGCAGCTTGACAATTCACCTAAAATTTCTAGAACAAAAAGAAGCAAGTGCATCCAAGAAGATAAGATTTCACTGTTGTATTAGAACCAAAAATAGTAAAATAAACTTTAAATTTTATTGATTTGTATGTACATATGTGCTTATGTTGTGTTTATATGCTTCATGTTCATGCAGTAGCCTAAAGAAGCTAGAAGAGGGCATTGAATCTCCTAAAACTGGAATTACAAGTCATAGTAAGCCACTATGTGAATGCTAGATGGAATCCATCCCAGGTCCTCCTTAAGAGGAGCTGATCCTGAAAGTATTGAGCCATCTCCAGCCCAACACTTGTTTTTAGAAGCAGACTTTCCAACCATAGGAAGCATTTTTGGATACACTCTCCCTTGAACTATTTCTGAGTATTATTTATACTAGTTAGTGTGCTGGAAAACACCCCAAAACTAGACTGTAAATACAAAGGTTTCTTAGGAGAAGGGGCAGAGGTCTCAGAGAGTAAGATGGGAAAATGCCTTGAGTCAGAGCACCAGTTTCACATGTGTGGAAGGAGATAGAGGAGGAAAGAGAAAGACTCAGACCCTACACATATCTGAGAAGTGTTTAGCCAGGTTAACTAAAAATCTTCATGCAGAAGTCCTATGGACATGAGCCCATCCTCAATATGCCTTTGTTGTGCTGTTACATTAATGTATATCGAAGGCACAGAGTAAGGCATCCACTTGAACTGTGAAAAGGCACTAGTCTATAGAATTACGAGAACACTATAAAACTGACTGGAAACAAGACCGGGAAAGCCGGAAGGGGATAGGAACTCCATGGGAAGACTAACAGAGTCAACTAACCTGGACCCTTGAGGTTCTCCGAGTCTGAACCACCAGCCAAAGAACACACATGGGCCAGGCTGGACCTGTGCCTCCCCACACATAACATAGCAGATGTGCAGCTTGCACTTAGTGTGGGTCCTGGACAACTGGAACGGGGGCTGTGCCAAAAGCTCTTGTCTGTACGTGAATGTGTTCTTCTAGCTGGGCTGCCTGGTCTGCCTTCAGTGATAGAGGAAGCGCCTAGCCTCAAAAAGACTTGATATGGGGGGAGGGGAGGTGGGAGGAGACCCTCTCAGAGGAGAAGGGGATGGGGCACGGAGATGGGGGAGGGATTGTACAAGGGAGTAAATGGAAGGGGAGGAGCAGTCAGCTGTATGTAAAGTGAATAAGTAAAAAAAATTTTAAAATATAGGCGAACAAATTTACTCATCCACTTTCTGCCATGACAATAACTGTCTTAAAACCAAAAATAAATAAATATATAAGTAAGTAAGTAAATAAATAAATAATATAAAAAAAGAAGCAAAACAGTCTGAGACTGAGATCATATCATTCTGTGAGAATCACATAATAGATACAGTCTTCATGTGAAAGCAGGGTTTTGCCTTCAGTGTTTGAACATATTAGTTACCAGGACAGACTTCATTAGCTCCACTAGATTTACAAACTAAGCTTTCCCTTGTCCATTTCCAGACAACTCTGTCTTTGGACTAAAGTTTCAGGCTGGCAGAGGGAATTCTCAGCCTTTCTCAAACATGCCTTGCTAACTAGGATCCCAAGTTATCATCAGCAAAGCTTAGAGCAGAGCACAAAACTCAAACTAAGTTTGTGCTGTGCTTTATGGTGCTTTTGTTTAACTTTGTTTTTTGTTTTGTTTTGTTTTGTTGTTGGGGGTTTTGTTTGTTTATATGTTTGGTTTTGTCTAGTTTTGTTTTTTCTAGATAGGAGTTCTATGTGTAGCCCTAAAAACTTGCTTTAAAGACCAGGCTGGCCTTGCACACAGAGATCCACCTGCCTCTGCCTCCCCAGTGCTGGAATTAAAGTTTTGAGTCACCACATCCAGCTGTGCTGTGTTTTAATTAGTCACCCTTCAAGATCTTGTAAATAACAAAATGTTTTACACAAGGAAGAAACCATATTTTTAAGAATCGCCACATGGCTGGTTTTCATAGAGATTTCAACAGGACATGTAGACTGTTGATTCTGATCCTAAGCTAACAGTACTCAGCAGAACTCACCACTTACTGTACACATTCAACATGTTAAAAGTGAAGAGTAAAGTCTGAGTTAATAAGGGCAAGCGTGAAGCACAACAAATAAATTAGCCATTAGTACAGCACAGCTAAGTTCAAGACAAAAAGCAGGCCTGTCTAAACCTCAGGTTCAGTCTTTCAACTAAATGCATTCTAGACATTGGCTTATAATAGTTGTATGCCTTACGTCATAAATCAGATGTAGACCTTGACCCCTCCCCCCAAGGGTTTATATTCTGGCAAAAAGGATAAGGGTAATTACTAGCTGTCTATACCACTGACATAATGAAATCAAACACTGAAGGACATGGTGAAAGAGTCAAGGCTAGAAACCTATCTCAGTCTGTCCCAAATGGATCACATCCTTCCTTTGGTCCTCACGCATTTCCTTGCTGCTCTTGTTAAAGAAATAAAGCAAATCCCTGCCGGGACCGCGTGGTACTGAAGGCAGAACAGTTAAGGAAATGCAGTTCCTGCATCTAAAGAACTTTCAGATCAGTCCTGCAAACCTTGTCCCCTACAGATCAGGATGCCTCTGCCTAAGCCTTCCTTGGAGAGAGAAACCCAGAACTGTCTCTGATTTATTCTCTTTGCTGGACCCCAGTCAGTTCTATTTGTCTCACTTTCCATCACATTCCAGTGTTACCCACTTCTCAGTATTTATTACATTACCACCATCTCCAAACAGAAGAAAAAGCCCTTGTCCTGCCAGCATCCACACTGCCACCTCCAGGTCCTAGCTTAGAAATGGACCATTTGTTATAAGAGTGTGTCGGATAATATGTCTAGCCTCACCCATCTCACACATACTATGACGCCATCTACCATTTAACGCCCATCTGTTTATTGGTTGATTTCTTTCTTCTGCCTTCCCTGCCCTCAGAGTCGCAAACAATCCTTGCAGGTCAGGTTCTCATGCTTTGCCCAGTGTCTTCTATAGTTATTGTTCTTCATCTCTTCTTTTGAGTATTCAAGGCCTGTGGATGATGCCCTTTCACTGTGGAATGTCTAATACACTGCACAGTTTTTCCCGTACTGACATTTTATAATTTTCAGAGTGCCTTCAGAAACGTGTTGGGAGTTTGGCCTGGTGAGGGAACAGAGTCAGAGAGACAACCAAGCCCACCAAGAGCCTTACCCCACCCCAATCTTCTGTCCCAATCCATACCTGCTCCCACAATTCCATTTTCCACAAAGACACGAGCTCAAAATTGACTTACTTAAGTTGTCTGCATGCCCTTAGCTAACCCGTGAGGACATGCCTTCAGTCCCTTCTCACTCGCACCTCTCTTCTTAGCAGAGTCTGTTTCACTCCCTTAAATGAATTTAAAGAGACAGAAACCACTAATTAACATGAACCTAGTCTTGTTCCTCATACCCTGTGTGGCAAGAGAAGGAGCTATGCTTTTACACTGTGTAAGAGGCAGTCTGTAAAGGGAATGACCCAAGTCTGATAAGTAATCTTTAATTCCCTGGACCAAAATCCCTTTTAAAGAAATCTTCCAATGGTTGAGAGAGATGATTCAGCAGGCAAAAAAACGTGATATCAGACTTCAGGACGCAGAGTGGGGTCTGGCCCATCTGCTACCCGGAACGGCGGCTCTTAGAGGCTGAGCAACTGGTGGGTGGGAGACCTGAGCTGCCGGGGAGCAGAGAGATCTCTGCGGAGTGCACACAGAAAGTGCACACCCTGCACTTGCTCTGCCCTGCCCTGCCTTGCCCGATCAAGCAATTGGGAACAGAAAATTAGAACTTCTGTTTCCACCCGGAGGCGACTTCAGGACGCAGAGCGGAGCTTGGCCCATCTGCCACCCAAAACAGCGACTCATAGAGGCTGAACAACTGGTGAGTGGGAGACCTAGGCTGCAGGGGAGCAGAGAGATCTCTGCGGAGTACACACGGAAAGTGCACACCTTGCCTTGCCCTGCCCTGCCTTGCCCGATCCAGCGATTGGGAACAGAAAATTAGAACTTCTGTTTCCACCCGGAGGCGACTTCAGGACTCAGAGCGGAGCCTGACCCATCTGCCACCCGGAACGGCGGCTCATAGAGGCTGAGCAACTGATGGGTGGGAGACCTCGGCTGCCCGGGAGCAGAGAGATCTCTGCGGAGTACACACGGAAAGTGCACACCCTGCCTTGCCCTGCCCTGCCATGCCTGATCCAGCAACTAGAAACAGAACGTTGGAACTTCTGCTCACACCCGACGACTCTGAGGCATAAAACAGGGCTCGGCCCATCTGACACCTGGACCAGTGAAGAACAAGGGACACAGACCAGATACAAGGGAAAGGCAAGAACATATCACTGACAACAAAATGGCAGGAGGAAAGAGAAAGAGTATATCCCAAGGAAACCAAGACAATCTAGCAACACCAGAACCCAGCTCTTCCATAACAGCAAACATCGGAATGCCAAACACTCCAGAAAAAGAAGACACAGACCTAAAATCATACCTCAAGATGCTGATAAAGATATTTAAACAAGAAAGGGAGGAAAAGCAAAAAGATTCAGAAGCTTTTAAAGAAGAAACAAGAAAAACGCTCAAAGAACTCAAAGAAATAGAGAAAAACAGAACCAAAGAAATAAAGGAATGGAAGAGAGAAATTAAAACAGAAATTGACACAATAAAGAAAATGCTAAAAGAGATAGATAACCCTTGAGTCAGAACACCAAAAAAAGAAATCAGGAGTCACAGAAGCAAGCATTTCCAATAGATTACAAGAGATCGAAGAGAGAATCTCGGGGGCAGAAGACAACATTGCAAACATAGACAAAACAGCCAGAGAAGATGCAAAAAACAAAAAGCTCCTAACCCAAAATGTCCAGGAAATCCAAGACACAATGAGAAGACCGAACCTAAGGATAATAGGAATTGGAAGAGGGAGAAGAGTATCAACTCAGAGGCACAGTAAATATCTTCAACAAAATCATAGAAGAAAACTTCCCTACCCTCAAGAATGAGATGACCATGAGCATAAAAGAAGCCTTCAGAACTCCAAATAGGTTGGACCAGAAAAGAAATACCTCCCGACACATAATAGTAAAAACATCAAGTGCTCAAAGTAAAGAAAGAATACTAAAAGCAGTAAGGGAAAAAGGTCAGGTAACATATAAAGGCAGACCAATCAGACTCACACCCGATTTCTCAACAGAGACTATGAAAACTAGAAGAGCCTAAACAGACATCATGCACTCCTTAAGAGAGCACAAGTGCCAGCCCAAGCTGCTATACCCAGCAAAACTATCAATCACCATCGATGGAGAGACAAAGATATTTCAAGACAAATCAAAATTCACACAATATCTGACCACAAACCCAGCACTACAATGAATTATAGGTGGAAAACCCAATACAATGAGGGAAAATACAGCATAGTAAAAACAAGAAAACTCCTAAACAAGAAAACTATAAGAAGAAAAAAAACACAGACACAACTCAACCCAAAAAAAAGCAATAATGGCAGGAAACAGAAACAACTATTCCTTGATATCTATTAACATAAATGGTCTCAACTCCCCAATAAAGAGACATAAACTATCAGACTAGATACATAAACAAATCCAGCCTGTTGCTGCATACAGGAAACTCATCTCAGAGACAAAGACAGACACTATCTCAGAGTAAAAGGGTGGGAAAAAAACTTCCAAGCAAACAGCTCCAAGAAGCAAGCTGGAGTGGCTATTTTAATATCGAATAAAGTAAATTTCCAACCAAAAGTTATCAAAAAAGATAAGGAAGGACGCCTTTTACTCATTACCGGGGAAATCTGTCAGGAGGAACTCTCAATCCTTAACATATATACTCCAAATAAAAAATCACCCACATTCATAAAAGAAACCCTACTAAAGCTCAAAAAATACATTTCACCCCACACAATAATAGTTGGAGACTTTAATACCCCACTCTCACCAATGGACAGATCAGGGAAACAGAAACTGAACAAGGACACTGCAAAACTAGCAGAGACTTTGAACCAACTAGAATTAATAGATATATACAGAACATACTATCCTAAAGTAAAAGAATACACCTTCTTCTCACCACCCCATGGAACCTTCTCAAAAATTGACCACATAATTGGACACAGAACGAGCCTCCATCAATATAAGAAGATTGAAATACTCCCATGCATCCTCTCAGATCACCATGGTCTACAGCTGGTCTTTAACAACAACAAAGACAACAAAAATCCCACATACACATGGAAACTAAACAACGCTCTGTTAAAGGATAGCAGGGTCAAAGAAGAAATAAAGAAAGAAATTAAGGATTTTCTAGAATTCAATGAAAATGAAAACACAACATACCCAAACCTGTGGGATGCAATGAAAGCAGTATTGAGAGGAAAACTCATAGCCCTAAGTGCTTCCAAAAAGAAACTGGAGAGAGCTCACATTAGCAACCTGACAGCACAGCTAAAAGCCCTAGAACAAAAGGAAGCAGATATACCCAAAAAGAGTACACGGCAAGAAATAATCAAAATTAGGGCAGAAATAGACCAAATAGAAACAAAAAGAACCATTGAAAAAATCAACAAAACCAAGACTTGGTTCTTTGAGAAAATCAACAAGATTGATAAACCCCTAGCCAGACTAACTAGAGGGCAAAGAGAGAGTATCCAAATTAACAAAATCAGAAAGGAAAGTGGAGACATAACAACTGAAACTGAGGAAATTCAAGAAATCATCAGATCCTACTACAAAAACCTATACTCCACAAAGTTGGAAAATCTGGAGGAAATGGATGAATTCCTAGACAGATACAAGATCTTAAAGTTGAACCAGGACCAAGTAAACCATCTAAATAACCCTATAACACCTAAAGAAATAGAAGAAGTCATCAAAAGGCTCCCAACCAAAAAAAGCCCAGGTCCAGACGAGTTCAGTGCAGAATTTTATCAGACATTTATTGAGGATATAACACCAATACTCGCCAAACTATTCCAAAAGATAGAATCAGATGGAATATTACCCAACTCATTTTTTGAGGCTACAATAACCCTCGTACCTAAACCACACAAAGAACATACAAAAAAAAAAAAAAAGAACTTCAGACCAATCTCACTTATGAGCATTGATGCAAAAATACTCAACAAAATCCTTGGAAACCGAATCCAAGAATACATCAAAACGATCATTCATCATGACCAAGTAGGCTTCATCCCTGGGATGCAGGGATGGTTTAATATAAGGAAATCCATCAACGTAATCCACCATATAAACAAACTCAAAGACCAAAATCACATGGTCATCTCACTAGACGCTGAGAAAGCATTTGACAAAATCCAACACCCCTTCATGTTAAAAGTCCTGGAAAGAACAGGAATCCAAGGCCCATACTTAAACATAATAAAAGCTATATACAGCAAACCAACAGCCAACATAAAACTTAATGGCGAGAAACTTGAAGCAATCCCACTAAAATCAGGGACTCGACAAGGCTGCCCACTCTCCCCCTACCTATTCAACACAGTACTGGAAGTCCTGGCTGGAGCAATTAGACAGCAAAAGGAGATCAGGGGGATACAAATCGGAAAGGAAGAGATAAAAACATCACTCTTTGCCGATGACATGATAGTGTACTTGAGTGACCCCAAAAATTCCACCAGAGAACTCCTACAGCTGATAAACAAGTTCAGCAAAGTGACTGGATACAAAATTAACTCAAACAAATCAGTAGCCTTCCTATACTCAAAGGACAAACATGTGGAGAAAGAAATTAGGGAAAAGGTGCCCTTCCCAGTCGTCACAAAACTATGAAATACCTTGGTGTGACTCTAACTAAGCAAGTGAAGGACCTGTATGTCAAGAACTTCAAACCTCTAAAGAAAGAAATTGAGGAGGATCTCAGAAAATGGAAAGATCTCCCATGCTCATGGATTGGAAAAATCAACATCTTAAAAATGGCCATCCTACCAAAAGCAATCTACAGATTCAATGCAATCCCCATCAAAATTCCAACCCAGTTCTTCATGGAATTGGAAAGATCAATGTGCAATTTCATATGGAATAACAAACGACCTAGAATAGCGAAATCCATCTTCAACAACAAAAAAAATCTGCAGGAATCACTATCCCTGACCTCAAGCTATATTACAAGGCAATTGTGCTGAAAACTGCATGGTACTGGTACCGAAATAGGCATGTGGATCAATGGAATAGAATAGAAGATCCAGAAATGAGCCCTCATGTATATGGTCACCTGATTTTTGACAAAGGAGCAGTAAACATTCAATGAAAAAAGGACAGCCTATTCAACAAATGGTGCTGGTCCAACTGGCACTCAGCATGCAAAAGAATGAAAATAGACCCTTTCTTATCTCCTTCTACAAAGCTCAAGTGTAAGTGAATCAAAGATCTCCACATTAAACCAGATACACTGAAACTATTAGATGAGAAAGTAGGGAAAACCTTAGAACACATAGGCACAGGAGAAAATTTCCTGAACAAAACACCAATGGCTCAAGCTCTAAGGTCAAAGATTAACAAATGGGACTTAATGAGATTGCAAAGTTTCTGTAAGGCTAAGGACATTGTCAAGAAAACAAAACGGCAACCAACAGAATGGGAAAAGATCTTTACCAACACCACATCAGATAGAGGCCTAATATCCAAGGTGTACAATGAACTCAAAAAGCTAGACACCAGAGAATCAAATAACCCTATTAAAAAAATGGGGTACAGAGCTAAACAAAACGTTCTCAGTTGAGGAACACCGAATGGCCAAGAAACATCTGAGGAAGTGCTCGACATCCTTAGCCATCAGGGAAATGCAAATCAAAACAACCCTGAGATTCCACCTCACACCAGTCAGATTGGCCAAGATCCAAAACTCAGATGACAGCAGATGCTGGTGAGGCTGCAGAGAAAGAGGAACACTTCTCCACTGTTGGTGGGATTGCAAGCTAATACAACCACTCTGGAAATCTGTCTGGCAATACCTCAGAAAATTGGATATAGTACCTGAAGACCCAGCTATTCCACTTCTGGGCATATACCCCAGAGACACTTTAATACACAACAAAGATATATGCACCACAATGTTCATAGCGGCTCTATTTATAATAGCCAGAAGCTGGAAGGAACCCAGATGTCCTTCAGAAGATGAATGGATACAAAAATTGTGGTACATATACACAATGGAATACTACTCAGCCACCAGAAACAATGACTTAACCAAATTCTTAAGAAAATGGCTGCATCTAGAGAATATCATCCTGAGTGAGATAACCCAGTCACAAAAGAACAGACATAATATGCAGTCACTGATAGTGGGATGCTAACCCCAGAGGCTTGCACTCCCCCAGAAACAACTCACAGACTGTATGAAGTCCAAGAAATAAAGAAAACAAAAAAAAAAATATTTACAAAACAAGAAAACTTTAACTATTTCCATGTTACATTTTGTTTTACATGTACTTTAGCTCATTGTAACTATTAAGTTTTCAAGGCATACAATCAAACCTTGAAAAAAATCAAGTACTGACTAAAAAATATATTCATATAGTTTTATAAAAAAATTATGTTAAAATCTGAAAAAAAGTACTGACAAAAAATGTATAATTTTAAGCAAAAAATGTTTAAAATCTGTGCATTTATTTTTGTTTTGTAAAATAAAATTGTTTTAAAAAAAACTTGATATCAAACCAGGTGACCCCCACTCAATCCTTAGAACTCGTATGGTAGGAAAAGGATTCATATGGTAGGAAAGAGAAGCATCTCTTGCAAGCTGCTCTCTGAGCTACATGCAGTGCAATGTGGTGCATGCATGTTAACCCCAATGCATTCTCACCCCAAAACATAAATTAGAAGATGACTGTTTTTAAAAGAATCTCCCAAATGGGGGGAGGGGAGCATGTGAAGCTATGAAGAATTTTTTCTTCTACCACAATAAAAGTCTGTTATCCATGTGTTACCACCTATAATAAGGTATTATATTTAGAAATTATGATAATTCACTATAGGAACTAATTCCAAATACCACCTTGACCTTTGGTTACAGTGCATTTTCTACTAAATCCGTCAATACAAATCATTGTTATGATATTATGAGTTCTGAATACTAATCTGTAACGCACTGACAAATATAAGAAAACAAAACGTGCCCAAGCCAACCTTAGTGTGGATTGGTGCAGATATGGTGGCCTACAGGAGGAGACACCAGGCCTCGCACTGTCCCAGTGACTTTGGCTCAGTCCTTACCAGGGTTATTTGCCTATCCTCACTTTGAAAGAGGCCATGTCTCAGCCCATGTTGGAGAAAGGTGTTACTCTAGAATTCTCAATCTTCTTCTGGAAACCAGTTTCCTCTCCCATTCTGCAGCCTCTTACAGAACTGAAGTCTGAAGTCCCCCATCTCAGGATCTCCCTACGATGAGGGTAAGGAAAGGCTGTTTTCTAGAGTACTATTTACTTAAGGTTGCCCCTCATATCGTGGCATCCCAGATAAGAGGAGCAAGCCATTGGTTCCTGTAGGTAGTGGATGGTAAGCTGTGGATCCCTGCCTCCAATTTCAGCCCAAGGAGACTGTTACATCCGTGTGGCAGTTGTTTTCTCAGTTATAAAGACCCTCACATCACAAGTCATGCCTGAAATGGTGCTGCAAAAGAAACACTTGCACAGGGGTGTAGAATCTAGGATCTAGAAGCGGACTCTCCACCATTAGACTGCTCTGTAACAAATTACAGGCTTTCATTTGAGCACATGAAGAACATGTTCCCTCTGCTCAAAAATGTGTGGAATTCCTTCCGTTCTAAACATGATACTTTAGGAAAGAAACTAATCAAACAGGAATATAAACACAAGAAGATTACCAGGCTGGTGAGGGAACCTGAAACTGTATAACACACAAAGCAGCTGAAGTAAGTGGAGAGTTTACATAGGAAAAAAAATCATTTACAATAATGATTCTATTCAAATTTCATTTGAAAGGAGAATTACATTTGTATAATAAGGCACTGGTATTTGAATTGAACTCTGCATGGAAGTTCCAGGCATAAAGCACTGATAATAAAGCTTCTTTTAATACCCAAAATGAATTTTTAAGTATCTCTAAAAAGTCAGAGTTACCTCAGAAGATGCTTCAATAAAAACTTCCTCTGACTAGGGAGGCCTGGCAGAGGTGGCCTGGTGGTCAGTCTAGGGAAGTTTGTGTTCTCTGTTCTGCACATAGAGAGCTCTTAGAGCAGAAAGTGACATGAAGAGTGATACACTTCAAGGACAGGTATTTTTAAAGTTGTACGCCAATTATAAAGTGTCATTGGCCAGGCCTGGGATATGGCTCAGGGGTTATACACACTGGCTGCTCTTTCAGAGGACCCCCGGTTCAATTTCTAGCACCAACATGGTAGCTCCTAACTATCTGTTACTACAATACCAGGGGGTTCAACACCCTCTTCTGGATTCTTCAGGCACTATATAAATGTAGTTCACAAACATACCTGCAAGGAAAATGCCCATACACATTTTTTAAAGTACCGAAAAAAACCTAAATGAGTGTTTCAAAGTACCTTTTGTCTGCCCACCCTTGGAAACAGTTTCAACTGATGTCTGTCTATCTTCTTGTAAGATTCAAGGGACTTGTTCCAAAGACAAATTGTTTAAAATAAAATAATATATTCTGTTTATTTATTGTTTGTTTGTTTTTAGTTTATTCCCAGTTTTGTCAGTTTATTGTAAGCTTATTATTTCTTGGAATAAAAAATTTCATATAATGAGATTTTTATAGATCAAATGAAAAAGCATATTGCCAGAGAGTATGAAAATATTTTCCGAAGTACCTAAAAAGATGACCTGATGTTAAAAGCACTGACTGCTCTTCCAGAAGACCTGATTTCAGTTCCCAGCACCCACCTGGTAACTTGCAACTTCTAAGTCAAGTTCCAAAAGATCTGACTCTGTCTTCTGACTTTCATGGGCACTGCACATACATATATATGCAGGTAAAACAGTCATGCACGTTAAATAAATACATATTAGATATATATGCACATACTTGGTTAAAATAGAGGAGGAAAAGGAGACCAAGCCTGTGCTGGAGCCCTAGGAAAAAGAGCGGTCTTGAAGAAGGCAGCAACTTTCATTTTCTTACTCATTCATCCTGCTTGAAATCTGATCCGATGACTCTACACTACCTTAAAAAGTTACATTAAAATTAATTCTTAAAAACAAGCGAGCAGAGAGCTAACACTTTTCCAGTATTCCATAAATATGAATGAGTCTCACTCAAATATATCCTCTTCTGTTTGCGGAGAGCCCTGCCTTAGGAATCAGTTCATTTGGATTGCATAAGATGTCTACTCAACTGAAATATGTACAAAAAGAAAAAGAAAAATGCTTTGGACAGCACTGTGTCTGTATTCACTGGGTTTATGATAAAGACAAAGAGACAGGGGTTTTGAAATTCGTGAGGGGCGTGTTCTCCATGCAGTGTGGTGAGCTCACCAGACAAAGGGCTCATGCTATGTGCCTGAGTGCTAAGGAAATCCTAAATGAAGGCAGGGTTAAAATAGGTAGGTTGTGGAGAGATACCTGCCAGGTGAGGTAGGAATGTTATGCAATTATGCAAGTCTGACAGAAGATGTGAGTCCATGAACCAAATGAAATTTCCTTTAATTGTATAATTGCCCGGCTTCTTTATCACTCTTCCAAGTTTTAAATCCTCCCATGGAGATGCAAGAGGAAGAAGGCTTTTCCATCTTTGTCTTTGGCTTATTTGGTTTTCTTTGCTCCACAACCATCACAGGCTAAGTCTGAGCAGCTCCCGGTTATTTGAATTTACACACCCAGATAATGGGTGGGTTTAGGGTTCTACTTGGGAACACCATGTTTTAGAACATTCTGTCAAAACAGGCTTTGCTCAGACTTGCGTTGGAAACAAGAATTCACAAGGACAGCGTGTGTTGGCCCTCCTGTCTTTGAAATAACTTGTTGGTGACCTGACTGGGTGAAATATTAATAGCAACTTATACGTCTCATTGTTTTTTAATGGTCTTGTTGCTTTTTAGTGAAAAATGACATTTCTTGCAGATACTCTTAACTAGTTTAAGATTTTTGCTGTTCATATATCTGGTCTAAGATGAAAGCATTCATTAAATTATGTCCATCTACACTTCATAATCTCATAGTGGTCTAAGAGTCTACTCAATGGCCTGGATGTTCCTTTAAAAGTGACTACAGTGGGGGTTGTGCGTACCTACCCCGGGATGCTCTCCTTGTCTCCTCAGAGACACTCTTCCCCATAAATTCTGTACTCCATTGTTGCAAGTTTTCACATTTTTAAAGTAAACTACAGGTCAAGAATACACTTTTCTGAAGAACTCAAAAAATGCAGTAAATATTTTAAAACTCCAAGCCATCTCTCCATTGATGTGTATAAAATAAGAAAAGGTGATGTCCTGGGTTTCAGCACCAATGTTAGAAAAGAGATGAAGAAAGTAGGGTGGGGGATGGGGGTGCTATGGCCCATGGAGGTGCAGCAGGGCCTGGAGGCAAAGGGGATGCCTCTGGGGGATCCATGTTGGATCCCTTCCCCCTGAGGGACCAGCCACAGACAGTATAGTACAGAATAGAGTTTATTCGGGGCATGGGGAGAGTTAAGAGGGTAGTAGAGGCAAAGAGAGAGAAGACGAGAAGAGGAGTAGAGAAGCAGAGGCCGGCCATGAGCATGAGGAGAGGAGAGGGGAATGGGGAATGGGAAGAGTAGGGGAAAGGGGGGAGAGCAAGAGACCTAGAGGCCGAGAGAACAAGTCAAAGAGGAGAGAGCATGCAGCCCCCTTTATAGTGTCAGGTAACTGGGGCGGAGCATAGCTGGCTGTTGCCAGGTAACTATGGGGTAGAACTTACAGAATTCAAACATTCATTACTTAGGATTTTCTGATATAACAATAGTCACCTATTCAACATATGAAGGGTGTTGACTGAGGGACAAGAACTCATCTAGAAGTAAAGATATCTGTGAAATTTCACACACACACACACACACACACACACACAGAGACACACACAGACACACACACACACACACACACACACATTCATCCAGATGTCCTAAATTTTCCTTTTTCACATTCAAATGTGAAATTTAAAAGTTATAACAGTAACTTTCTTCTTTTGTTTAGCTTAAAGAATCATAGAGAGTGTAAGGTTACTAATATCTATGATTTCAGCTGTAGCCCCTTAAACAGCATCTAGAAGACACAGCAGAAAGGATGGGCTCCTGGGTCCCACAACCACAGTAAGCAATAAAACGCTTCCGTTTAGGTCAACTGTAGCTCCAGGAGCCTCTGTCCTTCCATTCAAACTTTATTATTTAGAAACATCTGTGAAAAACCTAAATTGCAAATTTTAAGCCTCTAGCAACAATTACACAAACAAAAAAGCATGATTTATTCTCCAAAACGGCACACTTTAGTTATATATTAAATTTAGAACTATCAGAGGCTGCTTTTTAGTTGTTTTAAAAGTCTGTTTAAAAGCATTTGCATGATCCTAAAAATGACTAGCGGCAGTTTCACATATTCATGAGTATGGAAATCTTTAGAAGAATGGGTTTTTAATGGGAAAATTGTATGGCGTTAATTCCTTCAGAAAGCTGCTTTTAAAATTTGTCGGTGTCTGTCACTATACTGAATATTGCGTTATAATTTTTTTTACGTCCAAAAGAAATCTACTCTCCAGGATTTCCATTTTGTGCTCTGGAATTCTTTGCACCATCTCTCTTTCCTGATGTCGGCTTGTGAATATTATGTCCCTAAGTAATGGGTATTACAATTCAGCTCTATTTTACGGGCATCATCCATGGATTGAGGAAATGAGCCTTTAGATGTGCATAGGACAGGTAAAAATTCTTGACACAATAGAAATTCTGATGAGGCAAAGAACCACAGTGCAGAAACATGGAAGCCAACAGTGGCAGATTCACTAAACCGTGAGGCATCTGGCCACGCACCGTTAGACCTGCGCAAGTGAGCATGCGCACCGAGGTCTAGAACCGCGGTTCTCAACCTCTGGATCGACACCCTTTCACAGGGGTTGCATAGCAGAGATTTACATTATGTTTCATAACAGTAACAGAATTACAGTCATGAAATAGAAACAAAAATAACTTTATGGTTGGTGGTTCAGGATCTTCTAGCTTTCATAGTCTCTGTTGAGAATTCTGATAGGTCTGCCTTTATATGTTACTTGTCTTTTTTCCCTTACTGCTTTTAGTATACTTTTTTTGTTTTGAACATTTGGTGTTCTGACTATTATGTGACTAGAGAAATTTCTTTTTTGGTCCAATCTATTTGGGATTCTGTAGGCTTCTTGTATGTCTGTGGTTATCTCTTTCTTTAGGTTAGGGAAGATTTCTTCTATAATTTTGTTGAAGATATGTACTGGGCCTTTCAACTGGGGGTCTTCAATCTCTTCTACACATATTTTCTTTAGGTTTGGTCTTCTCATTTTGTCCTGGATTTCCTGGGTGTTTTGGGTTAGGAGCTTTTTAATCTTTACATTTTCTCTGACTCTTGTTATCTTCTGCCCCTGAGGTTCTCTATTCCATCTCTTGTATTCTGTTGGTGATGCTTGGTTCTATGACTCCTGACCTCTTTCCTAGGTTTTCTATCCCCAGGCTTGTCTCTCTTTGTGTTTTCTTTATTGTTTCCATTTTCACTTTTAGAATTTGGATGGTTTTGTTCAATTCCTTCACCTATTTGCTTGTGTTTTCCTGTGTTTCTCTAAGGACATGTATTTGTTTTTCTGTGTTCTCCTGTATTTCTTTATGAGAGTTATTCATGTGGTTCTTGAGGTCTTTTATCATCAGCATGAGGCACAATTTTAATCTTGTCTTTCTGGTGTGTTGGGTTATACACTTACTTGCTGTGGTGGGGGAGCTGGGTTCTAATGTTGCCAGATTTTCTTGGTTTCTGTTGATTGGGTTCTTGTGCTTGCCTCTTGCTATCTTCTCTTCTTTGTTACTAGTTTATCTTGTTGTCTCTGAAAGGAGCTTGTCTTTCCTGTGTGTCTGTGGGCTCCAGCAGTAGATTGGTCCTGGGTGTTCAGCTCTCTATGAGCAGGCTGTGAGTTCCGATGGTGATGGGCTGGTTCTAGCTCTGTGTGCAGATGGAGGCCTGAATGTCACAGACCCAAGCAGTAGCGTGATTCATGCACCCTGAGAGTTCATGGAGGTCTCTCCCCAGACAGTCAGTGGAGAGAGAGTGTGGGCTCACCCGTGAGCTCGGTAGGGAAAGCGCTCCTGCATCTCCTCTGTGTGCTCAGTTCTCTGTGGGCATGCCGAGAGTCCTGATGGCAGTTTGCCTGATCTGCCTGTGGTTCTGGGCAGAGATGGAGACTGGACCAGTGAGAAGGAGTTTTCAATGTAATGGTTTGAACGTGCTGGGAGGATATGACAGAGAAAAACTGTCAACTTCAGATAGTATTCAAGGCAAAAGAAAAGACAAAAATAAGTAGGGGAAATCATATGAGAAAAAAACAAAGAGAGGGGGGAGGAAAGAAGGAAAGAAGGGAGGAAGGAAGAAATGATAGAGAAAAAATAAGCAGAAAAAGGGAAATGGAGGAAGATGAGAAGAAAGAGGAAGACGAGGAGGAGGAGGAGAAGCAGCATCTAAGAAGCTGACTTCTTTCAGTCTCTCACTGCCTGTAAACAGTCTGTATACATTTCTGAAATCAGGTAACAGACTGCATGCAAACATACTGCAGACCAATGGCCTTCTTTTAAATCCAGGTGGACTCTAAGGGTTTGACTTTGTAGACCTTGAGCACTGACTGTCGGAGGCTGGGGAGATGGATGGATGCAGGACTCTGAGTGAATAGAACAGTTACTACCTTGTTTTGGAGCCTGCCACAAGGTGAACATCATTCAGATATAGAACAATGGTGGGCAGGTACGAGGAAGGTAGTTTTTATTTCATATCACTGTAGCAATATTTAAAAGTTTCGTTCAGATATCAAACCACACGGAGGGAGACATTTTACCTGTAAAAGAAAGTCATTTTCCCATACCTTCGAAAGCATGTGGGGGTCATCTGACAAGCTTTTAGTCTGTATGTTCTCTTTTATGAGAGACAACACTTAAAACTACTCCAGAGAACTAAGGGAAAACATTAATTTTGAAGTGTTTTTGGGCCATAGTCCTCCACTTCATCTGCAGTTTGTTTCTCAACTTCTCACTTTTAATGTGTTTTATTTTTCTTCATCTACAGTGTTTTTAATTTTTGCAATGTTTCAGAATTAAAATATAATTATATCATTTCCTCCTCCCTTTTCTCCCTCAACCACTTTGTTCCCTCTCAAATTCATGGTCTCTCTCCTTTTTAATTTGTATTATTACATACACACACTCACACTCAAACACAAACACCATGTGTGGGTTTGTGTATGAATAAATATACATACATATACAGAAAATATATAAATACAATCTGCTGAATCTGTTTGGTGTTGCCTGTGTGTGAATGATTTTAGGACCAATCTTTCTTTCAGTAATTGTTTCTTGCTGGCAGATTTCCCTCTTCCACATTAACATATCTGTTGATGTCCTTATTCAGGTCTTACTTAGGCAGCAATATTGCTGTGGCATCATGGGTACAGCATCAATAGTGGATTTGTCACAAGCTGTATAGCTAGTTGGCTAAATTGCAAGACCTCTTTACAAGCAGAATCAGCAAGACCTCTCAATCATTCCCCAATCGGCTCCCCACCTCCACTTTGCAAGATGAGAGGCCTCCATCTTCTTCTAGCGCACAGAACACTTAATCATAGTATAATCTTCCAAGAATGCTTTGATATAGTTCTTCAAATATTTTCATCATAAAACCAGTAACAACTTACACATACCCTTGTTTAGGCGGCAGAGACATAGGAACTGGTCAAGAAGATGAAGAGTCTAACAGGCATGGGTGGGAGTGAAAGGATTATGTGAATGCCCCATACAAGACTGCCTCTTACTACCGTCATAAATTCATCTTAGCTCCCGTGAGAGTTGGAAGGCAAGATTCAGGAAAATGCAACCAAGTGTTGAATCAAAGGTAGAGGCCAGGAGCAAGAGGGTGAGCACTCAAGCAAGAACAGGAAGCACCGAGCCCTTTGCTCCCTATGACTTGTGATAGGGTCCACAAGTGCAGACATCTGGAATGCAGACAAGGAACTGGCTAACAAACACTGCAGAGCCTGACTCGTGAATGGGGCCACTTTATACAAACCACTGAAAGTGACCTCCACTATGCGGATCCTGTGAGGGATGGAGGAAATGTGTCACTGGGCTTTACAAGTTAAACCAAGGGGAAAACTAAGGACATGATATGACTGCCCAGCTTACTACAACTTAATTTATTAACCAGCCCATGTGTGGAAGTGTCTTTTAAAAGCCTATGGTGACAAGATCAGAAATGAATGTTTCTTGAGCTAGTATTAATTTCTCTGATTTATTTCAATCTACCCTGGCTGTTCCCACTAGTGTTCCCTGAAAAGTTTCGATCAGCAGAGCAAAGGGTCAAATTCAATGGCTTTGCATATTAGACGCAAGTCCTCTACCAATGAGTCACACCCCAGATAAAATGTATGTGTGTTCTATCTCAGTTACATTAATGTTGTGCAGGATGTGTTCTAAGCAACTTTGAAATATTTATAATCCAGTAAAGAAGAAAGAAGGGATTTGTACTGCCATGTGGCCCTCAAAATAACTATTTAAAAAAACAATTTTTAATTTTCTCATTCTCTTTCATCTACTGTATGTGATAAATTAAATATTTAAAGGACGTGTGTTGTAATTCCAACTATAAGTAAGAAACTTTCCCATCCACAGGGACAAATACTTCCTGAACGAGCCAGTTTTTAAAACACACAAACCCAAGCATCATCGTGCAAGTTCTGACATTTTGCTGGAAACTTGAGTACAGATTATAAGGATTATATATGATTGAGTACAAATCATATTTTGCCTGTAAAGGGTAATATACTATATACACTGTATGCTTTGCACGTCCAAGCTTCTGTATGAAGGATGTGATATCTTTTGGGAAGTAAAAGGGAAATAAAACATTTTACTTTACAAAGTTTATAATTACCCCAGTGTCTTATGCAGATGCATGGGTTGTGGAAACATTGTCTCAAGGTTTATAATTGATGTTTATAATTAACTCCTTTGTCAAAATGTCTTAAGGTGGCTAATTCTGGGAGAAACAGCACAGCCAGCTAGAGAACCAACGTTTGATTTTCCCCAGGGAACATCTCACACCTGTTTCTAATATTTGCTCCTTTGGACTGAATCCATGCATTTGACTCATCGATTATTTTCCCTTTTGAGTTCTGTCTACTCTAGGAGCTGAGCATGGGGACTAAAGCCAGGTGGTCTAGAAACTGTCATCATGTTTGAGCTGTGGTAGACCTGGGCTGAGTCACTGGTGGCACGGGATATGTCGGTTAACAATAGATGCCACCCACCACCTTCTTCAAAGACACAGACCACACAGCCGTTCACTTGCCTAATGAGATGCACCAGTGGAATTTAGCCTCTTCAAAGAAACTGATGTAGCAACTTTCAACATAAACACAAACCTTGGGCTCCAAGGAAAACAGGTGGCGATGCGCCTCTTCGGTTTCTGGAATCCAACTAAAGATCACCTGGCAGGGAAAGTGCTAGACACTTGAATGGACTCATTCTGGTAAAGCCACAGAGTCGTCCCTATTTCCTTTTCATAACTCATTTTATACCATTTGATGGAAAGCTACAGATGCAGAGATAAACCGGGCCTCCTGCATGCAGGCAAAGATGTATCCATCAGCGTTGACTCTGAGAGGTCAAAACTGTCCTTAGGAAAGTTGTAGTAGCATGAGGGCAGCAGATAAACGTGATGAGTAGTGAGTATTCCCATTTTCAGAGACAGTGCGACTGAATCCCTCAGAGAAGACTGAAATTAGAACCTGGAGGATGAAACTCTGTTAGAGATGCTGTTGTAGATTAGCCTCTAAGCTAAGCATAGGACTGGCAGAAGTGAGTTGAGCAGACAGGGCACTCAATGCCTGGAAGATTAAAAAGTAGGTCAGAAATAGCAGTTGTGCTCAACAATTTCCAGCCATTCTAACAGCTTGGTGGATGAGATATATGATGGGTGGCCATGGTGTGGTAACATTAGGCAGGTAGGCAGACACTGAGTCCTAAGGTCATCATACTTACATTCGGTGGTTTAAGATTTGTCTAAGTCTATATATACATAGACATAGAAATCATATACATCTACATATACATCAGTACATCAGACACAGATACATATGGCAGTTTTCTGGGAAGCATCCATTGGTTGGGACGGTGTTTGGCTAGAGGAAGGATTGTAGTAAGGTAGTCATACTGAGAACAAACAGAAAGATGAATTTAGAAGCTATAGAAGGGGTTTCCAGTACCTTTGTGATAAAATGACATGTAGGTATCTAACTTACTACATGACTGGTTAAGTATCTGTTACTAGGATGCCATATTAGAAAGCACAGGGGGTTGAGCATCACAGTTCTGGAAGAAACCAGAAGTCCCCAAGGTTGCCCCTTGCTTCATAGACAATTGGTATCTTCTCTCAGATGGCCTTTCGTCCATTCCTCTTGGCCTAGGGACCTTGTAACCTTTTTTACCTTTAACTACAGTGTTAAAAACTCCTCCTCTGAATCTCAACCCAAGGACTTTGAAGAGACACAGCTTAGTCCACAGTACAACATGAAGACTGCTCTCAACTTGTAAGCAGTGTGGAGCATGTGATGTGATCTGATGCTGTAGCAATGGAGATTGTGTGGTCCTCAGCTAACAAGATACTGAGATCCCAGAGAGTTAAGAGTCATAGAGTGGGGAGCTGTTGCCTGAAGAAAGACAAGGAAGGACTGGCTCTTGCCTCCCATACTAGACTTTGAAGGATGAGAGGAGAAAGCTGTTATCTTTACAGTATATATTTTATTATAAATATTGAGCACTTTCAAAAAATAATAGTCTCAAAGTAAAACTCCTGGACTTAATAAATATCTTTGACCTAAAGTGGAAAATGAATCAGGTATATTGATAGACATTAAGTTATCTAATAATAAAATATAAATCTTTATGGGAAAAATAATGCATAGATTGATGGATAGATAGATAGGTAGATAGATGGATAGATATATAGATAGATAAGCAGTTGATCAACCCATTGCAAAGATTAAATTATACTATGTTAACAACTTTCAATTATTTGTGTTGCCTAAAACATTTCAGCTTAACACAAATAAATCCACAAAGAAAGCTTAAGTGCTCTTTAACTGAAGTTTTTCATATTATAGTGTAGTATCCATGAATCTATTAGTCAGGCTAAAAAAAGAGGTTCCCAGTGGACATACATGATACAAGAAGCAGACAGCTGAGCTAGGATTTCTTTAGAATCTAAGACATCAAGAGATCCCTGCAATGATAATTCCATGGTTGGAATGCTTTGCCAATGCTCCAAATACAAGAGAATCGAGCTTATGCGGAGTGTTTCAGTGGCTGTGTAGTTTTGTGGCATCCTAGGGTTCCACCACTTTTTCTGCCTCAGCCAGGACAGAACACTGTCTCCTCAATGTCTGTGTCTTCCCAGCAGCATTTGGAATCAGAGTCTGAAAGTGGACCTTCCCAAACACACCAGTCTCAAACTCCTCTCTTGCCTTAAAAATCAGCCCGGCCTTTGCAGCAAAAGCTTATGGCTTTGAGTCTTACCCACAATGCTATGCAGTGACTTCAAACTTAATGTATCAGAGTTCAGGTGAATACCGTCATCTTCCTTCCAGCATGTGGGCTCCTCCACTCACCCACACAGCCACACAAGCTCTGTTCCAACTCTGATGTTCTTACAGGAAATGTGCACAATCACTGAGTTGCCTGAGGCCAGTCTGAGAGAGTGTCACCTTTGAGGCAGAGTCACAGAGCTAAGTCTGGACACAGAGAGGGCTGTCTGGAATCTGGCCAGGGCCAGCCACATGCTGAATCTGGTGTTCTGCCCACTCCGCAACTTGAAGCTCTTGTCCCACAGCAACCCAGCCTCCTTCCCTTCTGCCTGAATCTTGCACTCTCCTCTTCTTGTCCTCTCTTTCCATTTTGTTAACTGGTTACACTCATGCTGTACCTACGTCTTCCATTTGGAGTGAAATACATTTTGAGGTGGTAATTAATAATTAAGAACAGACTTTTCATTTTTCAACCCACACTATTACTGCCTTATAAACTGTATCGTGAACGGTCTTTCTTTTTTGCATTTGTATTGTATTTGCTGGTGAGATAGTTGAACAAATTTCCCACAATACAGTGCTTTCACCCTATGCATTTGAACTTTGACCTCGTGTAAAGCACTTCACAATTGCAGATTCGCCATTGTTATGAATTTTCATGTTTTTCTCTCCTGACAAGCAGAGTAGAAGGAAACAGACTTTCTAAGCTACTCTGGATTGTCTTTGCAATCTCTTTGTACCTGACATGTGACACTTGAAGCACCCTCTCCCAGATGCATTCAGATATTTGATAGTGGCACATGTTCCAGGCATCTGTCAGTCCTCTGGCCAGCCACAGCTGACACTTAGTGACAAACAACGGAGAGAAATGTTTGCTGTGTCTTAGTGTGTGCCTTGTGGGGAAAACCTCTTCCCCTCCCACTCACCCATTACTGAATTCCGCAGGCATTTGTCAGATAGCCTTAATGCACATAACTCATTATCCTGAGCACCATTGATAGGAATGCAGAGAGCAGAATGACCAGCCTTCAGGTCTGTCTATCAAACACGGCTCACTCTTTGTGTTCGAACACACAAATTAAGTAAACACAAAGTGAAAACATTCCATATGTACACTGCTCCAGTAGCTATTGAACAGCTTAGCTGTGCTTTCTAAACTTCCTTCAGAATTACTTGAATAACTGTGTGGCCACTAAATGTCAGGTTGGAAGACCCTAAACTAAAAAGCAGAAGAGTTCTCTAGTCCAGCCCAGTACCCAAGGCGACATGCAGCCTTCAGAGAAAGCACAGAGCATACCCCCAAGAATGAAGAGGGACACAGGGATGAATGCCTGACCTGTCACTGAGGACTCAGATCAAGATATCTTTCCAGCAGAGACACTGAGAAGTATGTGCGGAGTGGACTCTGGCTCTCCCGAATTTCCTCACAATAGTCTCTATCAAAAAAAAAAAAAAAAATCTTCTCCTAAATACAAAGAAAATAAGTGTTCTCAAAAAATGTACAAGTGTCATTAAAAATTTTTTTATAATAACCACAAAATAGATCCTTGGTGGACAAAAGGACATCCTGAAAATGCCGGTGCTCAGCTGACAGCATGCAGGCCTCAGGGATCAAACTCAAGTCAAGGCTCGGAAGCAAGCGAGTTACCCACTGGGCTATCTCAAGGGTCCAAGAGGGACCAAGCTCCTTTAGAAGATTGTTAGAGCTGAGTATGATGGGGCAACTCCTACAACACCCCCACTCGGAGCTGCGACAAGAGGGTCAGGAGTTCAAGACAAGCCTGAGCCACAGGAAACTCAACTGCAAATTTTCAAAATCTGCGACTGGAATAAATTTCTATTGCTAGGACTAAACCAGATAGCTATGATCTATTGTTTCCGGGTTACAACTCACTATGAACATGAATTCTGGAGACACCATCTTTATCCATTGGGACAGCTTTTGTTTTTTGGTTTTTTGGTTTTTTTTTTTTTTTTAATTGAGCCTATATGGTTTTTTTCTTTATTAGCTTCCTGCCATAAGGAAAAAGAAGCAGGCCAAAGGTAATGCAATACTCCTATAATCCCAGCCTTCAGGAGGAGACTAAGGCAAGAGGATCACAAATTTAAGGCCGGGCTGAAACATTCAGCAACATCTATTCTGCAAAAAAGAAAGGAGTGGGGTCATTATGATAGCTCAGTGGCTAAGAGCACTGGCAGCTCTTCCAGAGAAGCAGGCTCTGTTTCCAGCACCCACAGGGCTACTCAGCAGCGCCTATAATGACAGCTCCAGGGGATCTGATGCACTGTTCTGGCTTCAATGGGCACTTCACACACTTCACACACGTGGTACACGGACAGAAACAGAAACAAAATGCTCAGACACTTAAAATAAAATAGATAAATCTAAAAAAAAAAAAAGAACTCAATCTTTCTCTCCAGAGCTAATTATTGTCTGTGTCATACAAAAGCCAAAAGATTTCAAGGGTTATAATATTCTCAGTTCAAACGTTAACTTTAAGGGATGAAGATATAACTTAAACTTCCTGTGCTTAAAAAAACTATTTAAAAATTTTAAATATGCTAATTCCACACTCATTTTCTACAGTTTTATGTTCAGTATATGCAAATATAGTCAGAAAACTCAAATGACTTGAATTAAACAAGCCATCACATGTTTTAAGAGTCTTTGAAAGGGGGTCAAATGAGGTTGATACTTCTTGATACTACAGTTTCCCAGAACTATATCCCCAAATATCTAGAGATGAAAAAATAGGCTGGCCTTTCTTTGAAAGGTGGCTTCAGGCAATGTTACTTTGAAACAGAAGCACTGCATGTGGGTGTGGAGGCACAGGCTGTGTGTCAGAAAGTGTGTGTGTGTGTGTGTGTGTGTGTGTGTGTGTGTGTGTGCGCGCGTGCGCGCGCGCATTTTCACGCTTAGAACACAAGGATAACATGTACAGTTTGGAATGTTCTTAAAAGGGCTTTGTTGCTATGAAATGTGAGGGGAGATTACAGGATCCTTGCCGCTGACATACGAGTCCTAATTACAGAGGTTTAGTGTCTCGGGGATGTTTTTCTTTAGACACTTCCATAGGGAAAAAAAAGATAGTTGCTCAAGTATATTTTTTTAAATTGCACTTGAAATCATCTATTAAAACATGAGGATAGAAAGGGGTGTGGTGGGGAGGCCTTGACTCCGAATTCTTTCTTTTCATTCCAGTAACTCCCTATTAGTAGTAATCTTTTTGTCTCTGTTTCTAAGAATTAACAAAAAATGTAATTTAGTTGTCTACAAAACATTTTCTTTTATATGTTTAACCAACAAGTTTTCCATTGATGTCCTCATTCTTAAGACTACACTGGATAAGTATCTTTTTACAGGGTGCCTATGAGTGTCCGAGATTACACATCTTCTGCAATAAAGTCTAAACTGTGTAAACTAAATAGCATGCTTATTGTTACTGTGACCTGTTTTTCAAAATTAAGACCAAGAGCTATTGACAGCTGCCTATTCAAGCTAATCTGACTCTTGGGTCACAGCCACATCAAAATTACATTTCTGAAATGATCATTAGTATGGTTAATTCTGATTAATTTGACTATTTGAACATTGATTAATCAAGAAACAATTTGTCCTTATTTGGAGAGTAAAAAAGAAGTCTAAACAATGCTCAGAATGTGACCTACCATTACACTGTAGCCTCCTGAACACCCACTTCTAATAACACAGTAGCAATCACATAGTCAAACCACTGGTGGGACAGGTCGAGAATTATCCTCGGCTATATATACAGTCAGAACAAACAAAATCAAATCAATGAACAGAAAGAAAACCTGGACATGGCTCTTGAGATGCCTCCAACCTTTATTAAGCATAAGCTGGAGATCTATGTTTCCGATAACAGAAAACCAAATATTGGGAGAATTGCTCTGAGTAGGCACTTTTCTAAGTAATTAAAAATGTTCTAAGAATGCAAATTTACTCAGCAAGAGGAATAATTTGCTCTGTGGTATATTTAATATTTTTGAAGTATGTGTGGTTCTCATCAAAGCTCCCAGGGGAAGACTTTCAGGGTGACACACAGTTTTCTCTCCAACCTATGACAATCAATGCCAGTTGGCTTTTTTTCTTCCTCTCGGTAGCTTCCACACCATCCCCTATTACTTCCCCCATCTCATAATGATACATCAAGACCTATAAACACTATAGACATTCATACTCTGTTGTGTGACACTGCTCCTGGAAAGATGTGACAAAATGTCTACTCATCCCAGATAGAGAACCAGTAGCAGACCAAACAGGAATGCCACCAAAGTCCAACTTGGTAAATCAATGACTTCTATTGGGGTTACTTACAGGAATGTGGGTGAGGGGTACATTGCAGGAGCAGAAATGACTCAAAGATAGATGCTTCACCAAAGCCCACCCCAGCAGAGATGATAGCTCACTAAAGCTGGAAAGCAGGAATGAACTGCTCATGCTTCAGACAGCTCACAGACTTGAGGTCATCCTTTCCAGGCAGGTTATCTTGTCTGAATGTCTCTCAGCAGTTCTTAAAGCTTATATAAACTTGAATGGGAGCGGCCTAGTGAATCTAGTCAGTTTCAGGTACTTCCTGAAGCCTTTGAAGTTGTTTTCTCCCAGATCTTAAAATGTTTCCCTTCAGGAAGAAGTGCTTAACTCTTAGGACATCCTATATCTTAAACCAAATTTCCCCTAAGATTAAGTATTCTTTACTTAAATAAATAAGTATATGTTCATATAAATTTAAAGAAATATATTTATATTCTTTAAGGTATACTCAACCCACACTGCACTTGATCTTATTCTTTTAAGTTCTAACACCTAAATGCTGAAGACAATAGATAACTGTGCTCGATAGTTTTATGTCAACTTGACACAGTTATGGTCATCAGAGAAGAGGGAGACTTAATTAGGAAATGCCTTCATAAGACTGGGCTATAGACAAGGTGGTAAAAATTTTTCTTAATTAGTGATTGATGAGGGAGGGTCCAGTTCATTGCAGGTGGTGCCTTCCTTGGACTAGTGTTCCTAGGTTCTTTAAGAAATCAGGATAAGCAAGCCAAGGGAAGCAAGCCAGTAAGCAGCATCCCTCTATGGCTTCTGCATCAGCTCCTGCCTCCAGGTTCTTGTATTGACTTCTTCTAGTGATGGACTACAATGTAGAAATGTAAGCCAAATAAACCCTTTCCTCCTCAAATTGCTTTTGATCATGGTGTGTATCACAGCAATAGAAATCCTGACAAAAATACCAATTATGTGTATGAAGGGAGTTTCAAGGACACCCACTCAAAGTTGTAGGTACTTGAGTGGACATAGTAATGTTCCTATCTATAACAAATGTTGCTTCTTCAGTAGATGGAAACAAATAGAGACCCAGAGATGGACAATGTGCAGAAGAGTGAAGGACCATGGAATGCTCGGTCTAAAAGGGAGTTTATCTCCATCAAACCCTTCCCCTCGGGGCTGGGGGAACTCTGTGGAAGAGGAATCAGAAAGATTGGTAAGAAGTTCCATTTTAGACCCATCAGGACTGACCATGTATGTATGAACTCACAGAGGCCTTGGCATCATGCACAGGACCTGTACAAGTCAAAGCTGGGGGAGATAAACACAATACCCGTAACCCATACGCTAACTCTGAAAGTTAACTGCTTGCAGAGGAAAAATTAGTTTTCTCCAGTGAAATCTCACTGGGCATCAAACTACACTTAAGGACAGGACTCATGTCCAACCCAAAACAAACTCAATGACATTTTTTGGAGACTTTTCATCTCATAATGCTTTGTTTGGGATTTTTGTTGTTGTTTGGTTGGTTGGGTTTTGTTTGTTTTCCCATATAAATCTTTTGATTATGTATTATAATTTCTGGTTTTGTGTTTTTATGGCATTTTCATGTGTATAATTTTGTGTGTGTGTGTGTGTGTGTGTGTGTGTGTGTGTGTGTGCCTATCTGTTTATATGTTTCTTTTGGTCTTTTCTGTTTGTTTGTTTGTTTGTTTGTTTGTTTTGTCTTATTCTAGTTTGGTTTTGTTTTATGATTATATACCTGTTTATTTTCTAATGCAAGAGGGCAAGAAAGGGTGTGGGTTAGGGTAGGGGGAGGAACTGGGAGAATGGAAGCTATAATCAGAGCATATTGTATTTTTTAAGTTATTTTCAATTTTAAAAGTTAGCTCTTAGCTCACTTTCTCTTTCTAATTCAGTCTGTGACCCCAGCATACAAATGATTCTACTCACAGTCAGAGTGGACCTTCCCGCCCCCAGTAACCCACTCTCGGAGCTTCTTCACAGCCGTACTTGGGGCTCTCTTTCCTAGATGAATTGAGATTCTATCAAGTAGATAATCAATTATAACTATCCCCGACTCTGTTTTCATCCCACAGAAGCCTCCAGTCCTCCACTATACCTAAAAAAGTCCCACCCATCCCCATCTTCCAAAGCCACAGCCCTGAAACCCAGCTCAAAGTCTCAAGGAGCCACTCTCTCCCGGGATTGCAGAACAAAGCAACTGCCCCAATCCCAGATACCAACTGGTCTCAGAAGGAGGCAGCTGACGCTGAGCTCTCAGCTTCTCTAAAGAAAACAGCTCACTTCTTCAGCTCCCTTCATTTCAATCCTGAGCTACAAAAGCTCCAGCCTCCCACCAACTGTGTTCATCAAGCTACTGGGTCCTGTCCCTGATCACTAGCCAGACTAGAGATGCCACCACTCCAGCGTTAAATAAACAAACCTGTTTCAACTGTTTAAGGTCATTTGAATTCTCATCTCTTACTTCTTCCTACAAGCTTAATTCTTACTTGTCCTCACAAGGGCATAAATATCTGCATTTAAATCATCACCAAAACTCCTTCTGCCTTTTCGAGAAGACACTGTGGTAAGTGATGTGCTTAATTGAGCCGAGCTAATCGAAGCTTCTTGCCCCTACTTCCTGCTCTCATTTCCCCTTTGCACACAAAGAGTGTTTTGGGGTTCTTTTTGTTGTTGTTCTGTTTTGTTGTTGTTGTTGTTGTTGTTGTTGTTTTTGCTTGTTTGATTGCTTCTGCCAACCCCCCTTTCCTTTTTTCTTAACTTTAGAGCCTCCTTTCCTGCAGGATACATTTTGGATCAGATATAGTACTATTTCGCTTAATGGCATAAATCTCATTGTAACTTAATACACACAGATGTCATGGCTATATGAAGGGCTCAAGTTTGAAACTGTATCGGACATGTTCTCAGCCACAGGTTAGTTCTTTAATTCATTATAATCATCCTTTTTGTTGTTGAGTTCAGGAATCTCTTCCTTGCCAACGGATTCATGTGAGAAACTAAACTTCTAGCAATGTTGCTTTGGGGTAAGGAAGGTAGAAATGACAGGGGCGGAACTGAGATTTTAGGCAAAGTTCCCAAGCAGGCTGCAATAACAACATTCTTGAGAACTTAGCTCTTCATTTCTTTTTTTTTTTTTTCTTTTTTTTTTTCTTTTTTTGTAAACGCTGACTCTGCAGCCCAGGATTAAAAACTGTAGACATTTTATATTTTTTGTGAAAATAATTTTTAAAATTGTGGCAGGCCAGACCACAAAGTACTCAGCACAACACGTGTTTATTAATCACGGACTCTGTATGGATGCTACTCTGATCAGCGACAGGCCACTATAGAAAACATCTGTTCTTGGGGTCTTATTATCTATAATCAGTGGAAAATCAGAACCAATCACATGACCCAGAAAATAAAAGCCCATACTTTTTTTAAAAAAAGATTTATTTATTTATTATTTATAATATATGAGTACACTGCCACTATCCTCAGACACACCATAGAGGGCATCAGATCTCATTACAACCATGTGGTTGCTGGGAATTGAACTCAGGACCTCTGGGAGATAAGCCAGTGCTCTAACCACTGAGCCATCTCTCCAGCCTCCTTCATAATTTTTAGAATTAGGAAGTTGGTGGCATTTAATTCTCATCTCTTTAAACCAATGGAAGACATTTTGCTTATTTAGCAGCTCCTGACTCTGGCTACTTTGGAAGGACAAGTGTCATTGCACACACTCCTGTCATTGTTCCAGATAACAGTGATACTTGGGGGGAGGGGTGCCATTATCCCATTATCCTCCTCACTTAAATTCCAGGGATGTTATGACCATAACAATATTTGTCATCATTGCTAAGGTATGATCCAGTTTTTACTTTGCTTAAGTTGAACTGGTTTTCTGTTTGGCTCAGTTCAGTTCCCAAACTCAGCGTGTTGATGTATATCATCACACAACTACAATTAAAGGGCGTGTCAGCTCTATTTCACTAAGACAAAACTGTCCCTTCTAGTTTTAAACAGTTTGATTTGGCTGTTGCCGTTGCTGTTTTTGAGACGGGGCCTTGCTCCCAAACTCTTGATTGTCTCCCCTCAGACTGTGATTGCCAGGGTAATGTACCACCATGCTGGCCTACACTGTTAAATGTCTGTCGGTATTTAGAATCTAGTCTAGTCTCCCTCCCCCAAGGTCTTCACTAGTAGAAGCTATTCTTGACATTGGTTCTATTAAACAGTTACTATTGAAATACTGTAAATGCTCAAATTCCCTTAGTAAAAATAATAGTTATCATCAGTGATGGGTACTTAGCTGACAAGATGCCTAAGACTGCCCGGGTTTCTGTTCCTCAGTAGGCAAACACTGAAATAACAACCATATCTTAGATCTTTACTTCATCACTTTTCCATTGTTCTTCCAACACACCAGTTAGCCCTTCTTCATCTCTGGATTGAAGCACTCTAAGAAGCAAGAATCCTACTGTAAGGATTTTCCTTGTGATTTCCTTGCCGCAGTGTGCTTAGCCTTTCAGCAGCATCTGATTCAAATGCCCAGGGCTTCCTTTTTATAGTTCTGATGGCATCTTGGAGTCTTCAGGTGAAACACTGTCTCTGTGGTCTACTGACAAACATCCAACAGGCTGCCCTGTAGATGAAAAGGCCTGCACTATACCATAGATCAGTTCTGATACCTCTGCCGTATCTGATCTCAGGTCTCCATTTAACATCTCTGAACACAGCACAAAGGCAAATGAACTTTACAGTACTGTGAACTGTACTTTATGTTTTATTTTTGTAGAGTTTTAATACAATGTAGTTAGATAATCCTCAAAGAAAAGTTTAAAACAAGTTTCAGTGATTAAAGGCAGAGCTCAGTTGGTAAGGTATTTGAGGATAAAACATCCTGATAAAATCAACTTAAGGGAGAAATGGCTATTTGGGCTTACAATTCAAGGATACAGTCTGTCACTGGGGAAGGAGTGGGACAGTGTGTCAGCAGGCAGAGAGAGCGTGGTGGCTAGAGGAGGCTAGCTGCTCACTTTTATCCATACCCAGGAAGCAGAGGGCAGAGAGGAAGTAGGGCTGAGTTATAAAACCTCAAGTGACACTCCCAACCTACCCAAGTAGCACACTCTATCAATGAGGCTCAACCTCCTGAAGGTTCCGCAATTCCCCAAACAATGGTGAGAGCTTCAAACCAAGTGTTAAAATGCCTGAGACAAGGAAAGACATTTCACACTTGTCTTAATTAGGGCTGTATTGCCTGTGAAGAGATACCATGACTATAGCAACTCTTTTTCTGTCTGAACTTTGCATTGATTCTTGGTGAACTTCACATCACACCCCAACCTCAATAATCTCCCTTCCCTCCATATCCTCCTCCACCTTCACAATTAGCCCCCCAAGAAAACAATTTTTTCTCTTGCTCTTGCTCTTGCCTTCTTGCTCCCTCTCTGACATCTCCCTCCTGCTCCCTTTCTCTTTCCATTCCCCGCCCCCTCCATGTGTTCATGGCCAACCTCTCCTCCTCCTCCTCCTCCTCCTCCTCCTCCTTCTCCTCCTCTTCCTCTTCTTCTTCTTCTTCTTCTTCTTCTTCTTCTTCTTCTTCTTCTTCTTCTCTCTCTCTCTCTCTCTCTCTCTTTCTCTCTCTCTCTCTCTCTCTGCCATTTTCTGTCTCTCCATGCCCTGAATAAATTCTATTCTACACTAAAATTTTAATTTAATTAATTAAATAAAATAATAATAATAAACAACTCTCTTTGGACGCTGTGGTGTGTCACAGTGTGTATCACATAATATACCTTTTTGCTCAAACAGCTTTACATACAAATGTTCACTGCAATGAGTCATTGGTCTGGTTTGATGCCTCTGGCTTCTGTTACACTATCAATACTGGATCCTTACTGGGATTCCCCTCAGATATCTCCCCTGTGTCATGATCCTGAACCTTTGGTTGTGCAGGACCAGCCCCTTCACTTGCTCCATAGATGAAGTAGATGTTAGGGTGGGCCAACTCAAAGCCATGGATCTGGGACTGGGTAGTAGCTGAGCTGGTCAGTCTACCAACTCTCTCCCTTTGCCCAGGCCAGGAGTGGGGCCAGCTTTCCTTTCTGCAACAGCTAGCAAGTGGTGGAGCCAGCTCCTCTCTTCTGGGCTAATTCTCTAGCGATGCCCATCGAGGCCAGAACCAGCTCATCTGAGTGCAACAACCTGAGAGGGGAAGGGCCAGCTCTCCCACACTAATCTAACCAGGAGAAGGGCAGGGCCATTTTCCCTTCACTTATACCACCAGAACCAGCTCTACTGCACTGCCCAGACAAAGTGCAGGGCTGTTCTCCAGAGTGCTACAGTTGGCTAGGTACAATAACAGCTCTTTCATGCCCATACACAGCAACACTTATAACATTAAAACATTTTATTGGGGCTAGTTTAGCCCATTATTGTCATGGTGGGAAGTGTAGGGACATGCAGGCAGACATGGTGCTGGAGAGGTAGTTGAGAGTTCTACATCCAGATCAGCAGGTAGCAGAAAGAGAGAGTGAGTCATAAGGTCCGGCTTGAAGTTCTGAAACCTCAAACCCCACCCCCACCCCCAGTAACATACACAACTTTTCCAACAAGGCCACTCCTCCTAATGGTGCTACTCACTATGAGCCTATGGGGGCCATTTTTATTCAAACCACCACAACACTCAAAGCTAACACCTTGTATTCATTAAGCCATGGTTTGGGTCTCCAGGACTCCAGAGGTAGAGGCTGGAGGATCAGAAGTTCACAGTCACTCCACAGCTACCCAGTAATTTCAAAGTCAACCTTATTCTTTTCCAGATATTGATGATTATAAATGATACTAAAAATATTAACACAAATTATTCAAAGTAGCAATATTTTAGACAGGTATTTAAAAATAAAATGATGTTGAAATGACTGTCTTTGAAAGCCAGGAAGACAAGTTGAATAAAGAAAGAATACTTAAGACCAAATAGAAGAGTCAATAGAAGAAGTGAATGGGAGTGGGAATGTGGGATTTTGGGTAGCCTTTCATGGGCAGCCAAGAAGCTGGCTTCGGGCTGAGAGCAGATCTGTGAGTACAGTGCACTTATTTTTTTCCTTTATTATACATTCTATTTGCTTCCCCACCTCCTACCCCAAATGTTAACCTGTCTCCATTCTGGCACCTGCTTCATTCTTGATGACCATTTAAGCTATCAGTTTTGTCCAGGAGAAAATGATCACATCATAGCAGACCACTCTCATGGTTCACTCTCACATGAAAAGTTCAACTGGTCTACCACAAGGGAGAGAAACACGACTGTCAAAGACAAGAAAGAACCATATGCACAGCAAAGGCCACGAGCTCCATAAATAACCCCGAGTTAAGTCAAGCATCCATCACTAGGAGGAATGTTTTCCTTGGTCATAGGACTATCTGGACTCTTCAAGGGGGGTCAGTGGCTGCTGCAGATGGCAGTAAGTTATTTTGGTAACAATATTCAAGAGATTACTAACCCTCTTTTTATTTTTAATTTAGATGAAGTCATCACTTTGAATCTATTTATAAATTTTCCTTTAATGTCTCTTTGAAGATCTGCTTCAGAAACAATGTTTTCCTATTTGGTTTTCCAGAAAACACTGTTTTCTCCCAGTGCATCAGAGGGAAGTTACAGATGATCTGAGTGTCAAATCTTACCATAATCATCACTAATTTATTTCTTGCGAAACCAAATCTGGCCCACTAGGTTAGTCAAAACACCAACTCTCCTTAGCACCTTATACTGCTTCTGGTAAACATTTCTTCCTCAAAAATGATTTTAAAATAAATTCATATCCTCTCTTATAAAGACCAACATGTACCATTTCTGTGCATTCAATCTTGTCATATGGAAAGACAAAACAGAGAGGTTGTGACAATGATGTGATGGAGACCTAGGGATTATTATCCTTCACTCCTTCCAGATAATTGACCACATAACAACAAAATGGCTTAAGGAAGTTGAAAGCAGTTCTATTTAGGACAGTAAAAAATAGCAAGCTGGGCCTTAACTTTGAAAAGATACTAATAATAAAAAAGGGCATCGAGGCCTCCTTAGTTCTATTGTTTATAAAACCTACAAGTGATTCAGAAGCCATCCATCTCCAAAGTGAGCTCCAGTTTCATCAGTGAGGAAATGTGTTTCAAGTTAGGGCTCACGCTTTCTATCATGACTGCTTTCCTAAGGACAATAAGAACCCTGGGAGGGAATTATTAAGAGGTTTCTTAGTACAGGAAGAGCTCCAGCCTTCCATCTCTCTTTGCTCCTCTTGGGTTCTACATGTGGAGGTGATGTATGATGGACTTTCTTTTAGCTCAGCACAAATACTGAACATTAGATGATTTGTGTAAACCATCTAATTCTTAAATTGAATATGTTTTCTGTGGCCTACAGAATGGACTAGGGGCACTGTTGGTCATATTACAGACATGAAAGTCAATCAAATAAACAATCAAAAGGTACCTCATCTGGATATAATCATTTCCCAATTCCATCACACTCGTTGGTAGTCCCAGTAGATTGAAAAATTCAAAACCTGTACATGCTGTTTTAGGCCAAGGAGATAGCACCCTAAAATTAAAAATAGAAATGCATTCTGCAGAAATTCACTAAAGACTCTGAGAAAGTTCCTCTGCACATAATCCCCAACAGAAAATCAGGCCCAGCCAAAGTTCAACCGGTACACAGCAAACTTATCAATTTTCTGTGCAGATATGAGAGATCTGTAGAGAACTGGAGTTGAATAATACAAGTGAAATTGAGATACAATGATTTCAAGACATTGAGACAAGAGAACAGAGAATTAACTTGAGAAGACACAGAAAAGGCATATATGCATCCTGGGCAAGCAGAAAAGAAGTTCTGTTATCCTCAGAACACCCAGTAGAAGTCTTAAGCCCTCTGAAGGTTGTTACAGGTATTGTGTGATGGTTAAAGAGACCAGAGAGACTACAATACCCTTCAACATCAACACACAGGAATATTTTATCACCTGTAGCAAAGGACTTAGCAATGCTAGGCAAATGGTTTTTTGGAAATAGACCAAAAACCAAATGTTGTGTCATAGGCTAACCATAAGTAACTAAGACAGGGTTCAAGTTGGCAGAGACTGGAATCTATGAGGTTTGGTATTAAGGGGAACACCCTATAACGACTCCTGGGCTTTCCACGCCCCATTCCTCAGTCAGTTCCAACTAGAGTGATTTATTAAGGCGATGCATTTCATAAAAATAAATCAAGCATATCCTGCCTTTTCCTCTGTGAGCAAACCTGAAAGCAAACTATAAAGCGTGGTATGCCCTGGAAATGATGGTAGATTTGGTTCTTCTTAATGCCAAGCTCATCTGGTTTACCGTCCTCTCTTGCTACACCATGGTGTTCCATGTGTATGTTTGCTTTGTTCATTTGTTGATGTGAACATGTTTATACATGAAGCCAATCTCAACATTATCACTGAATCAGCATGGGGAGTATGGTGGCTTGAATGGCCCCCAGATGCTCATATATTTGAAAATCTGTTGGGAATATGGGCTGGGTAGAACTGTTTGACAAGGACTAGGAAGTATGGCCCTGTTGGAAGAGGTGTGATGAAAAAGCCATTTTGAGCTGTCAAAAGCTGTCATTTTGAACTAGTTCTCTCTATATCTAGAGGTGAGCCTGTACTGGTTGGCTTTATGTGTCAACATGACACAAGCTGGAATTATCACAGAGAAATGAACCTCCCTTGAGGAAATGCCTCCATGAGATCCAGCTGTAAGGTATTTTCTCAATTAGTAATCAAGGAAGGAGGACCCAGTCTATTGTGGGTGGTGCCATCCTTGAGCTGGTAGTCCTGGGTTTTATAAAAAGTAAGCTGAGCAAGCCAGTAAACAGCACCCCTACGTGGCCTCTGTGTCAGCTCCTGCCTCTAAGTTCCTGTCCTGTATGAGTTTCTGTACTGATTTCCTTTGGTGATGAACAGCACTGTGGAAGTGTAAGTTAAGTAAACCCTCTCCTCCCCAACTTGCTTCTTGGTCATGATGTTTCATGTAGGAATAGATACCATGACTAAGACAGAGCCCTCAGCTGTCCCTACTCCATGCCATCACATTATCCTTTACCTACCATCTGGTCCTCAAGTATCATGAGTCTCAGGCACTCTAAGCCCAGCTAACATCTTGCTTTTTACAGATTGCCTTTTGATAATAGTGTTTTACTACGGGAATGGAAAAGTTACAAATACAAGGAGTAAATTTAGATTTAAGTTTTTAGGGAATTAAACTTTACTTGTATCCCACTTGGGCTTTGTGAAAGCTGTTAATGAAAAAAATCACTTTACACACCTTTAATGCATTTGCTTAATAGTAATTTATGGTGGACTATGGACCAAACTCTTTAAGTTCTTTTTTGGAGCTCTGTAGTAGGTATTTCCATTTTAATCCATCTTGCTATCACTATTTTTCTCAAGATCTTTTCTAACTTACAAGGTTAAATAAATATCGATATATCAGAGAAACAAATAGTAGTCACACATAACAATGTTTTTCATTTGCAATTGCTTAAATAGAACTCCCAAAGTCTCATAATACCTAAAATTCATAGCAAGGCCTGATCCCACAACTAGAAGAGTGAGACAGGAGGATTACTGTGAGTTCCAGGCCAGTCTTGCTACTGGCTCAATTAATTAATTAACTAATTAATTAATTAACCAATTAATTAAAAACAAAGGAAAACACAAAAAGGAAAAGGGAAGAAAGACAAGTCATATAACTAAGGCAAATGTGTGTTATTCTATGAGTTTGAAAATTATGATAAATTTACACTTCACATGTGTCAACATACAATTTACTAGAAGGATTAGACACTCTGAATGAATGACTTCAAAAGGGGAGTGACTAAAGGCTAGGACAGGACAATACCCTGGTGCTCCAGGAAGCTAGTGATGTCTGGCTGGCCTGAACCTTCTGAACTGCACGGCAGTAGGAACAGGTTGAGCAGGTCAGTCTTCTCCCCATCACTGCTTATCAAGGAGGACTGATTAAACTTTAACTCCACATTCTAAGACTGCTCACATGGCTGTGGCCGAGCACACTTAGGGTATGTACCATACAGGAAATGCATTTTCAGAATAGTTCCTACCCGGTGTTCAGTAAGTAATGTCCCTGTCTACTGCAGCAAGACCGAATGTGATACACTTGATGTTTTAGAAAAGCTGAAGCACAGTTTCATATGGAACAAAGTTTCCACACAATATAAAAATCATTCATTTGTTTAAAGTGTATGTTGCTACTTTGAAATTGCTACCCATAAAAATAACTGGAGTAAGTGAGGACTGAGGGTAGAAACAGCTTTTAATCATGATGTTATTAAATTATTCTCACAATGACAGATAGCTCTCCTTTATATGAATTTATTAAACTCTAAATATCAATATCTCATGAAATAGAAAATTTCAATTAGATTTGAGTTAATGTCTTTTTCGATATTCCTTTATAAATTCTGTTGTTTGTATAAGTATTTTTGTCTGCACATGTGTATGTGCAGCATGTGTGCAGAGCCTCTGGAGACCAGGAGAGAGAAGCGGAGTTCCCTGAACCTAGCGTCACAGATGGTTATGAGCTATTGTGTGGCTGCTGGGAACTTAGCTTGTGTCCCCTACAAGAGCAGCAAGTGCTTTCAACCACTGAGTCATCTCTCCAGACCCAAGATTACCTCTTAAAGCAAACAGCTATCAGTGTGTGGCTTTTATTTCTATCTTACACAGAAAATAAGCTAATGCGAATTTTATGTTCTGATTTCTGAGAGTCTAAGTAAATGGATTCCTTAAATGATACAGGTTTGGCCAGTCACGTGACACACAACATAAAGGGAAGGACCGCAGAAGCCCTGCATTACGTGTGAGTACTAATACCTTGTGCAATACACAATCATGCAGAAGTAAGACTTTGGCCACCGTTTCTTTTCCCCTTAGAATGTTGAGACTCACATCCCCACTTATTAGTTATTTTATTACAGATAACCAAAGGAGGTGGGGCAGATGAATTCATGCAGTTTGAACTGATTAGGTTGAACTTTGTTGTCTAAGTTAATAGGAGCCTCCATTGATATCCTAAAGGAAGCAGCACAGGCCAAAGGACAGCAGAGAAGCAATGTATAGGAGAAAAACACAGACGGTGAGTGTCTGCAGGAAGAGCTGAGAGGTAATTGACAGAAACCTAGATTGGGAAGCAGAACCCAGACAGGAGTGTGGGTGAGAGAAAGATGAGAAAAAGAGGATTACCATAGAGAATACGGGAGAGAAATGTGAATGAACGTGTTCCTGTCTTCTCCTGAAACTGCACTCTGTGATGAGAACAGAAAGATTTCAAGCATAAATGGCAAAGACCAAGAAGAAGAGATGTGGAGGCTATCCGGTTTGGGGAGCTAGAAACGGATGAAAGATGGTGGATGAGGCAGGCAGGAAGAAGCCAGCTAGGGGGCTGTCCCTCTCCCATGCTGGGTCAGGTGGCTGAAATCCCAGGGAAGCTGCACAAAGTTTACCCGAAGAAAAGGGAGACCAACAATGCCTTACCACCAGCTTTGGGAAAACACCCATCTCCTTTTTGTGCAGAGCAGAGGATCCCTTGTGGGGAACACCCACCAGGCCGAGAGAGAGAATACACCCACACCGTTGCAGGATGTTGAGACATTCTACAACGCCTCATACCACCAGGGCACTTGCCCCTGAGAAGTTCCTGTACTTCACATATGACATTCATGTACTGTTCCAAATGACCAAAGCCATCAAAGGAAGCAACAGACATGCCAGCAACAGAACATCATCCCAAAACTCTTGACGGCATGTCAAAGAATGAAAAATGCCACTAGGAAGACATTTTTTAAAAAGTTTATATGTACTTACTGAAACAGGCAGGTTATTAATGAAGGTAGCATTAAGCTTCACTTAAATCTTGATACTCCTTTGTATGTATTTTTAAAATGATAAATACAGTTAATAACCTTGGCCAAAATGTTATTTATTATGTTTAATAGAGACTAATAAGTTGTGGCTTTGAACATCAAAAGCTTGAGTTGTGGAATTTCACAAGAGCAAGAGCTGCTGATGGAGAATGACAGACGGAAGGTCTATGAGTGAGGAGCTAGTCCCTGAGGGAGTCAGGGGAGGGACAGCAGGACAGCTCTGACAGGAGGCCTGAGCCTATCCTGTAAGCACATCCCAGAGAGTGACTAGAACACACAACAGCTGAGCAGCTGGATAGAGCCATCAACCCCTCATTTTGTCTTCTACCACATCCTGTGAGATGTTAGGAGGCTCCTGGAAGCCACTCTGCTGACTGCACTATGGATATTCTTCCTGGGGGACTCTGAGGAGAGAGGGAGGCAGGGAACAAAGCTGCTTTGTTGTAACAGGTGAAGTGGGGGAGGAACATCAAATAAAGCAGGAACTGGATGAGTTAGTCTATTTATTGGAAATCTACAAAGGGTGCACCTTTGCCTCAGAGATTGGCTGTATACTATGTCTCCTCTTGAAAACTCTTTGGATAAAATAAGAGAATACAAAGAATTTGACAATATTGCAGCAACGTAATAAAAGTCGGAAAATAAAATTAAAGAAATTTCTTAGAAAGTTGAAAAAAAATTAAAAACCAAATATAAATTATGTGAAATGCCATTGGTCAATATCCACACAGAGGAGAGGACTGAAGAGAGGGAATCTGGCTCTGGGTTTCTGTGTTCACAAGAACATACTGTCATAAAAACACAACAGAGGGAAAATTCCAGAACTCTGTGCCAAAGAGATAATTACAAAAAAATTACTCAGAGTGGGAATAAAAAAATCCCAATCTAAGAAAGGATCAAAGAACTGTCAGTCTTAGGAGCAACGGGAGCTGGAGGACAATGGGATATTTTCAAGAGGCTAAAAGAAATTGTCTTTAATCATCTAATTATCTCTTTAGACAGAAAGGATGACAAAGGCCTTCACAGGTAAGAGTGGTTTAAAATAAGTATATTTGCTATCTGAAACTAAAAACTCTAAACCATCAGAAGCAGCATGATATTTCCATGCACAGATTGAAGTGTGAGAGACAACAGCTAAGAGACTGGAGTAAGCTTCCAGCAGCAAAAGTCAGAAGCTGGGCAGAGGAGACTGCTTTTGTTCTATGCCTTGCATAACACATGGGATTTTAAGGCTATTCTTACAATTTTGGTCAAAACCAAAATCAATTTCCACGTAACTTATTTTAATTTAGGTACTTAGTTTCATTGGCTTGTCTTAGAGGCAGTGGTCAGGACAACTGAGATCTGGGAAGGGAATGCATATTTGAAAATAGCCGGACAGAGGATGGGGGAGAGGAATTAGCCTTTGACATTCTCAGTCACAACAAAGAGGTTGAAACTCAATTAAGACATTGGAGGTATGAAGGTTGGAGGATCAAAGAGTAAAACTTACAAACATAGATAAAGAGAATAAAGAAGAACAATACTTGAAGTTTTCCCATTCAACCATTTTTTATAGTAAGAATGGTCTTACACAGTTATCAAGGGTCAGAAGACAGGAAAAGCAATGAATTAGACCCAGCAAAGTGTTCTAGATGCTGAACTGCTCCTGTTGCTGTGCACACTCTGCCTCCTTAGACTCAACTAGCTCAAGAGCCCTGTGAGGGCAGCACTCCAAGCATCCCCTCCTGAAGATGAAGGTTGTGTGTAACTTTTAATCAGGAGTTGCTAAGAACCCGAAAGGGCTAACCTGTATTACCTGATCCTGATTTAACCTGTGCTCACAAAATTCTCTTTATGGATGGCATAGCAAATAAAGACCAAGAAGCAGAAAGATATCCAAGCACCAAAAGGCAGACTGCCACTTCAGGGAAGACTGGTTGAGCATTTACAAAAGGAGGAGAACCTGGGCTTAGCAAGTAGAAAACATCTGCTAGTAGACAATAGAAAAATGGAGGCCTGCTGAACTCAACCTTGGCTAAGACCAGAACTGCAGGGAGGCAAGAAGATGCCTTTCTAAGAATTATATTTATTGATAGAAGGTGCGAGTTTGTTTTATAGATTACCCCACTAAGGCTCGTCAGATGCCACCTAGTGAAGGTTTGTGGTTATTTTTTACAACAGGAGACTCATATTCTCTTAATGTGGGCTTCACCGAGATCTTGACTTGATTTCATGAGCTGACAGATTATTATAGGCCTAAGAATAAGATCATACAATTTAAAAAAGGAAAAAAAAAGAATTCTATTTATAGCCTGTAAAATGAATGTGCTGAAACAGTTATCAATCAATAGCTCTCATTTCATCTGATCCAAGGCAAGCATCCATTTTTTTCCTTTTATATAAAGCTAGATCACAAAAGTTTATCATGTTGAGAGATGATATTTCAATGTTGGCTGAAGAAAAAAAATACAAAAACCATCCTGTGTTATCTATAGCCCAATGGTTCATGCATTCAATAAATATTTTCAATATTATGCTCAGTGTTAAGCATAATGGACAATCCACCGATAGCAACACCAAGAGGTAAATGAAAGGCAGCCACAGGGGAGTGTGATGTCTAACTGGGGTGGCAAAGGTAATGATGAGAATTATACTCATAGATGACAGGTTATGTGAAGATGAGGGCCAATAAGATGTGGCCACATCGAGGACAATGTAGAGTATTTATAGGGGTCTCAGAATAACGACTCTTCCAGAAGGACCTGCAAGAGGGAAGCACGTAGGCTGAAAATGGTGTCTTCTAATTCCAAGCTCCTGACCGACATGGCTGTGCCTTTGCTTCACAAATCAATCCCAATGGCTTCAAACTTTAGAACTTCCATTTTTGCAAAACTGTGTGCTAGTTATAACTGTCTACTCTTCTAACTAACCACAGAATCTGTCACCAGGTTATATGGTTTGTCAACTGGACACCTCACACTTCCAATCAATATCATTCATGAAGTGAATATAATCCTGAAATCAAAATCCATAGACCCAGTTTTTACTCTTCCATTACATTCTAAGCATTTTCTTCTACAAAACGGTCTCCTCTTAATATTACAAGGAAAATTTCCAAGCAAGACAAAACATTGCCTCCAAAGCCAAAAATTTATCTAAAATTATTTTTCTGGAATTTCTCCAAATTCTCTCAATTACATGATTAGAAACAACCCAATCACACACTTAGATAGAATGTCTTTCCCTCTGACTCTTCTCATGTTCCACCCCCATATAGATGTACTAAAATGTAACTTGGAAGAGAAGGAAAATGAAGTCTAAATATGGTGTCCAATGAGCTTTGACAGAAATGGACATGCATGTAAAGGCAAAATCAAGTATATTTATCAACCAAGACCTCTCTGTGTTGGTTTTGGTGGTGGTGTTGCTAGAGGCAGGGTCTCACTTAGGGGTGCAGACTAGTTTTTAGGTGGGTGGCCTCTGTTTCCACCCAGGAGAGCTGGAATCACAGGCATGCACCATCACGCCTAGCTTTGCTCTCTTCATTCTTAGACTTTAACCAGCCAAGCTGCCTAGCCAAGCACACAAATATTCTAGTCTACGCTCAAAGAGAACAGTATTTAAATAAAAAGTTAAACAGCACATAAGCTAACAATTTAAATTCTGCCTTTAATTTCCTTGAGCACACAGTAGTAATTTTAGTATGGACTAAGCATCAAAAACATGAAAAACACTAAAAAACATTTAAGTGTTTTGGTTTTGGTTTTCAGATGAAGAATGCCAACAATTCTTCATATAAATGAGGCATAAACCCAAAACAGAATTACTATCCAACTAAAACCCACAGAGCAACTTAAAATAGAGCAAAACATACACAGACTTCATTCATAAATGAGGAAATGACTTTTAGGGAGAATCTTCATGAGCAGTCTAGCGAATGTTATAGGATAGACGTCATGAAGGAAGGATGTACACAGGGTGTGTGTGTGTGTGTGTGTGTGTGTGTGTGTGTGTGTGTGTGTGTGTGTAGATGCTTAATGAAATATTAAGTAAGATAAAAGTTGAATTGAAATTGACCATAATATCCATTTGGTAGTTGCTGGATGTGAATGTCTCAAATTTCTAAGCTGAGACCCACAGAGTTCAAGTAAACTCCAATCTAAATGTTGTCACTGAAGGTTTTGTGTATAATTTGCTGACACTGATTGTGAATGGAATTCTTGAGCTCCATTGCTTGGATGATTCTCACCATTGACTGAGAAGTAGGTTTGTTATGCAAACAATTGTTTAATGCTGTACTGGTCAACACTTGCAGGGGGTGACTTTACACTGACATAGAATCTATACTCAGCCCAGTGACCATCTGCCTGACTTCATTAACATTTATTTAGTGCAAGTCTTAACAATGCTGAAGGAAAACTGCATTTAAAAGCCTTTCAAATCCAGAAATCACCTCTTAGTAGTAGTTGGCTATTTCAAGATTATTTATTTATGCAATATGAAAATTCTTCATTTCCTGTGAGCTTTAGCATCTGTTTCTGAACTTGACTTGAAATTCCAATATATTGGTTACTCAAGAAATTCCTACTCGGAACTTTTTTTTACATCAACAAACTACCCAGTCCAATTCAAGCATTTATTTAAGACACATTTATTGAAAGAGTATGAATGTATCATGACTAAGTCTTATTTACTCAAATACAAGATGAGTATCAGCATTCAAATGCTCACACTACTGAGAACGCTCAATCATGAGAAAGATCTGACTTTAGAAGAAAGTAGTTTTGTTCTGTTGACTTTCAAACAAAATGGCTATTTTCACAAATGGAAAAACATGTCTTGCTTAGGACTGGAGAAACAACTCAGTGGTTAAGAGTACTCCCTGCTCTTCCAGTGGACCCAGGTTTGGTTCCCATTACAGATGTGGCAGTTCATCACCTTAAAGAATCCCAGTTCCAAGAGATCAGATGTTTTCCTCTCTGCATATCTGGCCCTGCTCCACATTCAGACAAACACTTATACAAATAAAATACAAATAAGTAAATCTCAATGTGATTTTTTTTTTACCAAAACTAATTATCATCAAATATTTTCTTGATACATAAATTTAAGGAAGAGACAGACTTGGGGATCATTTCAGATAGAAATACAGATAAGAAAGTCAAAGAATTACAAATAACTGCACAGTAAGGGAAGTAAGGCAGACAGAAGACAGCGACAACAGAAATAATGAAAAGCAAACAGATGAAACATGGGTTAAACCGTGGAAGCGAAGCGAGGGTATACATTGCAAATAGAAGGGATTTCAAGCCCAGATTCTGCAGAACAGCCAATCAGCAATAATTGCAAAAGCCTAAAGATGTCATGGAATTTGTGTCTCGTTTTTCTACCAACTCATTAATAGGCCCTTCAATTAAAGAGTCATCAGATACAAGCAGTGTTGCTGATTCTCCAGCTTAAATGTATTTTTTAAAGATGTATTTATTTCTTTCATGTATAAGACTGCTCTATCTGCATATGCACTGGCTGCTCTTCCAGAGTTTAATTCCTAGCAACCACATGGTGCCTCACAACCATCTGTAATGGGACGAGTAATGTCTTCTGGTAGGTGTGAAGACAGAGGCAGTGTACTCATATATATATATATATATATATATATATATATATATATATATATATATGTAATAAATTAATAATTTTTTAATTTAATTTGAGAACATTGTAAAAGTTGTGTTGTTTTAACTTGTAAAAAAAATCTCCCACAATAACTATTTTACAAATTTAGTGAGAAGGTAAATATTGTTTTAGGCTTTTGGTAAATCTTCTCATTTCTAACACAAGGCGGACAGTTTTCACATTTGCTTCTGTATCCGGTCTGTAGTAATGCATCATCTGATTGAAATACTTAAAGACAAACTGACATCACACAGATACAAATTGGAAAGGGTTGAAGTATTTTAATAGTCTTTCCCCAGTAATTGTGAGCAATCTTTTTAATATGACACTAAATCTCATTAGTGTTCAGCCTCATAAAGATTAACTTGAATGAGAAGTAATATATTAGGAGATTTTATTCACTGTTGTGTTACAATTCTTTTTCTGATTTGCAGAAATGATTTTCTTTAAATCTATGAATGATTTTGTAACAGCAGTCATTGGTCATTAGAAAAATGGGGCTCTCTGCGTCACCCAAATTTTGGCACATTTTGTTATCCATTATCAAATTATGAAATATTTTAGTTGCATGTTTTTACAAATTCTAATTTATTTTCAGTGGTTAGAGATATGGAGAGCAGTTTAGAGCAATGGCTGTTCTTGCAGAGGATCTAAGTTCAGTTCTTAACATCCACATTGTAGATAACAACCATCTATAACCATGTGCTCCAGGGAATTCAACACCCTCTTTCGACCTCCGTAGGCATTAGGCACACTGTACACATACAATGCAGGCAAAACACTCATACACATAGAGCACATCTTAGACAGTGTCTCACCAGGGGAAGTGGCTCAGTCAGTTTGCAACTGAAGTAACTGCAAATACACTTCCCCTCAGGACAGCATCACACTTTGGTATGGAACAGATTCTGTACATTTTCCCCACTGTCCAAACACACAAGGATTGCAACTTTAATAAGTGAATATTTCATAATGCTTCATCAGCGGTATTTTTTACTGGGAGTCTGGCAGTAATGAATGCTACGGTGACTAATAATTATAGCTTGATGGGTTGAAATAATAAATGTTAAGACTTTAAAAGTTTTGCCCATGACTACTTTTGTGACCTCAGTATAATTGTCAACATAGTACAAGAGGCAAATGACATCTTAATATTTCATTCTAACACTTTAGACTTTTCAGACTCCATAGAAGGGGTAAAAAAAAAAAAAGAGTTTGATAAAATACAGATTAAGAGCCAGCAGAAAAGGGCTGGAGAGATGGCTCAGCGATTAAAGACCTGGTTCACAAGCAATACTATAAGAACCAGCATAAAAAAATCGAATCTATCTTGGGCTATCAGTGGGTATCTGCAACTTGCTGAAGCGACTGCCCAGGGCTGATATGGTACATTGGAAGAAAAGTCATCAAAGTGTCATTTCAAACAAGCACATAGCGAGTGCCTGAATGTAGTGTAATGCTGTTTGTTAAGTTTCTACCAGTAGATGAAGCCAAAAGGCAACAGCAGAAATATTTTTAGAAACAGTTATTGGGCTGAAGACAAATGGAACCCCTGATCTACTGTGATGGAGCCATGTTCCCCCTTTTTGGGTGGCAGCAGCTTCTTAAAGCCCAGACGTGGGTCTCACTTTGAGGAACAACTGTGAAGTGTAAGTGATGACTGCAGGTGTTTTTTAACAAACAAAATTAACAGACTTTTCTTTGGTCTGAGTCTATCCCCTCCAAAAGGAAAAAAAAAAAAAAAAAAAAAAAAGGAAAGAGGGAGAAAAAAGATGAAGCCCTGGCTGTTGGGATTTGCTTGACGTACACTGAGAACATGGTCTGGTGAGCAACTGTATGATGTTAGCTCTTCTTCTCTTTGATACTAAATAAAGCTCCAGAAGAAATCTGTGTTCCACTGAGAAACATGATGAGTGGCTTCAAAAGAGGATCAGTGGATCCAGAGAGGGAGGACAAGACTGCAATAATTATCAACGTCTTTCTAGCAGTGACTAGCCCCTCAGCTGCACACTCAACTTTAGACAACACTAGTCTTCCTTAATGCAGTACAGGCAAGAGATGTTGTTTACTTTGTCATACAATCCCATGGGTTAGTGAAGAACCTTACAAAATCACATAGGGACATTAAAACTAAGTTTTCTACCTGTCCCTCTATGGGGATATTCATCAACACAAGTCAAATCAAATGTGATTTGATTCAGAATATTGTGATAACATTTACCGATGGCAAGTATAAATGTACAACCCTGGTAGATCTTCTAGCATCTTTTCTATGACTAGCAACTGATTCTTGGCTTTGCCAATCCCCAGATGGAGACAAGGATTCGAGTTAAATTTAACATCCTGGGCCATGTCTAATTTTGCCCATCTGAACTTTCATCTGAAGTATCTTCACAGGATTGATTTGGGGTTGCCCTTTTGCTGTAATGTATACACAAATAAACATCTCCCTCTGATGAGTTATTGCCTGACTGGGAGTTTCTCAGTTTTGTATTGTTATGATGGTACCAATGGGGATGCTTAGGAATCAACCTTCATCTTGGGCGGCAGTGTGAAAGCCAGGAGCCATGTATCTCTGTATAGTGACAACAAGTAAGAAGAGCAATAGAGGAGGGCATCCTACATCCTACCACACCCCAGAGCACACACCTCGTGGGTGGAGAAGCACTGCCAGGCAGTAGTCGGTTCCCTACAGTTCAATTGTGATTAGTGGTCCATACAACCACCATCCCACCACAAACTAAGGAAGACCTAAGAAACCGTCATCTATTCATTTCTTAAGTTTCGTGTTTCACTGCCAAGGTATGCACCTTATTTTTTGAGACAAGGTCTCATAGGCTGGAGAGATGATTCAACTATTAAAGGCTAGGCTCACAACCAAAACATCAACTAGGTTCTCGTGTATCCCAGGCTGGTTTCAAACTCCCAGTGATGACCTTCGATTCGTGATTCTCCTGTCTACCCCTCCCACTTGGTGGGACAGTATGTGTGCTTCACCATGCCTTGTTTATGAGGTCTGAGGACCGAATGTTCTAGGAGAGCACTCTCCCTACTGAGCTATGTCTCCAGCCCAAGACATGGACTTCTGGGACTCCTGCATTGTGTAGTAACAAGCTCTGAGGAGGCTCGAAGGTGAAAAATCTTTCCAAGTGCCAGGCAAGATATGTCATCCAAACTAAAACTCTGTATTCACTTCTCTGTTTATTACAGTTAGCCTTAATGAAATCACAATTAGACATTCAAGAGAGTATGACAATATGAAGGCAGTCTAGTCGATTGCCCCATTCCAGGCCCCAGAGTGTGAAAAACTCTAATATCATAGTACTGATATATATATATATATATACACCAAAGATGTATAAAATTAACTTAAGTTAACAGAATCACTTATTGAGTCATTGAGTCATATACTTGCTATAGATAACACCAAGTTAAGGTCCCTGATTTAGTTAAGCAAAAAACAGGCCAAGAATAATCTTGTGTCAGTTTTCACCTTGGAAGACAATCTAAAGAGAAATTGTCTAGATCACGTTGGCCGTAGGGCATTCTATTGGGGATGGTCATGCTGGTAACTGACATAGGAAGTCACATCCCACTGTGGACAGCACCAGTTCCCTAGGCCAGGGTCACTGTGTTGTCTTTGCTATGCTCTCCACTATGGGTAAAATGCTTTAACTTCCTTCCTTTGCTCCCCACAGTAATCTAGAATGGGGACCTGTAAGCCAAAAAATCCCTTTCTTTCCTAGGAATTGTATTATAGAAGTGAAACAAGAACAGATATCCTTCCAGACCTCAGAAGCATCTGCCAGCTCCTGTCAGCTTATCTCTACACCTCATGCAGAGCCCTAGCAGTGTCCTGCCATGAAAACACCATCAGAGGCCGTAACCTGAGGGTGAGTGACTCAGGCTGCCAGCTGAACCAGGGACACAGTCAGCACCAGGTTGGCAAGCATGGCTCTCATTCGTAATTGCAGACCAGAACTCCTTCAAAACAGCTTTGTTTCTATTCTGAGTGTCCTGAGCTATGTTATGAGTGCTGAGCAGAAGTGGGAACTTGCACCAAACAAAAACCAGTCTTTCACCTTCAGAGAAGGAAGTCCTGGAAGACAATGGATTTTATAATTAGTCAAGCATGGAACTTTCTGTTGTTCTTTTCTTACAGAGAAAGTTATTCAAGCAAAAGCAGAACAAAGATGAATTAGTTTTAATTGTCAATTTGACATAACCTATAACCACCTCGCAAGAGTCTTAATTAATGGGTATGAATTAATGCTTAACATAGAAGACACATCCCATTGTGGGCAGCACCAATTCCCTAGGCAGGGGGTCTGAATGGTACAAAACTTTAAACAGTTGTCTTTATACACATACTCTTGTTTCCAGACACTCCTGCTTCTCTAGTCCACTCTAGAACTGGCCTCTTCAAAGCCCGTGAAGTGTCTTATCATTAGGTCCGCTCTGTCTCCAGTGTAGTTCTGTTTCTGACTACCCATTGTCTGCGGCTACTCACTTTAAAGACAGATCATTAACTGTATTCTCTCCTCCCTCCTCAAAAGTCCTATTTATCTTACCTCTACAGGCTCCTTCCTGTAAGGTGAACTCTCTCACCTTACTTTGACATCCTTGGCTTGGACCCAAGCTCCATTACATGCACATCTTCAGCCACCAGTAAATATCTCTAGTCATGTTTCTAAATAATGTACTTAGAAAATGACTTTTAAGATGACCCCAAATGATACTTGGCATTACTTTTTCTTATTTCTAGATGTAATTTTACAAATCAACTATTTATCTACTGATCTGTCTGTCTGCCTCTCTGTCTGATTGTTCAAATATAAAATACTTCTGGTTTGTTTGTTTCTTTTGCCTTACTGGATGGAACCACATTGAAAGTCTTTCTATAGGTTTAAGTTGGTGAAAGCAATTTCTTGTGATTCTGGTCATTGACATCAGTCTAATAGGCTCCTTTCTACTGTACCCCCATTACTGGGGTTCGCACTGATGATCACCCTCACTATTCCCTCTGAGTGTTTCCTCAGTGAAAACACTAGGTGTATTCAGTTTCCCCACATCCACCATATACAAATAAATTGCCATCTACCTTTGCAGACATCCATCACTCTGGCTTAGCTCACATCTCTCCTCTCCCAGGGAGTACAGACTTAATGAATCTAAACACAGCTCAACTGGAACTCAAATCTTAGTCTCATTCCACTATCACTTTACTTTTAATTGCTTTTCCCAGGAATAGTCTTTCACGTTGGTTAGATACCCTTGAAGGCTTCTTACAACATCTGAATTTTCATTAAGGAGAGAGTAGATACATTTATTAGAAACAGTCAAAGGACAACTACAGCTAGTTTTCCATGGTTTATTTTTCTGAGCATTCAAAATCCTGCTCAGATAGCATCATTTAATCCTTTCTTCTTTAAACTGGCTGTCCCGCACAGACGTGAGACGCCCTCAGATTTCCTTTCCAGTTAATAGCATCAGCGCCACTGCTTGGACTGCGGCGCATGGTGCCCCATCAGTCTCCTCGAAGACTCGATTTCAGCAGAATGGAAACTGATGAAAGACAGAGACTTTCCATACATGTTTTAATTCCTGGACTAGACTTGAATTTCCTTCCATCTCTAGCAATGAAATCTTAGAGATGTGTATCAGCACATCTCATATCCACCAACCCCTATCAGCGTGGTGGCCACACTGAAACTGGGACGCTTTGAGGCGTGAGTCCTGTGCTCACAGAATTGCACCATCTAAGCATCCAGGCAAGAAAATGCCTCTTGTCATTGGATCACAAGCAATGATCCTGATGCTGGCTGGATTTGTCTTAAAACGTCCCTGAACTTTTGTCTTTTTTGGATAGGAAAAATAATGATTCTCGAAACCTCTACTGTTCCCCAAAAGTCCTCTCTCTGTGTCTTGTGTGTTTTGGTCACCTATTGCTGAAGGTCAATTCAAAATTTTTAAAAATAAACTTTTTTCCAGATTATGCTTTCTGTGCCTTAGATGATTTCAGATAATGCCCCCTAAAGCTCCTAAAATGATAACATTTCTGTATTGTTGAGAGATTTCTATTACACTGGATTTTCTTCTATTGTATAATGGAACAAGAACAAGAAACACTGTTCTTAGTCTTAAAACATCCTATTATTCGTATAAAGAGGCAGAAATGGACAACAAAGGGCTCACTCCCATCTGACCCTACTTACCAAAAACCAGTGATTAGAATATTTTTAAAGTGTATAGCACTGAAATCTAGTGAGGGGAAAAAATCATAATTTAAAGAACTATAAAGTTTTGTGAGAGGTGAACTAGTTAAATCTGACAATTGATCTTCAAACAGGACATACTTAGTGAAGCTTTCTAAGAATGTGATATGAAGTCATTTGGTTTAAATTAATGATTTATAAACCTAAGGTGAGATTTCTGTAAAGGTAGCACATTCAGTATTGATGGACCCCTAACAAGAGTGTTCCTGTTTTAGCTTTGCTTAAAGATTAAATCTCGCTTTTTAAGCCTTCCTTAGCCTTGTTACTTTGTAATTAAGTAAAAAACCCCTAGTGAACTTTAATTCCTATGTGGAATTAGGAAGGAAGAAAACCTCATTTCATTGAGCAGGGAAAAAATTCTCTTGGTATATGGACTGGGAAAAGGTGGAAGAAAGAAGCCTGGGTTTTTCTTAATGTCTCATCTTATTTCCAGGCAGTGTTTGTTTCTTTTCCCTTTATCTTGAGAGTGGGACAAAAGTGCTTGCTAAACAATGGCCTTCCTCACTTGTATCCTATGTAACGTCACTAAGAGGGACTACTCAGCCTGCAGGAATTCACATCCATCCATTCTTCCTTAAATACTGACTTAAAACCATCCGTGAGTTCAATACAATTATCACCATTGCAACTACATGTCAGTTCTCCAAATAAAAAATAGACACAGTTTAATTGACTTGGCTTACATGCAGGCCAGAACACCTCCTGAAAGCCTACTGTATGATTTAACAACTCAGGATTTATGAGAACTGAGGGTGGATGTACAGATATTTTGAGTATATATATCTGTGATTGCAATGGCTCCTGCTGAGCCTGGCCTCTATTCCTTTCTACCCAGCGTAGTCTGCTCCCACAACACACTGGAAGCACTCTCTAACAACAGAGGATGACCAGAGACTGGTATTTTGAAGTGAAGACCCCAGGAGGATTTTGCTGCGACAAAGTAATATGAACTACGGGCCACCATCTCTTAAAATCGAATCCGGGTCTCAGTGCCCTGGAGTTGTAGTGAGTATACAGGAAGACAGCCTTACAGGAGCCAGCAGGGGTGACCAGCAGGGGAGACCCATTAGTAGACACACACCCTTGCTGACAGCATCCCTAGCAGAGCCTTATCTTGACCTAAGGGATGTTTGCTATTGACTTTAGTTAAGGCATCGCTTACATACTGTGAACATTTACGTTATTTGGCTTTCCAGGTTCATATATGATGTACAGAGAGCTGAGATATTTTGTCCCCAACAACATTGATTCATTTATCTTCATCTGCTTTGTCACTAGCATAGAACCTTTGTGACCAACTACTGCTTCAGACTCTCAACAAAAGACAATGCCTAAAGATGACATTCTCCTTGGAAGGAGGCCATGTTTTCTATCTTAGACTACCTTGCCATACAGCCCAGACATATCACTCCCCCAGGAATTACCCAAAAGACTCCATGTTAACAAAGCAGAGACACTTACATGTCAATGGTTATTGCAGCCCTGTTCACAATAGCTAAATTATGGAGCCAGACTAGGTGTTCAAGACTTGGGCATGAATAGAAAAAATAAGGTTCATATACACAGGAGAGTATCTTTCAACCATAAGAATGAAGTTATATGGTGTGAAGGAAAATGGATAAAACTAGAGATAATTATATTAAATAAATTAAGTTGGTTTCGGAAATGTAAATCGTGTTTTAGTTCATTTTGTGATCTTAACATTATGGATTCTATAGAATCACACGGTTACCAATGGCATGAAACTCAGACAAGTACCCTGCCAAAGGACCCGTACAGATGTGCTGCTAGGGATGCTTTACTATAGAGAATTTTCTAGAACTTGATCTAAATGACATAAACAAATATTAACTACCTTTTTTCTGTCTAGATTCCTTTTTGAAAAAATGGAATTATATTTATTTACATTCCAAATGTTGCCTCCCTTCCTGGTCTCCCATCCCCCACCTCTTTGCTTCTGAGAGGGTGCATTCCCACCCAACCCCCACCCCTTTCACCCACCCACCACCCACCCACACTCAGCCTCCCAACATCCCCTTTCCTGAGGCATCCTCTCCCACTGAGGCCAGACAAGGCAGTCCTCTGCTACATATGTTCCAGGGGCCACAAAACAGCTCATATATGGTTTTTGATCGGTGGCTTAGCCTCTGGGAGCTCTGAGGGGTCTGGGTAAGTTGATACTGTTGTTCATCCTATGGGGTTGCAATCCCCTTCAGCTCCTTCAGTCCTTCCCATAGGGGTCCCCGACCTCAGCCCAGTGGTTACCTGTCTCTGCATCTGTCTCAGTCAGCTGCTGGTAGAGCCTCTCAGAGGACAGCCAGGCTAGACCCTGGTTAACTGCCTTCTTTATCTCTTTTTTACCCAGAATTTCCTTATCTGCTCTGATTTTAATCAAAATATGTATTAGGTAGGTTGTTCTTTTTAAAATTATGAAGTAGGGTCTGGAAAGATGCTCTTGTTAAGATCCCACGTTCAGTTCCCAGCATCCACATGAATGCTCACAAGCATCTGTAACTCCAGTTCCAGAGATCCAGTGTCTTCTTGTGGCCTCCACAGACACCAGGCACACACATGGTGCACACATATACATATAGGCAAACACTCATACACATAAATAAAAGAAATATATCTTTAGAAAGCAACGAATGGGGAGAGGGGCTGGGGAGACGAACCACGGCTTAGAATGCTGACTGCCCTTCCTGAGAACCTGAGCTGGATTCTAATCCAGCTCAGCTAGTTCACAGTAGCCTGAACTCCAGGCTTCTCTTGATCCCCTCAGCACCCACACATGGCAAACATACACAGCACACACACACCACACATACCACTCACACACACTCACACACACACACTACAGTCATCACATGTCTCACACACACATCACACATACTCCCACACATACCATACATACACATACCAGGCATCATAGACATATACCACAAACACACACACACACACACACACACACACCATACACACCACACACATACCACACAAACATACACACTTCATATATCACACACACCATACACACCACACACATACCACACAAACATACACACTTCATATATCACACACATTCATACACCACACACACTATGCATATACCATACACATACCACACACACACACACCGCACGAAATACATACCACAGTCGTATAACATACACATACTAAATAAATACCACACACACACACATACACACACACACACTATAGTCTTCATATGTCTCACACACATCACACACATTCCCACACATACCACACACGGACACACCAGGCTTCATAGACACATACCACAAACACACACACACATACTCATCACACACCACAGTCATATCACACACACTCACACAGCACACATACATACAACACACACAACACACATATACTAAAACACACTAAGTATATACCACACACATACCACACAGACCACACACACACACACACACACACACACACACACAACACAACACATACCACAGTAGTATAACATACACACACTATACACACACCACACACACATTTATCATACACACACACATGAATACATAAATAAAAGTTAAAACAATAGTAAAAATAATAATAAACAGTCCTGTGTGCTGACCTCTTTTGTAAGAGACTTTTGTAAAGGAATACATGCTTTTAAAAATAGACATGTGGTTTTTCTTCTTTTCTCCCAGGAAGAGTTAACAGAGGGCAGACATTTCCACTGTCCTTTTTTCTAAATGCTCTATTTTATCTGCCAACTGTGCTTAGTGAAGAAAGAAGGCAGATGACAGAGTCAGCAGCAAGACCCAGGCCGGGTGAGGTGGGACCCCAGCTACTTAGAGGCCGCTCCCACAGGGAGATAAAAGACAGCTAACACAGCAAACTCCAGACAGAAGCGAGTTTAACCTTTTCCTCACTGGAGACAATCAGTAAACTGGTTTTGTCTTCCTATTGAAGTTGTTGAGAAATCATTGCTTTCCTCTTTTCCAAAGCAAATATATGGGAAATACCTTTTGAAAATCTATTGTAAATGTTGGAATTCCGTAAATCCCACCCCTCCGTTACCTAGCAACAGCCAGGTATACCCCACCCCTCAGTTACCTGTCAAGAGCCAGGTATGCTCCGCCCCAGTGACCTGACACTATTAAAGGGGCTGCTTGTTCCCTCTCTCTCTCTTGTTCTCTTGCTCTTGCTCTCCCTCTTGCTCTCCCACCCTTTCCCCTCTCTTCCCCTTCCCTTCTCCCCCTCTCTCCACGTGCTCATGGCCCACCTCTACTCCTCTACTCCTCTTCTCTCCTCTCTTCTCTTCTCTTCTCTTCTCTTCTCTTCTCTTCTCTTCTCTCTCTCTCATTCTCTCTCTCTCTCCCTCTCTCTCTCTTCCTCCCCCTCTCTCTGCCTCTACTACCCTTTTAACTCCCTCATGACCTGAATAAACTCTATTCTGTACTATACAGTCATGTGGCTGGTCCCTCAAAAGGAAGGGATTCCCAACATGAGTCCTCAGAGGCATCCCCCTTGCCTTCAGGCCTTGCCGCACCTCCATGGGCCATACCCTCCCCCCCCACACACACACTCTCTTCATTCTTTTCCTAACATTGATGCTGAACGGGACGTCATCTTTTAACAACAGTAAATGTAATTTGAAGTTTAAAATTGTAATGTGTGCCGTGTGTGTGTGTGTGGGGGGGGGGGTGGCCAGGGAGTTCCCAGCATCCTCTTCACTCTACCTTCTGATGCTGGAATTGAAGACCAGAGCAGCTATGCTCAGCTTTTGTACACGGGTGCTGAGGATTTGAACTCAGGTACTGGAGCTCACAGAAACCCACTAGTCATCTCCCCAGCCTTGTCTGGGGTGTTGTATTTCAGGCACATGATACATGTGACCCTATGTATCCCCGGAGTCCTTAGCCACTTTGGCCAATCATAGAACAAAAATGTTTTGGTTGTGTCTTAAAGTGTCTATAGATTTATATTGTGCCTTTTCTATAAGTAGCATTTAATTGTATTAATTAAAGTACAAAAGCCAGTGTCCAAGGGCAGAGAGTAGCACGAGATGGAGAGGCCAGTGAGTGGGAATCCCTTCTCTGTCCTACCAGTAAACTGTGCACACACTGGGCAAAACGCAATGGTTTTCAGAAAAATACTACACTTAAGGGATTGGCAATCTCCGTGCTGAGAAGATGGGGTGAGGGTGCTCTGGAGAATCAGTGGCTGGACAAACCAGGTCCTGTGAAATGCTGTTTTGAAATAGTAATATTAGAAGTGATTGAGGGAGACACTTGATGCTAACCCCAGGCCTCAGCACTCATATTCATGTGAGTATGTGTGTGCCTCACTCATGTGAACACCTACACACACACACACACACACACACACACACACACACACCTATACACACACACACACACAAGCACACACAAACAGGGGCACACTCTCACCTACACACACACACACACACACACACATACACACAAACAGGGGCACACTCTCACCTACACACACACACACACACACACACACATGCACACACACAGAGGCACACTCACACCTATACACACACACACACACACACACACACACACACACACACACACAGGGGCATACTCATACAGAGTCCACACACAAGAACTGTTATTCCACATGAGGCACCACACTCATTAGCTCAGTTAATTTTTTTACAACTGTGTATAAAATCAACGCTGTGAAGAAACTGCAAATTAAACAAAGCTGGGATGGGATAGCCAAGGTCTTTCCAGTCTCAATAGAGCCCCCAATGCAGAGCTGTACCTTAAAGTGAGCCAATGGCCTTAGGCATCCGTCGGCAGAAGCGAAGAGCGCGTTATATGAAAATTCAGTAAGAGTCCCGAACAGCTGTGGGCCCCTTCCCTGTGCACCACCCCTTTCCCAAGCCCAGCAGGCACTACATTATCCCCCAAGCCCAGAGTAAAAAATTTAAAGCAGACTCGGACTTCTCTCGGGGACTAGAGCACACCACAGTTCAGTTGCCCAGTTCTTCAAATGCTCAGCTTTTTCCAGTTAAATGTCTATTCCTGGGATTTTTTCCACCAGGTTTCCCTGACTCTTTTTCATTTTCCCTGCTGAAGTATTGACGTGTTTAGCAGCTCCAACCATGACTGCTCCTTGCTCCGGCCACTGACACAGAAGTCGCCTTGCTCTGACGGTGGAGTCGTTACTCTCTCCACAACTTTGGTCTCCAAACACTGCTGTCTTCACTGATCGCATCCGGAAGCCTGCCTGACAAAACGGTTTTGCGTGGTTTAAATTGTGACATACCATTGCACTGGTTCACTATTAGGACTGAGAGGTTTACTGACGTTGTGAAAATCATCAACAGCGACCACTGAGGGGATCCTAAGCTTCTTTTGTAAGGCTGCTAAAATCCACGGTCTACTTGATTAGCAATCGTCTTGACCTAGATTTCAAGGGCCCCAAAGATAGGCTTCATTTTTAGGTCCTGTGTGATTTCTTTGAATGTGCCTTGCTTTCATTCTGATTGAGCAATATAAACTCAAAGCTGCGCACCCGAGAGGGGATGATTACTGATACCTACCATCAGGGACCAGATTGAAAACCAACCAAGGGGGCTTCAAACCCACGGTTGGGCCACAGGAATTTTCTGTGCCCTAACCAGAGTGCAGCACCTCCGATCAGCGTCCCCTAGAAACGCGGATCTGCTTTTCAAACTGCCGGAATTGCTTTCCAAAGACTAAGAAGAACAGAGGCATGCAGCATGGATTGACAATAATCCCGTGCACGTTCCAACTTGATGGGCTGCTCTATCGGCGCGCACACGTTATCTGCTGGAGTGAATTATGACAGGCGTCTCCGATGGTATTTCGCCTGCAGTCCAGAAAGTGTCTGCACCTCCAAATGCTTGAGAATCTGAGACAGACTCACAGGGTAAGCCACTGGGTGACACAGAAGGAAGGTCCTGACACCTGGGGAGAAAGGCAGCAGACGTGAAGAACAATGTTGTGTCTAAGCCCTGACGGAAGATGAAAACACCAGCTAACACAGCAGAGCAAAGGAGAGGCGATTCCTGTCTGAAAGCCACTGCCACAAGACTTCTTTCTGTACCTTTAATTTTTATTTTCTCTCTGCCCTCTGCAGTGAAGCTGACGGGGCAAGTGGCCGTGCCTGCATGGCTTGTATATCTGACGGCTTGGAAGCACTGTTAAGAGGTTGATCATCCTGAGTTTACGGGTTTTCACATCCAAAGTGTGGGACAGCAAAGAAAAGGCATGGAGGAAGCCAAGACAACCTCGGGTGGCTTTTGTGACTTGTCAGGAGACGCAAATCTGAAAGACTCACTTCTTCCTGAGTCTCTCCGTTCCCAGGCCTTATTCCATTTGAGTTCATACATTAAAATTAAACCTTTGCACTGGCTTTTGCTCACATAGTTTGGAAAGAGTGTTCTGACTCTCAGCTCCGATCTCCTGGCTCCCTGAATAAAGCCGGTGACAGACACAAACTTCATACACATGAACCTCTGAAAGGTCATACACCTGAGCTCCTGGGGGTGGGGGAGGGAAACTTCCTGGAGCAGAATCAAAATCTTAACAAAATTCTCAACAGAGCTAATAACACAGAAATTGCTTAACCTTAACTCTCATTGCTCCTAACTATAGAAGAGGCTGCCCCGCACCACCCCAGAAAGACAAATGTCACTTCTTGTTCCTGGAGGATGGGCGATTCTTCTATGGCTTGGGAGCAACTCCAGGAGCCGTGCTTCCTCCCCGGGAGGCTGCACCATGTTAGACTCGGTCATGTTAAGTCCCCAAGCTCTGAGCACTGACCTTGTGATGGGCTAGCCTGAAGAAGGCCACAAACACAACTCGGAATCCTCATGTTCTGCAGATCAGCACTGAACATGTGCTGTAGACCCTGTGTACAAAATCCCACTGAGCAAACCTGAGCGTTGCATGGGTTCCGCCTCCATTAGATTGCTTAGTCTTATGTGTAGTTATTAAAACATATAAAAGCCATCCCGCCTTGCACGGTAACACTGTTAAAAACGGTATCTTTGTAAAATTAGTAAAATCAAGTGTATAATTTCAGCACCATTGGAAAAGGAAACACTTGTGTTATGCTGGGGTCAAAGAAGTTTTAATATTCTAATAGTAGCTTTTCTTTATTTATGTTCCAGCACAAGATATATGTAGCAGATTCTAAGAAAGAAGCTGTACTTAGAACACTGTTCTTAGTTAGTTCTTTTAATAACCTGATTTCCCTCTATCTGATATCATCCAGAATGCTCATAAAATAATTGATATTTATAGTTGTAGCAAATCAAGTCTTTTCAGAGATGAAGTCAGAATAATACTGCATTAAAATAATTTTAATAAGCTGTTTGCTTGTTTCTATTACTTATGATAGATATCTTTGATATATATAAAATGTATTATTATACATGTATATATACATACGTTTATATAATTTTTTTCAATAGCTTTTCTATAGGAGCCAGCACAGCACAGCCTGTATCTAAGGCATTGTTCTGATTTGTCCACCATAGCACATCTTTGGGCATGACATCATGAGACCTGTGAGGTTCATGTCTTAAGAAATAAACTTCCAGTCACAGAAGTCAAATATTTCACCACAGCTGAAAGACAAAAGTTAACCTTCCTCTACTTTCAGATGCCTATATTAACAAAAAAGTGTGTCTCCAGACTAAACCTAGAGAAGATCCTGGATATACTCTTTCCACGTTAAAATCCAGCTTGCTTAATTGTGTCTTTGTACAAATGCCATCTGCCCACACTGTAAAACTGTTCTCTAAAACTGGGCCAGATACCAACATGTATGAATCTTGAGGAATTCAGAAAAATATGTACAAATGCACCAAAAATATTTGTTTGACTACATAATTGAAAGAGAGAAAGAAACCAGAGTAACCTCTAGAATGGAAGAGGTGAGATAATCACATTATTCCAAAGTCTGAAGTCTATAATAATAGTAAGACCAGGAGGGAAAGTTGTCCCTGAAATTTGAGATATTATGTCTATTTCCTATAGCCCCAGCAGAAATATCTTTGTACTTCCTAGTTTTATTGTTTAAAAAATGAAAGAAATGTAACAGCCTTTTCTATAATAAAGTTACAGCTCTCTTCCCTTTAATCCAGCATGTTAGACACGGATGTGTATGCACTTACATTAATGCAAGCTCTTTAGAGCGGGAAGTCTCTGACCTGTGATATCATGGGTTCTATTCTTTGGCCATGCATGGCACATTCTAGAGCCTGGCATTCCTCTTCGTGTTCTTTTTTTTTTTCTTATTTAGTTTTTATTCATAATCATAAACTTAACTTTGCAATCCAGTTAGACTAGAAGGGGAATGAAGAAAATATGGAATCCAACAAACTTCATTGAGAGCAGAGATTATAGGATATTGTGAGCAGATGGGGTGGGAGTGCTCTCCTGAGCTACAGAAGGAATGGTCTGATGGGTAAGATGCCCACAGGTCAAAAGAAATTAGAGTTGTCCACAGTTGGAAGTGGTGATCTTCTTGCCATTCCTGGATCCAAAACACTCCATGACCTCCACACAGTTCATGCCTTCTTTTACCTTCCCAAAGACTACATGCTTTCCACCAAGCCACTCAGACTTGGAAGTGCAGATAGAAAACCTGGGAACCATTTGTGTTTGGTCCAGCATTGGCCATGGACAAGATGCCAGGACCTGCGTGCTTTAGGATGAAGTTCTCATCCTCAAATTTCTCTCCATGGATGGACCTGCCTCCACTGCCATTATGGTGTGTGAAGTCACCACCCTGGCACATGAATCCTGGAATAATTCTGTGAAAAGAGGAATCCTTATAGCCAAATCCTTTCTCTCCAGTGCCCAGAGCATGAAAGTTTTCTACTGTCTTTGGAACTTTGTCTGCACACAGCTCGAAGGAGACGTGACCCAAGGGCTCACCATCTGCCATGATGTTGAAGAACACAGTGGGGTTGACCATGGCTGCAGCAAGAGGCAAAAAGCGACAGTGGCGTCTGCAAAGCTTCCTCGTCTGGTTCTAAAGAGACGAGTTTCAGTTTTCTACTGTGTGAGCTAGATGCTAGAAAGCTGCCTTGGAGTCTGCCATGGCTCATTCAGCTGCCAGATCTTGCATGGTCCTTTACACAAGCTAAGAACTCAACAATCGATTATTCAGATTACTTGCTGTGGATACACTTCTATATCCAAATATCCTAACCTCCCCTGTAGGGCTCTATTGACCATCGGTCCTATCCATTCATTCCTTCACGGTGGCTTCCTAGACACAATGCTCATCCTACAAGAGAGCTTGCCACTACAACATTTTTTGTAAAGCGTTGTCATTTAAGGATCTCTACTGACCATCATTGGTGTAGGTTTAAACTCTTTGAGTTCTTTTTATAGAGCTCTGAACATCTCACCCTGTTTATCAATACTCCCCTTGATACTGCAATAGCATCTTCTCTTGCATGGCTGGTGCCAACATCCAGATTTAGCCACAGATGAGAAGGCTCTCATATGTTCCCTTGGCCTTTAAACTCTCTAAACTCTCCTGGTTTTGGTTTTTTTGTTTGTTTGTTTGTTTGTTTGTTTTTGTTTTCCTTTCTCTATTCAAGTTAATCTTTCTGCTTATTTCAAGTCTCTCATGTCCTTATTCCTCCTTCCTACTTTAACTACCTTCTTGCCAGTTCTCATGTCTGACCATCATTGTCTTCACTAGAAACACACCTCTGACTTAACCACATGCTACTATATGCCCTCTTCTCCCTAACAAATCTCATGCTCTCTTACTTCTCTCTAACCAATCCATGCTCTCTTACTTCACTCTAACCAATCTCATGCTCCATTACTTCTCTCTAACCAATCCCATGCTCTCATATTTCTCTCTAACCAATCCCATGCTCTCTTACTTCACTCTAACGAATCCCATGCTCTCTTACTTCTCTCTAACCAATCCCATGCTCTCTTACTTCTCTCTAATCCATCTAATGCTCTCTTACTTCACTCTAACCAATCCCATGCTCTCTTACTTCACTCTAACCAATCCCATGCTCTCTTACTTCACTCTAACGAATCCCATGCTCTCTTACTTCTCTCTAACCAATCCCATGCTCTCTTACTTCTCTCTAACCAATCTCTTGCTCTCTTATTTCTCTCTAACCAATCCCATGCTCTCTTACTTCTCTCTAACCAATCCCATGCTCTCTTACTTCTCTCTAACCAATCCCATGCTCTCTTACTTCACTCTAACGAATCCATGCTCTCTTACTTCGCTCTAACCAATCTTATGCTCTCTTACTTCACTCTCAGAATTCTGCATGTCATCTTACTAAGATGATATATAGTTTTACAGGTCAATTCTCAAGTACAGTGGTGACATTTAAGTCATCATGTCTAAGGCTAAGTCATGAATCATAACAGCCATATAGGAATTTACTGGTTTTCTCAACGCTATCTTTTGATTCCCATCTGCCAGGGCAGAAGTTTTAAAGGAAAGTGATGGAAAGTGGAGGAAAGGTATGTTCCTTCTAGAACAAAGACCAATGTGAATCACTGACATCTTGTAAACATTACAGAAAACAGTGAGTTTGTTAATCCAAACTCACACAAATTTAGATTTTTAAAGGAAGTTTTAAAAAGATGTGCTTCTTTAGGATTTGCTATTGTTGTTACAGTCACAGTATTATAATGAGTCTTTGTAAATATTAAGGAAAGAAAATAAAGATTGTGAAGTAAGAGGCTAGAGACGTGGCTCGGTCAGCAGAGTGCCTACTGAGAGGCCCTGATTCTAAAACCACACAGCAGTTTATGACCATCTGCAACTCCAGTTCCAGAGACCCAGTGCCCTCTTCTAGCCTCCACGGGCACTGCACACACACTACACATGCGCACACACACTACACATGTACACACACAATCATACATACACAAATAAAAATGAGTATCTCAAAAATAAAAGATATATATTGTAAAATAAAAGTATATATTAATGGGATGATAAACCAACAATTGGGGGAAATTAAGATTTAAGGTAAGGTATTACTTTGTAATTTTTAATTATTCAAAAAATTTTTAGTTTAAGATATAACACAGTACTCTGCATGCTACCAGAAGCAAGAACCCTGAAACCTACAAACCCTTTATCTATAGTGTTGTTCTGCCTGCAAGATATTCTAGGGCATGGGTGGCACAAAGCTTCTGTGAGTAACCAACCAATGTCTGGTTTGACTTTAGGGCCACTCCATGAGATGGAAGCCACACCTGACACTGCTTGGGGTGACCTAGAACTTGAGACTAGAGACTGATGGCAAAATCAAATAATACTAGTCTAGAAAAATACAGAAAAGAAAAAAAATGTAGTGATAAAATGACCCTTAATAATACTGTGATGTAGTCATAGATCAGTGCCTGTCTAACTAAAATCAGAGAAGCTGCCTCCTCCGGCAGATGGGAAGAAATACAAAGATTCATGGCAGATGTGAGGCAGAGAGTCAAAGATCTTGGCACACTAAATGGGACATCTCCATCAAAGCTCAAAGAACACCGTGGAAGAGGAAGCAAAGAGTGTGGGAGCCAGAGGGCATGAAGGTGCCAAGGAGACTAGGTCTTCTAAGTCAACTGAGCGAAGCTGATATTGGTTCACAGAGACCGAGGCAGTCTGCACAAGGCTTCCCCGCCTGCACCAGGGCCTCTGCGCTTACACTGTGGCTTCCAGGTTGGTGGTTTGACAGGGTTTCTGAGCACAGGAAGACGCAGGCTTCTGGTTCTTGTGCCCTCTCTTGGACTCTTTTTTTTTTTTCCCTTATGTTGGTCTGTCTCATCTGACTTCAAAGTGATAGTTTTTTTTTTTATCTTATTATATATTAACTTGTTATCTTTAAAATAAATTAATGAGGCTTTGGAGAGGCCACTGTCCCCTTTTTCTGCTTGCTGCAGCCATGCTGAACCTCACTGCATTTTTTTTTTTTTTTTTTTTTTTGAGGTTGCTGTGATGGCCGGCCCTTGAGTTATGTCCCCTTCGAACTGTTTGCAGAGTTCCAAAGACAATAGTAACCATCTGTGCTCTGAACACTGGAGAGAGAGGATTTGGGATATGCAGGTTTCTCCTTTCACAGAATTATGTCAGGATTCGTGTCCCAGCCTGGTAACCTAACATGCTATAATGCAACAGGCATCGGGTCTATCTAGGGAGAGAAATCCGAGGATGAGAACTTTATCCTTATGCATACAGGTCTTGGCATCTTGTCCATGGCAAATGCTGGATCACACTAGAATGGCTCACAGTTTTTTATCTGCATTCTTAAGGCTGAGTGGCTGGATGGCAGTCATGTGGTCTTCAGGAAGTGAAAGAGGGCTTGTGTACCATGGAAGCCATGAATGATGGGGACTTTGGACTAATCTTATTCTTTTGACTTTCAGCCATCTTACCCATTAGAGGATTCCTTCTGTAGTTCAGAAGAGTGCCCCTCCCCACCCCATCTGCTCACCATATCCTGTAATCTCTGTTCTCACTGAAGTTTTCAGGTTCCACATTTTCCTCATTTCCCTCCAAATCTAGCTGGATTATTGAGCTAATTTTATGATTATGAATAAAAACCAAATAAAGGGAGAAATGAATGGATGGATGAATGTAAACCTAGCCCCTGGACTACAGGTTAACAACAATACTGTCATTTATACCTGCTGGGAAAGAGAAAAATCAGTTTTCACCAATGGAGTGACAATCAGTTTATCATCCACTCCATGTTCAAATCTCATGTTCAGGAATAGTACTTATTTTTTTTAAGCACTATGTTTAGAAGTATCATGAGATATCTAGTCATTTAAAGTCAAACGAGACATTTTTGTAATTATAAAATTGATGTTTTCATTTAAGAAGACACAAGAAAGTTACATGAAGAAGGGGCCGATGCACGGTCCACATTCGGTGCACTGTCTCTCTCAGACTGTGGAACTGGTTTCCTAGGTAGTTGTCTGACAGACAAAGGAGAAGCTCAAGTTTGGTTTGCAGATGCGCTGAATGGGCCCCATAACCTCTCTGCAGACCCTTGCTTTCACTGCACACTGTGCTTGTGTTGGCTAATGTCTACACTAGTGCCTGTGACTCCCGAAAACCGTCATCATCATCATGGCATTGTATACTGCTTCCAATCAGACAAATCACTTTGTAGAAAAAGACGGTGGCAAGAGGCTTAGACTCATAGGATTGACTGGTCTTACCACATTCCTTATTCATTTCAAGCAGAAGCATAAGAGTAGCGTGGCCTTTGTTCACATATTAAATATACTCATTAAGCAAATAAACATGAATATTGACATTATTTCAAAAGCAAGTGCCTGCCACGTTAACACTCCAGTAATGCTAATCCAGTCTTGCAATGACACAAAGGTTTATAAATATGCCATGTGCTGCACCCTGATACTCTATGTAGAGATATTGATAAGCTTCTGCTTCACAATTTGAATTATTGTAAAAATTTACTTTAAGAATGGATGTACATCGGCGCATCCTTCAAATGACTTTGATAATGTTTTTGAGGCAAACCAAATCAGCCTTACAACTTTAAAAGGTTTTAATGGAAATCCAGCTGTTGTTTTTAGCACAGCAGAGGGAATGAGAGAGAGGCAAGGCCTGCCGGAGCCATGTTTGCCACACTTGAGCTGGCTAGAATTTTTTTATTCTCTAGTTATTTCTTCTACTTAATTTCAAGAATGAAGAGTTGAATTAATAAGTCTATCAATATCTCCAATAGTCATTATGTTTTCCATAAAATGTGTTTATCTCTCACACTGCAGTGACATCACATATTAGTAAAAAGTTTCTATATTATGTCCTGACATTTTTATCATTTTAAACATACACCAATAAGTCCATATAATTTAATTTCATATATTTCTATTATTAAGATGCATTTCCTTTGTGCTTTTTCTTTCATTAATATCATATGTCATAAATGTCTTTATTCATATAGTATTCATCTTAAAGGTTTAGTTACCAAGATAAAATTTTTAAATTGTAACAATTATTTCAAAAGAAGAAAAATATTCTTTCCTAGGGCAGCTAACAAAAAGACTTATAATAATCTATCAGAAAATCTGATAGTGGTTTGTACTGTTCATAATCAAGACCTGTCTCAAGCTTTGTTTCTTTTTTTTTTTTTTACTATTTTTATTATTAAATTGGTGTCCTTTCTGTTAACCACAGATGACTTAAGAGGGTAAGGTGGGGATGGCTCTCTTTCTGTCAATCAGTTCACTTCTCCAACTGCAAATTAGCTAACAGGAGACTGGACTATAGTTTCCTTTGATTTTTCTTTGAACCACAAAGGATGGAGGCATGGAGAGGAGGCAAACAGGTTTCTAGTACACAAGTTCCCCCACCACATGTGTACAATCCTGTTTCAAATCCCTGCTCATCAGCTGCTCCAGGACTCTCAAGACAGATACAGCAGCAAGGGTTCCAAGACGTGCCTCAAGGGGCACTTGAGAGAACCAGAGATTTTCAGTCTGGTCAATAGATAATGGAGAGGGGAGGTGACTGCTGATGGACACACCTGACAAGCTGTCATGTGGAAGGAGTCAAGAGAATCTGTTTCATGTTAGAGACTGAAATCCCAAGGAGGCAGCTGGGGGCTTTACCGACACGTGGGCATTGTCAAAATGAGAGTTGTTTTGTGATGAGGCTGACTTCCACGTGGCATGTTCAGGGATAATCTATTGCAAATGTAGTAAGATATACTGAAGTCTAGAGGTGGAGTAAAGTAGAAATTTCTGGTTTCTTTGGAGACTCAGGTTATAATGATGTTTTGTTGGGGCAGACAGGTGAAAGAATGTTTTGCTAAAGCAGACACATGAAAGAATGCTTTGCTGAGGAAGACACAGGTGGAATGCTATAGCAAACACATGAAAAGACTCCTGATGTTTAAAAAGAATATAAATGTGACCCCAGACAGTGTAAGCTCTACCATTGGTTCCTTTTGCTCTGCTTCGCCAGTCTTTGATGACAGCGCTCATGTATTGGTTCGCCTTACGTTGCGTTGCTGAGCTTCACTTGTGGTGACATTATTGAGAGAAATGTACCAAAGAACTTCTCCTGAGATTCCCGTGTCTTCTTTCTACTTTTACAGCTCAATTGGTGAGCCCTGGGTTTCCTTCTGGATTGAACTGCCCTTGCTGATTTGTGTGTGGTGTCTGCCTCCGTGGACTGGACTTCAGCTGCTGATTCAGATTTGGTGGTTTGCTACTGGTCTGGACCGAAAACAACAAAGATTGGAATCGCCCCAAAGAGCTATTTCTAAACAGGTCCATTTTCTTTTCCACTACCTCTGGTGGGTGGTGTGCTAGAGGAGAGGGTGAGTCCTTATTAAATTAAGCTGTGAAAAATAAATGCCAAGAGTGGAGGGACTCTTAAGTGGGCTTTAAGATACCTTCCGGAAGATTCTGGGGCTAAGGAGGTTTCTGGGAGGAGTTTGGTGCTCCTGCTTACGAAAAAAGCAGGTAGGCTTTATAGATTATGCCTTGGAAATTTCAAGGAAAAGAATGTTTAGAGATAAATAAAACACAAACAAGAGAGGGAAATATTTTGGAGAAAGTGTTAACTGACTTGCCAATGAAATCATTCTCAAATCTAATTCATTTGAACAATAGTATTCCAAGTTTGAATTTTATATGCTATGGTCTTATAACTGAGTTTTGTAGCTATTAATTTCCCCTCAATAGAAATAAAAATATATTACTCTCATATTCTAAATGTATTTCTAGCAAGTACCTCCCCCAAAGATTATTTTTGTAGAACCAAATTCTTTCTAAGAAGAAAGAACACTAACAGGCCTTTGCTAAATGTTCTCTTCTCACATAGGTAATATGGATATTTCTATAGGTGACTATACCAATAATCAGAAAATATAGCTGCAGTGAGACGAATCTAAAAGTATTCATAAGCAGCTAAAAGTTTTCAATATATATTCCTGGAGAACAGAGCTTCCCCTTTATTTATTGTTTGTTCCTTTGTCTGTTTGTTCTAGTCTTGGCCTAGTGATGAACTCTTGTTTAAATGGTTTGAATTCTGCTACAATCTGAGCTTTGTTTGAAAGTCTCCAGGTGGAAAACCTGTGACTTTTAATGCTCTGGAATCACTGGTTTCAAACGATCTTAACAAATGAACAGCCAAAAACGTTTGGGGAATCTGACTGTGGAAAAGACACGCAAAAAAAGGCTTAGTGTTGATGGTGAGACACAGTGAGTGCTCGTTGCTGGCTCTGACCTGCTCAGCCTTTGAAATCCACACCAGCCAGGACTCACTACATCCCCTCCGTCACAAGAGAGGGGTCTCACCCATGTGGATCCAGTAGTTCACCAATGGTACGAGTCCTGTACTCCCCACCACCAAAGCCTGCCAGCAGATAGGCCACTGAGGATCTTGTTTCCTCTGCTCTGCATGATTCTCTCCTTTTCCTCCATTCTGGGTAAGAGATAAGGGAGAGGCTTGGACAATTGCATCTGAAGGTAGAAAAATGAGAGCGCATCACTGAGATAAAAAGACCATACCAGAGGTAAAGTGGTAGACAGGAGTCTAAAACTAGCCTAAAATTTTTAAGTAAAGAATGCTTTAAAATGCCAAATGTTTGTAAACTCTGAAAGAATGTCACGTGTAGAAAATCCTACATCTGACCTGGGATATGTTCTTCCAGCTAAGCTGCCTCAGTGGAAGAGTAAGTGCCTGGCCTTGTAGAGACTTGATGTGCCTGGACCGGGTGGGGATACCCAGGAGAGATTCCACCCACTCAGAAGGGAAGGGGGACACGGGAAGGATTGTGAGAGGGATGACTGGAAGGAAGGGAGTGAGTGGGACGTAAAGTGAAAAAGAAAATTCTACCTAACCTCAGGTGATGGATCACCATCAAAATGCTGGCGCATTAACATTTCTTCCAGCTCATGTATATAAAATGCACACAGTGCATAAATGAATTTTGTTCTTTGTGTGTACCTCATCCCTAACATTTCTTCCAGCTCATGTATATAAAATGCACACAGTGCATAAATGAATTTTGTTCTTTGTGTGTACCTCATCCCTAACATTTCTCATTATATGCTTTTGCCACTATATATAAACAATATATTCCACAATCTGGAAAAATTTGTTAAAATCTAAAACACTCCTAGACCCAGGCATTTCAGATAAGGAAACTCGGGTGTAATTAGATGATTTTAGTGCTAATTAATTTTACTTAATTCCATTTAATCTAAATTATTTAACTTTAATTTAGACAATAATTGTGCAAACTTGAAAAGAAAAATTACTGTAGCCTAGGCCGGTTTTCTCAGATACAAAATATAAAGGCATGTAGTTGATATCCACCCTGTTACAACAAGCAGGGCCGTGTTTGGTTTTTCTAGATGACAGCCTCTGTCCACTACTTAAGAAATCCCTATGGCAGGACTGTAGACTGTGTGCTAAAGAAAGTTATTCAGCATCAGGAAACCAAAGAGGCTAGAGGCTCACCTCCCTATGCCTGTGTGGTTTAGGTCTTAAGTTTGAACCATCCAGTTATGTCTAGACCTTTGCATTTTCAGGGGCAGGAACAGAGCAACAGTTTGGTTAGTAGGGATATTCCACGCCCCTAGACAGAAGGTGTAACAGCTTTAGTGTGGTTGATTCACGTTGAAGCTAGACTTTGTCACCTATAAGGACCAGTGCCAGCAATGGCGACCATGTTAGCCTCAAATAGCATCTTGCTACTGTTTTTCTTAGCCTTTGGTTATGTATCTTTCTATTATTATCAGTAAATTACGGGAATGAGCCAGTATCTAAAACATCCTTCCCAATACTGCCAAAGCCAACTTCTGCTGATTGATCATAAGAAAACTGAAAGATCTGTTTGAATACCTTAAAAAGATGTTGTGAAATCTGTCTCGGTTATTTTAATTTAAAAACATGGTAAAGAAGTGTAGACATTATTATGTGAGTCTTAGGGAAAGAATGTATCTCAATATAAGCAATGAATGAGCAACTTGCAAACTGTGCTAAGACCCTTTCACAACAGTAACATGATTCCAAGTGCACCAGAGGCTCACGAGCATCTTTAATTCCAGTTCCATGGAATCTGACCACCTTGGGCATAAGGCACATATGTGCAACATAGACCTTCATGCAAACAAAACATTCATGCACAGAAAATTAAATTATGTTACAATAAAAAATAAGGAATGGGTACAAACTAGTAGGTTGTTCATAAATCTGCAGGATCAGAATAGAAACAGATTTAACTTTAAGGGCAGAGTTCTTCGTTTTACATCTGAGACCTAGGTTGGGAAACCGAAGGCCAGCTGAGGCAGCCTCCTTAGCTGGGGGAAAGGAGCCCCCAGATTAATCGGTCCAATCCTGTTTGCCCTCCATTCCTGCTTCTCTGAAGCAAACCAATTTTATGTTTTCAGGAAAGCCAAGCTTTTGAAACTGCTGAAAAATAAAAATCCATTGCGAACTAGCGAGTGCTTTGCACAGAGCTCATTCTTTTGTCTCAGGCGCAGCCCCTTATATCCATGGCTTCCATATCTATTCATCCAACAAGCCACTGACTGACTGTATCTGGAAAGTCTTTGTGTGTAGGATGAACATGTGCACAGATGGGCTTCCTAAGGTGTTTGTCCTCTGAACAAAATAGCACATCTGTCTACACATTTATATCATCTTTGGTACCATGAATAAACCACATAGTAGTTTATGTAAATATATGGAAGGTTGTGCATAGATTATATTCAAGGACTTAACGCATTTGCAGGTTTGGGCTTTGCTGGCAAGGAACCTGAAGTCAATCAACTGTGAATCCTTAAGGAGGGTGTGCACATTTCTGAAGTGCTTCTGAGGCTATTAGAGTCTCAGGATCCAATAGAAAACATAGGAAGAGTGAAGCAAGCTCTAATGAAAGGTAAAATATTCAGATTTAATCAGCAGCTCCTTTAGCCCCAGCCCAGCTTTGTATTTCCAGCTGACTATCTTGCCTTCATCTTAAATACCTCCTTTATGTCAGGAAATCCATTCTTAGATGCTTGACCTTAGGCCGGAAATCTTTCAGGTTTCAGCAATCACAAGTCTGTTGTTTTGAAGAGACTTTTTGTATGGATTTTCTAAGGAGTGAAAAAAAGATTAAGAATGCCTCCTAAGGAATATTTTGTTTGGACGTGGAAATCAGAGCTAAAGAATTAAACCTAGAGTCAAGAAAAAACAAATCTGCTAAGTCATTTCATCACTTTTAAGATAAAGAACATTTTCCTTAACTTTTCCTGCTAACTTAAGCAGATCTTTTTTAATGTTGAACTGCTATTCAAAACACCAAGAGTAGTTTCTCTCCAACAAATATATTACCATTTCCAGCAGTGATCATCCATACAAAAGATAATTAAACAACTCTACATTGCTAGCTGTTTGTTAAAAAAGGTAAACTAAAATTTTTAATTTAAAAAACGTTTCCAAAGAACTATTTCATCACTTCAGTTAAGAAAGGCTAAAACTAAAAGTCCCCCCAAAAATAAAAAGTCCATTTTATTGATTTCCTTAGGTCACTTAAAAATAAACTTGTATTTTCTTAGCACTAAACAAAATATTGAACACTACCCTTCAGGCATCTGACCATACTTCAAATACTGATCTTATCACTGCTGGCAAATCAAACATTGTTGGACTTTAAAAGGAAGAAAAGTAAAAGCTGGAGGCACTGGGAACCATCAGAGGTCAGGCTGTGGCTTTCAGTCAGGCCAGAACATACACATACACACACAGTCACACACACACACACACACACACACACACACACACACACACACGAGTACACACAGTCACACATACACATGAATACACACACACATGGGGACACACAGCCACACATACACATGAGCACACACACAAACACACACACACACACACTGGGCTGGGTAAGGACACTTGGCATCCATTTGACTTCTTTTTTACTAAGTAGGATTTAGAACATGACACAAAAAGACCTTTATTCTGAAACTGACTGTCTACCCCATTCAACATCTTCCTGTGACCTTGCAAACAGAAAATGAGAAGTTCTCATGTCTTGGCCATTTGAACTCCATAAATCAATGTGATAAATCATAAAATTATTAAATCAAAGATAACTGGAAACTGGCCAGGAATTGGATGGGAATTTTCTCATGTGTTTTAAGTACTGGCTGTGTCCTTTCTATTTTTGTAATAAACTGTGCCGTGTAAGTAGGAGTTGAAGATTCCCCAAAAGTACAAAGAACAGAACACAGAGGAACTCCTACTGAACTACATTTCACCATTTTGTTTGCATAAATGCCATGCTTTTTTCTGAAAAGTCTTAGAACCTTCCACATCTGATCCTCCGAGGCCAGTGGGCTTCTTAGAATAGAATCAGACATTTGCCAGCAAAATCTAGCAATGAAATTATTGGTCTGGCTTGGGACACGTTTAAGTACATCAGACACGAGCCAGACTTCTAAGGTAGAGGCTGGTAAACTGACTGCAGGAAGGGTTAAAATGATTGTTCATTTCTTTCTAAAACCACACTTGAATCTTACGGCTTATTTTAGACTGAAATTTACAAGGATTTTTTAACACACCCTGTTTCCCAAATGCGGTGTTTTATTGAAGACAAAAAGGACTAGACGGTCATTGTCCCATGTCGTTGTTTCATAGCCCCTTTTGCATTATCGGGGAAAATATTTCTACATGACAAGGAGCACTGCCCGGAAACCTGTTGAAAACGACTGGGTTTTGAACGTGAGGGGGTTTAGGTGCAGGGAAGGGAGAAGAAAAGGCTTTAAGGGGAATCTGCATACCGATGAAACCTGACCAACCAACACAAGGGGGCAGGAAGCGCTCAGGCTGGGGTTTCAATCTGGGCTAGCTGAACGGTTTATCTAAACTCTTCTTCGCCCTCCAGGTATTTATCAGTTCCCTCAGTGTGAAAAAAAAAAGTGTCGCTGACAACTGGGTTTAGCTCATACTTCGTCTAAATACTGCGAGGTAAACAGAGCGTCTGCAGGGACAGCTATCTAGCTGGCTGTAGCTTAGGACAGCCTGGGGCTGTATCTCTGGAACTTCTCTGGTAGGAGGCTGGCCATTCTGATCAGATTGCATTTCTCACACACCCCAAATGCTTTTTTTTTTCTCTTTAAATCTGTGAACTTTGGTTGCAAAGGAGGAGCTTGATAAAATCCCACCAATCCTCCGGACAGTGTTCGTTTCGTAAAATAAGGAAAAATCAACGAGGCCGGGGGGTGGGGGTGGGAGCTGTGGTGGTGATGGTGGTGAGGATTGCAACCTGCTCTAACTAGGTAGGTCTGGCTTTTAATCCCCTGTCCGTTTGAAAATCGCCAGCACCTTCCCAAACTGCCCTGGGTTTCTTTTCAAACTCAGACAGCAAGATGTTTAACTTTGTTCTCCACTCCCACCCGCGCTTTGGAAGTTTCCGCAAGAAGTGGACATCCTGGGAGAGGTTTCAATGACCAGGGAAGGGGACTGAGATGCATTAATCATTAGACCTGAAGACGTGAGTCCCCGCAGATCTGCGCAGGCTGGTGGCTGAGCCGCAGTTCCAGGGCAGCTCTGGGCGCCCCTCCATTCCAACCAACCTGTTGCACCTCTCTCAGAGCTGCTCTGCGCAGTTTCCCCGCCTGGGAGCTGATTGACAGCAGTCACTACCCAACCCTGGACTCAGGGCCTCCTCCAGTGATCAGCGATTGGCCCCCTGGGAGAACTGGAGTTAGGGGGTGCAAAGGGAGAGATTTCCCTCAAAGAGTAAGGTCCCGGGACCTGGGAGGTAGGGACTCTCCTGTCTGCTTCACGCCCGGGACACACTAGAAGTGTTTAGTACCTTGGGTTGCGGCTCCAAGGCGGGACCGCGCGGCGCACTTGGCCATCCTCCTGGTCCAGCCCCGCCACTGGGAGGCCCCCGCAGGCGCCGCGCGGAGTCCCCGGCCCTTCCCATCGGGCTCTCTAGGAGCCTGCAAAGACTAGCTTTGCAAACTTGCCGGGTGAACTGTCGGAATTCGAGCGCCCGCAACCTGCGTACCACAAGGACTCCCGGGATGGCCACCCGCGCGTGCAGGACAGCCAAGTTCTCCAGCTTCCAGCAGATACTCACACAGTCCTCCAGGCTGCTGCTGCTGCTGCTCCTGTCACTGGTAAGCCGCGTCCCCACACAGGCTGCTGCCCCCGGTGCAGCACTTCTGTCCCTGGGTCTCTCCGGGACTTCGGGGGTCCCTACAGAGGAAGCTATAGTAGTGGCGAACCGCGGGCTCCGTGTGCCCTTCGGTCGAGAAGTCTGGCTGGACCCGTTGCGTGACTTGGTGCTGCAGGTGCAGCCAGGAGACCGTTGCACAGTGACTGTGTTAGACAACGACGCGCTGGCCCAGCGGCCGGGCCGCTTGAGTCCCAAGCGTTTTGCGTGCGACTATGGCCCGGGTGAGGTGCGCTACTCTCACCTAGGTGCTCGCAGCCCTTCCCGCGACCGCGTCCGGCTGCAGCTGCGCTACGATGCTCCAGGAGGGGCGATAGTCCTGCCTTTGGCACTAGAGGTGGAAGTGGTTTTCACCCAGCTGGAGGTTGTGACTCGGAATTTACCCCTGGTCGTGGAAGAACTGCTAGGAACCAGCAATGCCCTGGACGCTCGGAGCTTAGAGTTCACCTACCAGCCTGAGACCGAGGAGTGCCGCGTGGGCATCTTGTTAGGTTTGAGCGCTTTGCCTCGTTATGGAGAACTCCTTCACTACCCACACGTCCCGGGAGGGACAGGAGAGAGCGGGACCTCCGAGACCATTTTGATGGACTGCAAAGCATTCCAGGAGCTGGGCGTGCGCTACCGCCACACGGCCCCTAGTCGCTCACCTAACAGGGACTGGCTGCCTATGGTGGTGGAGCTACATTTGCGAGGGGCTCCAGTGGGCAGCCCTGCTTTAAAGCGTGAGCACTTCCAGGTGCTTGTGAGGATCCGGGGAGGAGCGGAGAACACTGCACCCAAGCCCAGTTTCGTGGCCATGATGATGATGGAGGTGGACCAGTTTGTACTGACTGCTCTTACTCCCGACATGCTGGCAGCAGAGGACGCTGAATCCAACCCAGATCTTTTGATTTTCAACCTCACCTCCGCCTTCCAGCCTGGGCAGGGCTACTTGGTGAGCACCGATGACAGAAGCCTGCCTCTGTCCTCCTTCACACAGCGGGATTTGCGCCTGCTGAAGATTGCCTATCAGCCTCCCTCCGAAGACTCCGATCAGGAGCGTCTGTTTGAACTAGAGCTGGAGGTAGTGGACCCCGAAGGAGCAGCCTCAGACCCTTTTGCCTTTATGGTGGTGGTGAAACCCATGAATACACTGGCTCCGGTGGTCACACGAAACACTGGCCTTATTCTCTACGAGGGTCAGTCTCGGCCGCTCACAGGTCCTGTAGGCAGTGGACCCCAGAACTTGGTCATCAGTGACGAAGATGACCTAGAAACTGTGAGCCTGGAGGTGGTGGCTGGACTCCGGCATGGCCACCTTGTTATCCTGGGTTCTCCCAGTAGTGACTCTGCCGGAAAGACCTTCACAGTGGCTGAGCTGGCAGCTGGCCAGGTTGTCTACCAGCATGATGACAGGGACGGTTCACTGAGTGACAACTTGGTGCTGCGCATGTCGGATGGTGGAGGACGCCACCAGGTCCAGTTCCTGTTCCCTATCACGTTAGTGCCTGTGGATGACCAGCCGCCTGTCCTGAACGCCAACACTGGACTGACAGTGGCGGAGGGTGAGACTGTGCCAATCCCCCCCTTGACTCTGAGTGCCACTGATATGGATTCAGATGACCCTCAGCTGCTTTTTGTACTGGAGCCGCCCTTCTCAAGCTCCGGGCACCTGCTTCTGCGCCAGACTCATGCTCCCCGGGACGAGCAGGGTCTGTGGCAGAAACAAGAGTCATTCTATGAGCGGACGGTGACAGAGTGGCGGCAACAGGATATAACAGAGGGGAAGCTCTTCTACAGGCACTCGGGGCCCCACAGCCCCCGGCCAGTGATGGACCAGTTCCTGTTTAGAGTCCAAGACAATCATGACCCTCCTAATCGGTCTGGGATCCAGAGGTTTGTCATACGCATTCATCCTGTGGACCGTCTCCCTCCAGAGCTGGGCAGTGGCTGCCCCCTTCGGATGGTGGTGCAAGAGTCCCAGCTCACACCACTAAGGAAAAGGTGGCTGCACTACACGGACCTGGACACTGGTGACCGAGAGCTACGCTACACAGTGACCCAGCCCCCTACGGATACAGATGAGAACCACTCGCCGGCTCCACTGGGCACTTTGGTCTTCACCGATAATCCCTCAGTTGTGGCGACCCATTTTACCCAAGCCCAGGTCAATCACCATAAAATTTCTTACAGGCCCCCAGGGCAGGAGTTGGGAGTGGCAGCCCGAGTGGCCCAGTTCCAGTTTCAGGTAGAGGATCGAGCTGGGAATGTGGCTCCTGGTACCTTCACCCTTTACCTGCAGCCTGTGGATAACCAGCCCCCGGAGATTGTCAACACCGGCTTCACTGTTGAGGAGAAGGGCCACCACGTCCTTCGTGAGACTGAGCTACATGTGAGTGATGTTGACACGGATGTAGCCCACATCTCGTTCACTCTCACACAGGCCCCCAAACATGGCCACATGCAAATATCTGGACGGCCACTGAATGTAGGGGGACAGTTCCACTTAGAGGACATAAAACAGGGCAGGATTTCCTATCTGAATAACGGGGATGAAGCTTTGACTGACAGCTGCTCCCTGGAGGTCAGCGACAGATACCATGTGGTGCCAATCACTCTCAGAGTGAACGTTCGACCGGTGGACCGTGACGGTGGACCGTCAGTCCTTCCTGCTGGCACTCTGGAATCCTATCTAGATGTCTTGGAGAATGGGGCTACCGAAGTCACTGCCAGTATCATTAAGGGGACGTATCAAGATACTGACAACTTGATGTTGACTTTCCTGTTGGAAGGTCCACCTTTATATGGGGAAATTCTGGTCAATGGAGCTCCAGCTGAGCAGTTCACCCAGAGGGACATCCTGGAGGGCTCTGTGGTCTATGCTCACACCAGTGGTGAGATTGGCCTGTTCCCCAAAGCAGACTCTTTTAACCTGAGTCTGTCAGCTAAGTCTCAAGAATGGAGAATTGGTAGCAGTATCATCCAAGGCGTGACTGTGTGGGTGACCATCCTCCCTGTGGACAGCCAAGCTCCTGAAGTTTTTATTGGTGAGCAGTTTGTCGTGCTGGAAGGGGACAAGGGTTTGATAAGCCTGACTCACCTAAATGCTGAAGACTCAGACTCCTTGAAGGATGACCTCTTGTGCACAATAGTCATTCAGCCAACCTCAGGCTACGTAGAGAACATTTCTCCAGCGCCAGGCTCAGAGAAATCAAGAGCTGGGGTTGCCATAAGTGCCTTCACGCTGAAGGATCTCAGACAAGGACACATCAACTATGTCCAGAGTGTCCACAGAGGAGTGGAACCCGTCGAAGACCGCTTTATATTCCGTTGCTCTGATGGCATTAACTTTTCTGAGAGACAGATTTTCCCCATTGTAATCATTCCTACCAATGACGAGCAGCCAGAAATTTTCATGAGGGAGTTCATGGTGATGGAGGGCATGAGCCTGGTGGTCGACACGCCCATCCTCAATGCTGCCGATGCCGACATTCCTCGGGATGATTTAACATTCACCATTACCAGGTTTCCGACTCACGGTCATATCATGAACCAGCTGATCAATGGTACAGTGTTGGTTGAAAGCTTCACCCTGGACCAGATTATAGAGAGTTCCAGCATTATTTATGAGCATGATGACTCTGAGACACAAGAGGACAGTTTTGTCATAAAGCTGACAGATGGCAAGCACTCTGTGGAGAAGATGGCTGTCATCGTGGTCATCCCTGTTGATGATGAGACGCCCAGAATGACCATCAATAATGGGCTAGAGATAGAAGTTGGGGAAACCAAAGTTATCAATAACAAAATCCTAATGGCAACCGATTTAGACTCTGATGACAAATCTCTGGTTTATATTATTCGTTATGGACCAGGGCATGGCTTGTTACAGAGACGTAAACCTCTAGGTGTCTTTGAAAATATCACGCTAGGTATGAATTTTACACAGGATGAAGTGGACAGGAACTTAATTCAATATGTGCACTTTGGGCAAGAGGGCATTCGAGACCTAATTAAATTTGATGTGACAGACGGAACAAATGCTCTTATAGATCGTTACTTTTACGTGTCTATTGGAAGTGTTGACATTGTCTTTCCCGATGTGGTAAGTAAGGGTGTGTCCTTGAAAGAAGGTGGCAAAGTCACTCTGACAACCGACCTGCTCAGCACCAGCGACTTGAACAGTCCGGATGAAAACTTAGTTTTCACCATTACCAGGGCTCCGATGAGAGGTCACTTGGAGTGCACGGATCGCAGAGGACTGCCCATCACTTCTTTCACTCAGCTCCAACTGGCCGGAAACAAAATCTACTACATACACACAGCTGAGGATGAGGTCAAGATGGACAGTTTCGAGTTTCAGGTCACCGATGGCCGGAATCCTGTCTTCCGAACTTTCCGGATCTCAATCAGCGACGTAGACAACAAAAAGCCTGTGGTCACCGTCCATAACTTAGTGGTCAGCGAAAGTGAAAGTAAGCTAATCACCCCCTTTGAACTCACTGTGGAGGACAGAGATACCCCTGACAGGCTCCTAAAGTTTATTATCACACAGGTCCCTGTTCACGGTCACCTCCTCTTCAACAATACCAGATCTGTCATGGTTTTCACCAAGCAAGACTTGAATGAAAACTTAATCAGCTACAAACACGACGGCACAGAATCCACCGAAGACAGCTTCTCCTTCACGGTTACTGACGGCACCCACTCGGACTTCTACGTTTTTCCTGATACGGTATTTGAGACTAGGAGACCTCAAGTGATGAAAATCCAAGTGTTACCTGTTGACAATAGTGTCCCCCAAATTGTGGTGAACAAAGGAGCTTCTACACTTCGTACTCTGGTCACTGGCCATTTGGGATTCATGATCACAAACAAAATACTGAAAGTGGAAGACAGAGACAGCCTGCATTTTTCTCTTAGGTTCATTGTGACAGAAACTCCCCAACATGGCTACCTTTTCAACTTGGGCCAAGGAAACCACAGTGTCACACAGTTTACCCAAGGTATGTTCTGCTCCTCCTCCTCACAACCAAAGCCCTGCCAGGCTCTATTTCTTGAGAATGAGCAAGTCCCTAAGCCTTATAAGTCGAGCACCAGGACTGAGTTAAAGGGACAAGGGAGAGAGGAGAGAAAGAGAGAGGAAGAGGGGAGGAGATCACAGATACCCACTGTTCTGGGGAAACGCCTCCATTTTGCTGTCAGAGGGAATAGAAAGGTACTGTAACTGTGGCAAGATATGCTGATGAGGCAGGACAAGAATTTGAGGGTTTATGACAGAGGCTGACTTTCTAATGCAGCTCTATGCCCCCAATCCTGCACTCCTGTTTTGTACACTGCACACCCCTTGAAATGTTCCAGCGCCTTAGTGAGAGATTTGTGGTAAGTATCACCTGGTTGTCATTATCAATATACATTCAAACACAGCATCTTTAAATTCTAAATTACATTTTTTATTTTTAAATACTGGGTTGATACTTGCTGTGACTATTGGGAATTTTGTAACTAACAGACAATCATCATTTATATTTATTTGAGACTTTAAAAATATTCCATACTGGTTTGTGACAGCTGTCCAAAGACACAAGAGATAAATAAACCTGTCAAGAGCTATTAAAATTATATCTCATGTAACAGGGCACAGCACAGGGCTGTGCTCAAACAGTGAGCACACAATTAATGATGTGCAAGAAAACTATGTATCCATTCACTGGCTATCTTGTCATTCCTTACATTAAGCTCAGAAAATATGAAAAGATGGTTAATCCTCGAAGGAGGGAATTATTTTGTTACTGTTTTCTGTTCAGCTGATTTTATTATTGCTTACTATTACTTTTCCTTAATTTTATGTTTGCTATTATGTTATCTTATTATTGTTTATCATTACTTATTTCATTGCTATTTTTCATTCATTGTTTCTAATTTGTTTTTCTTCAAAGCCTTTTCTGCCCTGTTCTATGCAAAGTATCAAACATCCCTTTCTTTTAGCACCTGCCTTCCTGAGGGCCTTGGGGCAGCAGGCTCTGAAGAGGTCAGGAACTTAGGGGAATGTGACCTCTGCCTCTCTCTCAGCTTAGGGAGGAAAAGGAGAAGTCATTCAACTCTTAGCTGGGAAGTTAGGGCTCTGTTCTCAGACCCTGCAACCTTCATTACAAAGGGATTTGTGTTGCTTTCAGGAAAATCTCAGCATCAGAATGGAAACTGGATCTCCCTTGTGGGCTCTGGGGTGGAAATGGAGCGAAACCCCAGGACATCCCAGTGGGGGTGTTCTTTTCCTGCTACAATGTTCTGCTCTTAGACAACAAACACTTTAATAGACTTCATTGCTGTGTTGATGTGATCTACTTTTCTGTTTGATGCTGGCAAACAGCTTCACACTCCAGCCTCTGGTTCTTGGCTGGGCGCCTGCATACATCTCAGGCCTGCAGCAACAGGAAAACCCCAGTGAGTGGAGTTTTCTGTAGATGCCTCTGGCAGAGAAGCCCGCATGCTGCTTGCTCTCCTTGGAGAGAACAGGAGAACTGTTAGAGGGTAGAAACCCTTCCATCTCCTCTCCCCTCTGACTCCCAACCAGAGTATTTTTACAGGGATGTTGTTGTTTCTAAGAAGTTGGAAGGTATGAAATGAATTCTTGTAAATTCTACAAACCAAATTCAACAGCTTCAAAATACTGCCATATTATTCCTCATATATTGAACTCTTAAAATATGTTGTTTTGCTGAAGGCATTTTGTTTTCACAGAGTTACCACAATTAAGTTTTATTATTTTGTAATTATACAGTAGTGATGTTTTGTGGTAAAAGAAATAGTTTTAAAAATTATATTTTAAAGGAACTTAGCATATTTTCACAAAAATTCAGACTCTAAGGAGGGACACTTGATATCCAAGCGCACAGCACCCATTTGAACAAGTTGAGGCTAGAGTCTGGTTCCTAGCAGTTATTTATGGAGATTAGATAAGTCGTTAAAGATGGCTCCTTCTCAGCTGGCTGGCCTCCTGGGGAAAATGAGAGCGGTTGGGGACTCATAAAAGGGGACTGTGTATGTGCAGTCTGTTTTTGTTTTTTATTTTGTTTTTGGTTTTTTGTTTTGTTTTGCTTTATCAGGAAGGGGTAAGAGAAACTGTATTTTGATAGAGTTAAACACTTTTAACAAAAGTTGCCAGCAAAGCTGTTCCTAAGTTGATTAACTAAATAGCCCTTGGGAGACGTTTTTGTTTCGAAGACTTTTGAATCAGGAAAGATTCACAAGCAGAACTAGTCAGATCAGAGAATTTATTTGCTTCGAACTCTGCCTTTTGTCCATGTGTCTCCGCCTACACCATCAGCCCCTGCTCCAAGGTCTGAAGCCTTGTCTCAACTACATAAACTTTTTTTCTTCTCTTCAATGAGTACATAATGGGCCTGGTAAGGAGGCTCAGCAGGTTAGAGTATCTGATGCTCTTGCAAAGAACCCAGGTTCAGTTCCAGCACTAGATCGGACAGTTTATAACCACCTGTAACTCCAGCTTCAGGGGGTCTGATGCCTCCTGGCCTCTTTAGGTATCAGGCAAACATACAGGCAAAGCACTTTAATACATAAAATAAAAACAAATAAATAATAAGCACATACCTATATTTTTTGTTGGATAATTTGTTAAGTGAATTAGTTTTGCTTATATTTGTCAAGCAAAAATTCGGGAAGGCACAAGACACTCCCACCCTGTTTGCACCAGCTTGTAATTACTAGGGATATTTGCTTAAAGTAGGAACTAGGGACTAGTTGTATAGATCAATAAAATAAATATATTAAATATAGCAATCAGGAGAATATCTAATTCTTAGATTACTGCTATAACATTTCAGGTACATAAATGACTGCATCCTCTTTGTACTTAAGGAAGGTAGTGTTTATATACATTTTCAATGTGTGTCTGTCTTCAGAGGTGCCTGTAGAAAACAATCAGGATTCTGCTTCTTCTATGATTTTGTTGAAGATATTTACTGTGCCTTTTAGTTGGAAATCTTCACCCTCTTCTACACATATTATCCTTAAGTTTGGTCATCTCATTATGTCCTGGATCTCCTGGATATTTTGGGTTAGGAGCTTTTTGGCTTTTGCATTTTCTCTGACTGTTGTGTCAATGTTTTTTATGTTGTCTTCGGCCCCTGAGATCCTCTCTTCCATCTCTTGTAGTCTGTTGGTGATGCTTGCCTCTGTGACTCCTGATTTCTTTCTTAGATTTTTCTATCTCTGGGTTGTCTCCTTTTGGGATTTCCTTATTGTTTCTATTTCCGTTTTCAATTCCTTTACCTGTTTGGCTGTGCTTTCCTTTAGTTCTTTGAGTGTTTTTTGTGTTTCCTCTTTAAGGGCTTCTATATGTTTACGTATGTCCTCCTGGTTCTCCTGTAATTGTTTAAGAGAGTTACTCATGCACTTCTTGAAGATCTCCATCATCATCACGAAGTATAATTTTAAATCTAAATCTTGTTTTTCTGGTGTGTTGGGAAATCCACTACTTGCTGTGGTGGGAGAACTAGGTTTTGATGTTGCCAGGTTGTCTGGGTTTCCATTGCTTAGGTTCTTTCACTCCCCTCTTGCCATCTTGTTATCTGTGATGTTAGGTGATCTTGTTGTCTCTGACAGGAGCCTGTCTCTCCTGTGGGTCTGAGGGCCTGTGGGCTCAGGAAGGAGATTGCTGCTGGGTGTTTGGCTCTTTTTGGGCAGGCAGTGAGTTCTGATGGCAGTGACTCTGTTCTGTCTCCATGTGCTTAGGTGGGAGAGCACTTGAGAGGCTAGGCTATTCTGAGAGCTCAGCCGTCTGTATGCAGGTCTTGAGTAATAATGGCTGCCCAGGAGTCTGCTTCTGAAATCATGATTTAGTGTTAACAAAGTTACAGGAAAAATGAAAAGTTTTGAAACAACTATTTATTTCAATGAAATCCACTCTTACTGTGTGTGTTTTTTTTAAACATTAGCACAGTTGTATAATAGAAGTTTATTTTATTTTATAGCTTGATTTTATTTTTATTGTATGGATGTTTTATCTGCATGTACCTATGGAGATCAGAAGGGGTCATCAGCTTCTCTGGAACAGGGGTTACACAGAGACTTACTTTGAGCACTGTGGGTGCTGAGAATGCAGCCTGGGTCCTCTTTATGAGCATCCAGTGCTCTTAGCCAAAGCCATGTCTTTACCCACTTATTATTAACATCATCACCACCACCACCACCACCACCACCACCATCACCAACATCACCACCACCACCACCATCACCACCATCACCACCACCATCATTACCACCACCACCACCATTACCACCACCATCATCACCACCACCTCCACTATCACCACCACCACCACCATCACCACCACCACCATCACAACCATCACTACTACCACCACCATCACCAACATCACCAACATCACCACCACCACCACCACCACCGTCATCACCACCACAACTACCACCACCACCACCCCCACCACCACCACCATCACCACCACCACCACAACCACCACCACCACCACCACCATCACCACCACCACCACCAGCACCACCACCACCACCATCACCTCCACCACCACCACCATCACCTCCACCACCACAACCACCACCACCACCACCACCATCACCACCACCACCACCAGCACCACCACCACCACCATCACCTCCACCACCACCACCACCACCACCACCATCACCACCACCACCCCCATCACCACCACCACCATCACCACCATCACCACCACCACCACTACCACTACAACTACCATTGTCTTCAAGCAGTGACTTTAGAGTTTCAACCAAAATTTAAGAGCAGGTAAGAAGGTTAGAAAAGAGTTTGTCATGGCTGCTACAAATAAGGATGTGTAATCAGCAGAGTTCTGGTCATTCCTTATTGATAAACAATGGTCCTAAGTTGAGATTTTAGAAATAACAGGCCAAGCAAGGGCTGTGTGGAGGCTGTGGGTGGGGCTCTGCAGGGCGCTGTGCAGGGACACTGCCTCCTAGCCTTCAGAGACTCACTCCAGATTAAAGTGGAGATGCTGGTGAGTGGATGAGGCTCTTTCATTTCAGGTTAAGATCATTTGCTGACTAAAAAAACCTTCAACAGGGTTGTTAGATGTAAAAATGGCAAATAAAAAATCTGGAGAAGTTTTTAATCTTTTAGAAAAGACGCTTGTGCTGAAAATTCGCATAAACTTTAGTGCGGACAGTACACAGCTAACAGTAAAGAACGACAGGGGTGTGATACATTTGGACTTGGTCTATGAACTGAAAACGCAGATTTCCCTATCGCCAGGAATGTCTCTTTCTAAGTGTATCTTCTTTCAGTGCCGTGAGGCAGGATGCAGTGATGTCACATCTCCTGAGATTCAGAAGTCTAGGGTAGAACTTGCCAACTCTAAATGCTCTGCTTATCAAGATGATGTTCTCCTGTCCTTTTGTTTATAGCCCTGTGAACACAAACCTAATAGAGCTTTTAGAAATTAGGAAGACCATAAACACAAACGAGACAGTTAAATATTATACACCTTGATGACAGTGTTCTCAGCCACATTCTGCTCACCGTAAAAACTCACTGACTGGCCCAGATCAAAGACAGATCTATTTTAAGCATCACAGGACAGAGTGATAATGGTTTCATTAAATTGTATGTACACTGGCATCATTAAAGAGAGGAGCTCATAAAATGGAGGCATTTAAAAAGCTGTGTATAGGTAATGTTAATAAACCTATGCACATGAGTCTGGTAGACTTGGAAGCCAAGAAAGGAAAGGCTCTAAAGCCTCTACCATGCATTGAGGTTAAAAGCAGTCTACTGCATTGTAACAGTTAAGAAAAATCACCACCATGGCAAAGAAAACATCTGCTCTTTCCTTTAGCTTCCTGTAAACCTCACTCTGCAAGGGTGGTGAAGCATGCGATTTCAAGAGGTCCAGGAAATCTGCCATGCCTCAAAATATCTTCTTTTCCACCTGTCATGGAGCCTGACGTTCCGTGTTTAACTGCCACTCCTTTGACGGGAAGGGGGCACCACCTTGCTATTATTATATTCTAAGTCTGGCCCTTTATTTATCTGTGCACAGGATCATATTTCTATGGGACAGCTGATATTGAGGGGTGTAGAGATGAGGGATGTGGAGATATAAAACAAAAGCATCATGCTCCCCTCCCAAGAGGAGATCTAAACAAGTTTACAGAAACACAATAGCCAATAGGATGTATTGAAAGTACAAGCCATCACAATTGCTACGGTAATTAATCACTTTGCCTTTTGGTTGTGTTTTAGCTGACATTGATGACATGAAAATATGCTATGTCTTGAGAGAGAGGGCAAATGCCACAAGTGATATGTTCCATTTCACAGTGGAGGATGATGGTAAGTATTCCACTCTCTGGGTGGCCTTTTATTGACTTATTTATTTGGGTTGCTCTTTGACAACATTGCTACAAGAAATCTTTTTCGAGTGTTACATTGTGTTCATGTGATTTTTATGCAGAGTGGATTTTGTGTCATGTTAAAAAAAAGAGTTAGTCATTTCAGTCTGATAGAATCCTACTCTTCAGTGGATGTGGGTAAATGAGTTATCATTTGTGTCTTGTAGAGTCTGTGTGTGTGAGAGAGGGGGGGGGAGAGGGAGGGAGGGAGGGAGGGAAGGAGGAGGAACAGGAGAGAGAGGGAGAGGAAGGGGAGCAGAGGGGGAGGGGGAGGGAAGGAAGGAGAGAGAGAGAGAGAGAGAGAGAGAGAGAGAGGGAGGGAGGGGGGAGGGAGGAAGGGAGGGAAGAGGAACAGGAGAGAGAGGGAGAGGAAGGGAGGAAGAGGGAGGGAGGGAGGGAGAGGGAAGGAGAGGGAGGAAGGGAGGGGGAGGGGAGGGAGGGGAGAGAGAGAGAGAGAGAGAGAGAGAGAGAGAGAGATCGAGAGAGAGAGAGAGAGAGAGAGAGAGAGAGAGAGAGAGAGAGAGAGAGAGAGAGAGGGTATGAACAGGCTTCCTCTGCCCAGTTCAGATTTCTCAGGCAGCAGGAAGATGCTGGAATCTAGCCCTGCTCTCATAGCAGACAGTGCCTGCCCTGGAAACATGTAGCTGCTCCTGGATTGAATATGAAGATTTTATTTCTGTTGTATGTTCTCATGGAAAGTCACAGAGTCGCCAAATATTTATGTTGTACAAACAGGACAGAGAAAGTTCCAAGAAAGTGACATGCTAGAGAGCTCACTCACTCAGACTAGGTCTGAATGTGTTTCCTTGTGACAACTTTTAAAATAGGACATACTGTTTGGTCATCCAAGGAGAGATCCTTGTCATCCTCCATATCCACAAAGCAATAGATGCCCTTGTTTACAATATTGCTTGGAAAACATGGCCAGTTGAAAGTGATGTCTGTCCCATGCATGGCAGAAAGGGAAAAGAAAGGTACGCATTATGGTCACAGTTACCTGATTCTGCCCAGATCCCAGGTTTAATATAGCTAATGTCTGTGTTTGAAAGGAACCAAACCACAGTTTAGCAACTGACATACCGGCAAAGGAATCTCATTAAGGAAAAAGTCCTAAGGAAGAAACCAACTGATGAACTAAAAACATTGTACTTACTGACTCCTGCTGCTCTAATGAAAAATTCTGCCAAAGGAAGCTGTAAAATCATACATGTGGTAATCAAATGTCAATTTCAGGAAAAAGTTCATCTTTAGAATGAGCAAACAAGACTCAGTAACAAGAAATGTTTCCTCTTAGAATTTCAAAAACATTACAATACATCCACAGTTTTCGGCTGGAGAGATGCTCAGCAGTTAAGAGCACTGCCTGTTCTTGAAAAGGACCCAGGTTGGGTTCCCAGCACCCACATGACAGCTCACAAACACATGTAACTCCAGTTCCAGGAGGTCAAGCAAAACACTCATACCCACAAAATAAAAATAAATCCTTAAAAAGTACCACGGCCTTTACTTTTTAAAGATTTATTTATTTTATTATGTGAGAACACTGTTGCATTCTTCAGACACTCGAGAAGAGAGCATTGGATCCCATTACAAATGGTTGTGAGCCACCATGTGGTAGCTGGGAATTGAACTCAGGACCTTGGGAAGAGCAGCCCATGCTCTTAACCACTGAGCCATCTGTGTAGCCATGGCCTTTACTTCTAAAATTCTGTTGTCTCCTCACACTCATGTAGACAGCCATAGTTATTCTGCTACTCCACACGTCTTCAGCCAGGTGGGACAGAAGCATTGCATTCAAACTCAGGTCTATGTTCAAACTTTGGAAAGCATTGCATTGTCTATCATATGGAATAGGAAGGCAGGATGCCTGGCTGAAGAGGTAAGGCTTCAGTTTTGTAAGATGTAAATCCTTCTGCTTATAAAAGCGGGAATGGAATCATTCCAGGAGGTTCCTTTTGAGCTTCAGTTTCCCATTGGCAAAATACTCGAGAGAGCCTTCTGTGCCGTCCTGGGCTCAAATATAGCCTGTAGAGCTCAGCTAGATCCCAGCCAATGGTTATTAAACAGAATGTACATGAACCTGATATAAGAACAGTTCCTTTTGACACTACAAACAGAAATCTACAAGACAAGAAAGAATTCACATGTATGTTTTAGAATTGATTCCATCAGACGTTTTAATGGAACAGGGGTTGGTGTGAGGGGTTACCTTGCAAATGGTCTAGCAATGAGGTAACACACAATAGTTTTGTATGTCACAATGAGACATAAAAAGTATTAGCTATAGTGATGTCTGCTTTATGTAGAGAGGGTACATACATTGTTAAGTCTTTTGTGAAGTGTGTGAACAGCTTCCAGTATCACACATCTGGGGCAGCTGTCAGACAGCACTGCCTAAGGGTATGAACTTTCAAAGTCCAAATCTCCTTCCAACCCACTGAAGTCTTCTCCTTCAAAACCACAGGCTTGTTGTCAGAATACTGGCTAGCTGAGGAAAGTCCCAGGGCAAACATAATCTTCCAGACTTTTAAAAAATACAGTAAAATTTTATGTCAAGAGCCAGGAATGGGAGAAGAAACCTCTTGTGTCAGATTTTCTCCTGTGTGGTTGGGACCTGGCTGGTCACAGGATTCTCCTGTTACCATGTGGTCATGTGTGGGTGACCATGCCCCATTCAAGGAGTGGTTCCTTGCATTTGGGGTTTGTAGTACTTTGATGTTAATTACCAAGTGATGGGAGGAAAGATTAGTTAGAAATGAATAGTGGTGGGTTTTACCTCAAGAGACCTCTACTGTGTTAGAGTGACCCAGTAACACAGTTAAGAGTTCTTCACACGTCTTAAAGGAGTGTTGTCAGAAAAAATATATATATATAAACAGTTCCACAACCTAAAAATTAAGGAGAAATGAACATTTGCTCCATGATATGATATAGAACCCACGAGCACACATGGAGTCCTTGGATCTCAGAGATCTCCCAACGAGACTTTAAACCTTCTATATGATTTATTGCTGACCATGCAATTTCGCTGCCACCACATCCCCCTCAGTTTAGTACAATAACAGCAGAGAAAATACCAACCCTGTTTGGAAGGTAAGGAAACTGAGTCATGGCAATGGGTAACCAACCTCTTCAAGTTGCTCAAGTAGATGAATAGAGGCCGAACTGAATCTCAAGCTCTTTCCCCAGACCATGAGAACCCATGACTTCCCCACTGCTCCTAATAGGTAGAAGAGAGCAGGCACTCCCAGGCCTCTGTCCTGGTGAGGGAAGAGTGGAGTAGGAACACTGTCAGCCTGTGGAAGGTACAGAAAAGAAAGCACAGTATCTTCTAGATTGTTAGTCTGTATTTCAAAATACTTCAGATGCCCTATGGTGCTCAAGTGTTCAATCCTTTCCCGTTGCCTTGGTTTAATTCTTGATACTACAAGGTCCTCTAACATAAAAGTGGTCTGGGGACCTTTGTAAATTTCCCTCCAAAGAACTACTTCAGCTCTTTATTGTGATGTGAAAGCCAGTTTCAAGTAACTATATCAGGGTATATATAGGACGGACGTTAAAATGGATGAAGCCACAGGTGAAGGGACAGCCTTTTATTTTTATCCAGTACCCCAAGAGGAGCTTCTGTGGCAGTTTCCCGCAGGACCTTCGTGTTCCATGGGAATATTCCCCTACCCTAGTTTTAATTGAAATCCCTGTGGCACCAACACGGAGTCCTGGCTAAGCCTCCACATTTATAAGCACACGGAACCAACCATTGTGAGGAAGGACTTGAAATCTTCAAGTGGGATGTAATGTAGGAAGAGCCCCAGTTTAGACAGTTCTTGTTACTATCCTTAAAGAAGCATTTTAAAGGGAAAAAAGGTTTTTTGATATATTATATAAACAGCTTAAAATTTAAAGAGAAATAGGCATTTTCTACATTAAAGTTAAATTTAAAGCCAGAGCATAATTTTGAGCAAGTTCTTTTCTGGTTTTGTCACCCCAATTTTTATTTTGAGGTGATAGGAGATAAAAGCCAAAGAAATTGAAAGTTGTCTTCATATAAAGTATGTACAATATTTATCAGAATGGTGTTGGTTTTTGTTCTTGTTGTTATTTTTAAGGGTTTTGTTTTGTTGTTGTTCTTTATTGTAAGTCTGAAGATCTCAGGCTCTGATCCAAGATGGTTACCGGGGAGACTGAGGGACTCTAGGGAACGGGTCAAACTCATGGCCTCCTACATGCTTGGCAAAGGTTCCACCACTGAATTGCATCTCCCGAGGATCCTTTTTGATGAGCCTGAGACTGACATGATCTCGTGGCGGCTTGATAAGCAGTGTAAGAGGAGTATTGCTTTGATTTATGAAACTGGTTTTTGTGTGTTACTTCCATCTCCAAGTCCCCTTATGTCCCGGGCATGAAGCGTAGCTCGGCCTCGCCCATCATTCCTGGCACTGGAACAGGGCAGCAGACATGACAGTAATCTGTGCTGGCGACTACAGTGTGCCTGGTCCACAGCCAGGTCATTTTCTGTTGCTGTCATTGCTGTCTTTGAATAAGCTTTCTGGTGGCCAAATTCTCATCCACCCAGATCTTTAATTCATGAGCCACGGTAGGATATAAATAGCACCTTGAGATAGGAAAGGAAGTCACAAGGTCATTTCTGTCTGTGAGACGTCAGTTAAGGTCAAGGCTTTCAAGTTGCCATTCAACATCTGACAAATTAATACCCAGATACAACAGGGTCATGGGAGCCTCTTCCTTCTGGACACAAGGAACAAGAATTTTGATTTGAATCTGTCTGTCACATAAGGCTGGGGGCAAAGTAATTACTGATAATTAGCTTGAATTTAAAGTAATGGTTAAAAAATATAAATAGGTACAAAGTATGGAGGGAAATGAGGATTATGAGTAGACACATTAAAAGATCAGCCTGCCACTGAGCTGAGGAAAAGAAAGCATTCTGGGCCGTAAAGCAATTGCTAATGGCAGGAGAAACAGAGGGAGGGTGGGAGAGCCAGGGCCTCAGCCACAGGACACGGAAGTAGCCCCAGACACGGATGAAAATGCTTTAAACATGCACATAACGCCAGCTTCACTGAAGGACATCGGCTACTGTGGCTAATGTTTGTAGGCCCTCCTTTCTTCTTTGGACAGTTCAGAATAGTTCAAGTCATCAAACGTCTCTCTGGTTTGCTCCTGCTCAAGGCCTGGCTCTAAAAACACCCCTGCTCAGCATCCGTGAAAGAAGGCACTCTTCTAGTACAAAAGTGCAATTCAAATCTTATCAGCCATTTTGCATTCATCCCCAGTGTCCACACCATATTAATACACACTTGGCCTTATAGCAGAGAGCATTTACTTAAATCGGGAGACCTTTAGCAGAGATTGAATCCCTGTAGAGACTTAACATGGATCCATATTTAAACCCAAAAGAAGTAATGCTGCCCTTTAAAAGCTAAGTAAATCTTTCTTTCACAGGTAATCCATACACCATCATATCAAGCCAAAGATGTGTCTGTAGTCCATGTTCCAAAGCTTACTGCTGTCTTGTAAGTTTGTTCTGTGCGCTGAGACAGGGAAGGCTGCTTTCCTCAGTCAAGTGTATGGTTGTCATCTTTGTATTTTGTAGAGCCAAAGAAATGTAACCAAAAGCCTAAGTGTAGGATAAAAGAAAGGTCTGAGTGGCAGTGGGTAAACTTGTTTCTCTAGAGTCTTTATTCATTTATTTATTGAGTTAGTCAACAAATATGTTTGCCATCCTCAGGATGTTTCAGATGTTTACTGGATGTTAGAAAACAATAATATAAATATATAATATAGTATAAGTATAGAAATATAAATAAATGGTGACCGTCTTTGACCTCAGACTTACCCCAAGGATAAAGCAATAGACAGTACATTCGGGAATTTAAGAGGTAGAAATGCAACTCAGAGAAAAAGTTCCTTTGCAAGGCGAAGTGAAGCCCCTGCAGGAAGAAGAGGGAGAAAGAGAAGCCTGTGTAGAGATGTCTGAGGTCTGGTGTTTAGGTCAGCAGAAGAGTGTCAGCATGCCTGAGCTCAAAAACAAACCATAGGGGGGAGAGGGAGGAGTGGGAGGAGGAGGGGGAGAGAGAAGGGGAGAGAGAGAGGGGGAGAGAGGGAGAGAGAGGGAGAGAGAGGGAGAGAGAGGGAGAGAGAGAGAGAGAGAGAGAGAGAGAGAGAGAGAGAGAGAGAGAGAGAGAGAGAGAGAGTGAGTTAATTTATTGAAAGATATGTCCCAGGTTTTGGCACCCATGTCAGGAAAAAAATAAAGAGTGTGTGTGGGGGTATTTACTACGGAGGTGTGGTGAGGTATGGGGACAAGAGGGTGCCTCTGGTGAACCTATGTTGAGGCATCCCTTCCCCCTGAGACACACGACAGTATAATACAGAATAGGAGTTAAGAGGGTAGAAGGGGCAGGGAGAGAGAAGAGAAGAGGTGAAGAGTAGTAAGGGTCGGCCATGAGCTCGTGGAGAGAGAGGGAGGAAGGGAATGGGGAGAGGAGAACAAAGGGGTAAGGGCAAAAGAAGAAAGAAGAGAGCAAATGCAAGAGAGGAACAAGAGAGTGGGGGGGGGGGGCAAGCAACCCCTTTTATAGTGCCCGGTAAATGTGAGGTAGAGCATAACTGGCTGTTGCCAGGTAACTGTGGGGTGGGGTTTACAGAATCCCAACAGAGACTACTCTGGCAAGCTGGACCACAGATCATGGTGCACAGCTTGTGCACGTGGAATATTAGGTACGCTCCTTTTAAAACAAGGAAGTAGGTAGTGTGTTCCAGTTTGCGCTTTAGAAGGCAAGTCTTCCAGCTGCAGAGAATTGGTCCAAGGGCAACAGTGTGAGCCTGGTAGGCTGAGGCAGTGACTCAGGTGACCTGGAACTGAGAGGGCCTTGCATGCAGGTACATACCTTTCATTCCAGCAGTTGGGAGACGGGGCAAATGACTCTCTGAGTTTGAGGCCAGCCTGATCAACAAAGTGAGTTCTGGGATAGCCAGGGCTACAGAGCAAGATCATATCTCAAAGCAAGACAGAGAGAAGAGGATTGCTTTCCCATAATTTTGAGTCTAAATGCTTAACCTCTTATTGGTTCTTTGTAGAAGGAGGAAGGAATGAGCATAATCTGGGGCCTCACAGCCCATGCGCAGGGAGAGACTGCATCCCTGGTACAGAGATGGGGATGGAGCCCAGGGGATCTGACTTACCATGTGAAGTCTTGTCTCTTCCATGTATGGAAGGCTATCCTTTCATTCTGTTTCTTTGCTCTCTCCCATCATCTCGGAAGTGGGAGCTGTAACAGATGCTGCCGTGAACCTCCACATTACTAGAGTCCTGACTCCGAGCCAAGCATCTCAACTTGGCTGCTCTCAGTTGCAGTGGTAAAGTGAGCAGCTAGCGAGGTTCCTCTGAAGACTGTGTAGAAAAATGAGATGAAAGTTTGCCATTGGTATATTTCAGTTCCTGGGAGGGACTGCAGGGAGATGCTACTGTCTGGCTGTGGTCCCTTCCCAGAGGCCTTAGGGGATTCTGCCTCGTTCTCTTTCTCTCTTCCCCACTACCTTCTCTCTCTTCTTGGTAGTCATGCGTTTGTTTCCTGAGGGAGGTCATATTGTGTAGCCCACAGTGGACTTAACCTCCTGGTCCGGCTGCCTCGGCCTCCTTAGTTCTGGAGCATGTGGCTACCCAGAATGTCTCCTTGTCTTTCTTAAGCTCCTACATGTGTCTCTTTGCTTCTCAATTTTCCTTGTTTCCTTCTCTCTTTTCTTCCCTTCTTCCTTTCCCATGGCAACTGTCTGTACAGTTTGACTGACAGGTTTTGACTGACAGGTGGGGGGATCTGCAGACATGAAAATTAGAAAAGCGCTGAACTTTTCTTCAGTGCAGAGTGAAACTTACAAACGCGTCAAAACCACTTTGCAGGTTGTCAGTGGCTTAACTAAAACCTTCATGAGGAATTTCCCCCATGTTGAAATAACAGATACATAAAATCCCCATCTCTTGAGCTCTGTTAGCTTGTATGATTTCTCCTTTCGAACACCTGGGAATATACATTTTATAGGACTAAAGGTTAAAGATGGTAATTTGATTTTGCTAAAACATTCCTATGTATATACACACGCACAAATCATATAATTGTGCTTCTTCAATACACATACATATTAACACACATAGTACCTGATTGTGCTTTAGGAATATATATACATACACACAAAAATTACATAGGTGTGCTTCATACATATGTATATACAAATACACACACATAGAGGCTGCTTTCATCACCATAGTACAGATATTAGTGAATATTGTAAAGAAAGGGCCACTTGAACAAATGTACCATTGAGGACATTAATAAATGTAAACAGTGAGAAGGACATAGCCCATGACGTTTTTTTCTAAGGTTATTGAGAAGTGTGTGCCGTGTACATTTGGATGTAGTTAATGCATTCCTTCAAAAGCCAAATCTTTCCTCCGGAACAATTTTTTAATATTTCAATTAATACCAAAATCTTTATTTTCTATAGAGATTAGAGGAAAACTTTCCAGTATTTAAACTCTTGTAATCCTGAGGGTTCTATTAGTTCAGTTACTGGTAGTAACTGAATTCTACTTTTGGCTACATTAACAAAGTTTTTACCTTCTAAGTGTGAAAGCTACGTGTCCCTCAAATCCCAGTGAGGTCAATGGAACAAAGACAAATTCTTAATCCTCATTGTAAATAAAGAAAAATAAGATTTACTGGGCTTGAACTTTGTGAAAATATGATGAATATGTTAAAACACACTCATATGAAGACAGCATCCTTGATTATGTTCTTTCTGCACACATGCAGAGTGATTTCTCTTTGTTTTTTTTTTTTGTTTTGTTTTGTTTTGTTTTGTTTTTTGAGATAGGGTTTCACTGTGTGCAACTATCTCAGTAGACCAGGCTGACTTCCCTTGTGAGCTGGGATTAAAGCTGTGCACAACCTTGGTCTGGCCTCGACTAACTTCTCAGTGTTCATTTCCTTAGAGCTAAAATATTTATGTAGAGGAAAAAAGTCTTTATCATTGGCATTCAGTTTTTGAACAGATACTGTAAATTTGCTAAAATTGTTAATTGGTTATTTTGTCTCTGACTTTGGTGGTGGTGGTGGTGGTGGTAAAAACACTTGCCTAGTGGCAGCATAGAAGCAACTCTTTAATGATATGGAAACATTTAACACTAAGGAAACTGAACTGTACCTTCAGTTGATTTACATTTAGCATCCTAACAGTGTTGCCAGGAGAACTCTCCAGAATGAATTATTCAGTTATAGCTAATTACCGTCTAATATAAAGTGTGGACTAGTTTTAGCATCATTCGAACAAAGAAGCTAAAAGAGACTGAGAGATAATTACACAGCTATGTTTAATTTTCCATCTTAAGTAGTCCTTTGTTCTTCATGGGAAGTTGCTTGGAAAATGACACCCTTCATGATCTCTTGGGTGAAGGAGCCTGGGCCACAGTTCTCTTTGTCTCACTCTGGTGACATTCCTTCAGACTTCTCTGCTGGATTCGTCACCCTGTCATCTTGGTAATGCCACCTGCTCCGTCTCACTTGGCTCTGGCGGGGCGGGATGTCGGGCACAGTAATCAGTGTCTCACGGAGTATTCCTGAGAGCGCTTCAGAAGCTGAACAGGAAGCCGTAGGACTTTAGAAATCCAGAGGGCAGGAGACAGTCATTTGGTTTTCATAATTCTCTTCCTTTTGTGCACAAATTGGCTGAAAACTGAGGCCATGGCACTGTGGATATAAGATTCGTAAAATGGCATTTAAAAAGTTGTTTTCTCACCTTTTCTTGCTGTCTAGACTTCAAAGTACATTTTGTCCCTATCGTAGCTTCTGAACCCAGACAGTTATGTCCCTTTTGGACTTCCAATGAGCTTCATTTCCACAGCTAATGTCCTCACTATGAACATTTTGAGCCTTTCATAACCCCGCAGATATAAACTGCTTCAAATTGTGACAACGGTGCTGTGTAAATGTTCTTGAGTTCCTTCTATAATATAGGGCAATGTTTGTGAATATGGGAGGGTTTTATCTCAAATTTCACTGAGAGCGCTTCCATTCCCAACAGGTGCTTAGTTTATTTAATAAATATTTTTCCAGTTAATGCACACATTTCTTCAAATAGATCTCTTGTCATGTGGCTGTCCCTCTGACCCAGAAATAAGACCTGGCCTCTAGGGTTTCTAGATACCCAGGTTTGTTTTTAAATACTTTGGGAAATATTTTCTTCCTTTGCTGTTGGGCAATTTTCTAAAGTATAAGTTAGCCTTTCCTTTGCATTTCTTTTTTCTTTTTAATTTTTGTTTGAGGATCCATTCCTTTTTGGTTTATGTGCATGGCTGTTGTGTCTGCATGAATGCCTGCACCGTGCGTACGTACAGGTGCCAGAGTTGGGCACCAAATCCTCTGGTTCTCTGGAAGAGCAGCCTGTGCACCTAACCACTGAGCCACCCCTCCCTGCATTCACTTTACATCTCCAGTTGACCATCTGGACTCTTCCCCTTTGTGACCAAATCTGCAGGCCACAGGAAGAGTGCTGGCTGTGCATGTGTGCTGTGGTGAGCTGGCAGCACTGGGCCTTGCTTCCTTCTTGCATGCTCTGTGTGAGGCTAGACCCAAGCTGCAGGCTTCGGTATCAAGTCCTTCCTGGACCTCAGGAAGAATCGCATTCCTCTGAGCCACCGTAGCTGCATTTGTTGCTATGCACTATTTCGGGATGTTCATCTGTATAACAATACCTTCACTTATATAATTATCTAAGTCATTACGCCAATTGTAAGACGGATACCTATACAGACATGGAAATACATATGTATACACATACGTATGCTCACCAAAAGTTGTAATTTGTACAGTTCTACTATAATGTAGAAGATAGTTATAATAGATTATATCCATTATAATATGTTATACATATACATTATAATATTGTTAAAATGCTATGAGCATATTGTTTGCGTGTGCGCCTCAAATTATACTAATAATTTTAAAGTCATTTATTTTGGCTTGTCCTTTTTGTTTAAATCACCTTTCACAAGTTAAAGCACACGCTCCCTGTGCCAAAGCCTTCTATTTGTTATGACTGCACCCTCACAGTGGTGTTATTAAGTGGCCAGAAGTCTCAAGGGATAAGACACTGCTTTCACCAACCTCGTTACTTGGAGGTCCATTCTCCGCTCGCCTAAGCCATCACATCCAAGCTGTCTCTGGCTCAGAATAGGAGAGGTTTCCATGCAGCCAGTACCTGCATGTATGGATGAAGTCAGCGTGGGGCCCACTATCCATGGTTAATAAACTGGAAATGTGTATGGGTATAAACCCCCATGTGGGTGCTGGGAATTGAACCCAGGTCCTCTGGAAGACGGCTCTTCAACACTGAGCCATTGCTCCAGCCCCACTTCTGGATGGACTTTTATGTTATGTAAGGCTGTCTTCCTGCTCCTCTTACATATATATATATATAGAAAAAAGAATTTGCTGCTCAATGCCTCAGCATTTGTAGGTACTACGGCCCCTTTAAGTTGATTGTTTTATATACATAAGCATATATGTACATTCCAAACAGCACCGAGACCAGGACGAGTTTATATCCTCATCTTAATGGATTGCTTTTATCCCCGTTTCCCCGCATCACTTTGACCAAACTGAGACAGTAAGCAGCCCCTGTGCACCCCCTTTTCTAAGTCCACCTCAGACCACTGTGCACACCGGGAGAATAAACAGTATGGGAACAATTAGAGCAGGTGACGTTTGAGTGACACAGGGTGTGTATTCATGGAGCTCAAACGAAGGGTCCCATTGGCAGAGATGAAGCAGACTAGCAGAGCATTGTGTAGCCGAGATTTCCCGAGTAAACAAGGCCCCTGAGTAATGTTATGAAGTGTCTGAGTTTTCCACTTTTGTGAGTCTCTGTTGATCTTACATTGATCACACAGCCATGGTATTAGTAACATATGGTGTTAACAATGTATGACCATGGTGAAGACTGTGTGAGACAGGCTTTGAAACTGTAGACCGTTCAACTGGGTTCTACCACATCTAGTCCCTCCTCAAGGGTCATGGGGTCACTGTGGTCACTTTGACTCTTTCTAACACGTTAATCATTTAATCTCTGTTAGCTACAGCTAATGAAGTCACCTCTGGCTGGTTCTCTGACACACCTTGTATAGCATGCTTGCTGTTTTCAGTTTCAGTTTCAGAGAGTGGCATTTCAGGAGAATTCGATCAGTCTGCACCTAGGGACCCCAACCCCACACTTTAGGGAAAGCATTGATCTGTGCACAGGCATGGTCCAGTCCCAAGCAGGCCCTTTGTGTCTTCCTACCCATCCTTCTCACAATCCATCCCATGGCTGCTACAAAACTTCTATCAGGTATCTGTCATTTCCTGTCATTCCAACACACTTGGGTACACAGTTGCACACGTGTGCACAGGGCAGATGGAATCACCATCGTCAAGAAGGTTAAAGCAGATCCCTAGACGGTATTCGAGAAGGGGCTAGGTAGTAACTAAATTTCAGTGACCCAGAGTCATTGAGAAAACATTCAGATTAAAAACACCTTAGTCTTCACATCGATAACTATAAATATTTTCCAAGAAAGATCCCCATGTTATCACCTGAAAGATTATTATAGTGCATGTATCACAGGGATTTATTGGAAAGGTTCTTTTTATAAAAAATATACATATTCACTATAGGAAGATAACAAATATAAAGCTAAAGTTTAAAATGTACATTAACATTATCTTAATAACCAAGCAAAAACCACAATAATATTAAGCTATGTTTTTCCCCCAGAGAGCATGCATTTTACCCAGAGTCCCTGAGTAATATATTCTGTCCTAAAGCTGAACTTTCTCATTTCTTGGTACATTTTGGACATTTTTCTATATCAGTTTTTCTGGTGGGTTTGTTGTGTGTATCTGCGTTTATGTATATGTGCGTATGTGTATGTGTATGTGTGTATGTGTTGTTTATGTGGTATATATGTGCGGTGTTCGGGTGAGGTTTGCTTGTATGTGAATACTTGTACCTGTACACACACGCCAAGGCCAGGGAAGGGTGTCTTCTCTCTACCTTACCCCTCTGAGAGAGAGGCTCTCACTGAACTGGAAACTGCCATTTTGCTGATATTGCTTGGCTAGTGAGTTCCTGGGATCTGCCTGTCTAAGCACCCACCCCAGTGCTGGGGTAACAGGCACGAAAACCCTTGCTTTTTATTTGCATTTTAGGGACTCAAATGCAGGTTCTCCTGTTTGCACAGCAAGCTTCACCACCACTGAACCATCTCCCGGGTCCCCTGAGGATGCTTTCAGCCATAGCTTCTGTTTTACTATTGGGTTACCTTGCACAAGTCATTTAAACAGCTGCACACATGTTTAAGAAGTCTGCATTTACATAAGAGTGCTTAAATACATTCAGCTAATTATCCTGACTAATTATGGCACCCTACTCTACAGGTGAAAGATACTTTGAAACCACTCGAGTCTGTTCTGTCTCCTGTTCATAACAGGTACAATCCTGCTGGGTTCTTGTTTATCAGAGTTGATAAGAACAAGACCCCCTCTGCCATTCCTTCTCCTTATTATTAATAGAAAGAAAGCACAGTTTATAATGGTCTTTTGACCTTGGAATTCCTAGCATACTTATTCAGAGCACCTACCAGCCCTGAGGTCATCTTAAATCCTCCTGTTAGAAGTCCTGTGTAAACTGTTTCTTCAGGACGTGCTAATGGCTCTTCTGCTGGGTTTGATTTCTTTTACTGTAAAAACAACACTGAAAATATGTCTTCTTAAGAGATAAGTCTCAGACAGGATTAGTGGTGCCTGACATCCCAGCACCTGAGAGATAGAAGCAGGGGGATCAGGAGTTCAAGGTCACGCTCGATACTTTGGGATTTCAAGGAGTATGTAAGATTGGGTAAAGGAAGAAAGGGAGGGAGAAAAGGAAGAAAAGAAGGAAGGAAGAGGAGAAACAGGGAAGGAAAGAGGAGGAGGGAGAGAGGGAGGAGAGAGAAAGAATTCTATAATACTAAAGATGTGCATGTCTCCAGTCTTGAGTGTGAACACAGTCTCAGGTGGGCAGAGCAGAGAGAGAGAGGCAGGTGCTGCGCAGTCAATATTTCCAACATGGCCACCTCTCCACCCTAACAACTTAGCTGACCAATTTTTAAGATGTCAGACAGTACTTCTCATTGTCTGCATTTAGTATAAGAAGAAATTGAAACTCAGAGGATTAAAACAGAAATTTCAGGGGTACAGGAGTAACGCAGAAGTTAAGCAAGTGCTGCCATAGGCAAGGATTTGGGTTCAATCCCTAGACTACCCTCTCCCCCAAAACCGAGCAAGTAGTCAAGTTCCTCAGAGATTATTTATTCATTTCCTATTGTTAGAGCACGCTATCACAAATGGAGTGACATAAAACAACATGGAGGTTGGAAGTCCAAGAGGGGTCCGATTACACCAAAGTCAAAGTGTATAGACATGTGTCCACCTGAAAGCTCTACAGGAGAATTCTCATTTAAAAAAAAAAAAATGTCAAGGCTGGAGAAATGGCTCAGTGGTTAAGGGCACTTGCTGTTCTTGAGGGCCCAGGTTTGGCTCCCATCCCTGACATCAAATAGGTCACAGCCATCTGCACTCCAACACCACAGGAACTGATACCCGCTTCTGACATTCCCGGGTATGGCACCCACATGGTACACATGCACACTAACAGATGCAGACACACATACATAAATAAAAACACGCCTTTTTAAAGTAAAAAGTTCTACATTCCTCAAAGCAAATTACATATTCAACACATTTACCCTCAGTATCCTAATGTCATTATGGGGGAGAAACCCCTTTTTTAAAAGTACTTTGAAACTCAATAAATTCACACAGAGCCAGAGAAGACTAAATGTCCAGTACAGTCTTGCACAGAGCAACAAAGCCAGGAACCTCACGTGCCTTGATTGTCTTGGTGGTAACGGTGAGGAAAGACAGAATGAGATTGGCAAACTAGAAGACGTGTTGAGAAAGCAGTGGGGCAGCTAACAGTGTACAAACCATACATCAGACAAGGGTGCAGAATTCAGATTCCTGCCTTCCCAGCTCCCAGCGTCTACTTGCATTCCTTAGCTCAAAGCTCCTTTCTCTATCTTTGAATTTCCCTGTGACTCCCTGCTCCCATCTTTGTCTTCAAAACACCCTGGGATGCTGTTGGGTTTATTTAGATAATCCAGAATAACCATTTAACAAATATGGCCACCCGATTAGCATCCGAGGTTCCATCCACAGCCTCAACCCTCTTGCCCTGTAAAATTGCAACTTCACACTCGTCAGGGATTTGAACACCGATACTCAGGGGAGCCATTATTTTGCCTGCCAGGAAGTAATGAGCCATGTGATGACTGACCTCCAGGTTCATCACCCGTCAGTGAAATGCAAGGGACACAAGATGACCTGTCTAGGTGAAAATATATGAGCCTACCCTTGTCACAGTGCCTAAAAGTTTTGAAGGTTTTTTTTTTTTTTTTGAGGTCAATACACAAGAATCCAAAAAATGGAATTAAAGCTTTGAATCCATCCTCAAGATAAGAGTTATCTGTAGTTTATTTTAACACGTGTCAGGTTTTAGGAGGGAGAGGTGAAGGGAGACGGAGCAAGCGCAGTCGGAGGAAGAGGGAATGCAAAGATGCTGGTTTTCCTTGTAGCTTGCTCTATAATTTATCCAGAGCTAGCCCAGCAGTAGAGCATGCCAACAGGGAGATCCAAACACACACACACACACACACACACACACACACACACACACACACACACTTTAAAAAGTTAAAGAATACAAAAACATTTCTAAGTATAAGTTTTTGAAGCTAAATTACAAACCTGGAAAGCAAGGCCATGCCCAGGAGCAGGCTTACGTGAATGGAGAGCTGATCCCGGTGTAGTAGTCTCCAGGGGCAGTTGAGAAGCAATGGAGCCCAACAGTCCCACAGTCACAGGTGTATTTGCTGTATGTGACAAACTGAGCCTTATGGTGGAATGGGTCTATAACTGTATCAGGCCAGTGTCAGAGGTGTGTGTGTGTGTGTGTGTGTGTGTGTGTGTGTGTGTGTGTGTGTGTGTGTGTAAGAGAGGTGGGGGAGGCAGACAGACAGACAGACAGACAGACATGTTATAGCCTATATTGGCTGTATATACAGCCCAGAGTGGCCTGGAACTCATGATCCTCCTGCCTCTGCCTCCCAAATGCTGTGTTTACAGGTGTGCGTCTCGTGCCGGGCTCAGAAGACAGTAAAGTCATAAGTTTTATAACAAAGCATGGTTGGCTAGGTAAACAAGTTGTGAAGCCATAGGACCTACAGTGTCAGCTGCTGTGCGCTCTAGTTTCTGGGAGTCGTCTCTCTCTGGCAAAATACTTTAGCTCTGATGAATCTAGTCATCCTGATGGAACTTACCAAGTTTCATTTTGATAGCCATGAATGAAGTAGTATTTACTGTCATGTGTTAACAGAATAAATGCAAGCTGGCTGTCTCACAGTGGTACTAAAGCCACCCGTGCCAGACAGGACACCAGGATAGGCCAATGGTTTTGTCCTTCTGGGCAGAACTACTGAGGGGAAGGATGAGCTCTACTCTGACAGCTCACAGTCCCCTGGAGGCTTTACCTTTGGTATCACAATACAATTCTCAGGTCACAGTCTCTAGTGCCGTTCTTCTGGTTTCTCCCGAGGCTCACATGTGAGTCTGCCTTGACTGTTAGGGGAGACCTGAGGCTTGGACTGCGGAGCAGTGCTGACATTAGGATGCCGAGGACTGTGGAGATAGATGCATTTTACATCATGAAATGGTCATGGGTATTTATGGAACAAAGGACACCTTAATGTGTATCTTAAATTGCCTCTGAAGGCTCATACGGTGAAGGGTTGGTCTCCAGTGAGGAGCTAAGCAGTGGTAGCCATGTGACCCTAACGGCCGACACCTCAGTGCTACTGCTCCTCTCTTTTATCATACTGCTTGATCTGTTTCATGTTCCTGCCTTGTTGTGCCCCTTTCCAGGGCATCAGAACATGCACATGGTGCACGTGCATACACGTGAGCAAACCACTCATACACACATAGTCAAACTTAAAAATCAAAACATCTAGGGCTGGAGAGATGGCCCACTGGTCAGGAGCACTCTCTGCTCCTGCAGAGGACCGAGGCTCAGTTCCCAGTCACTTCTTGGTATCTCACAAGTCACCTGTTTCTTCGGCCCAGGATCTCCCAGACCCTCTCCTGACTCCCCCAGCCTCCTAGGCCCTCTCCTGACTCCCCCAGCCTCCCGCTTACTACGTGGTGCACACCGGTAGACCCCTGTAGAGACAGATACCCAGAGAACAAACAGATGATACAAGATGGTCTGTTATTCTAGGTGCTGGTCCCATACTGTGGAGGGTCTCACAGTGAAGCCCCCAAATAGTCAGGGAACCAGGAGGTCACACGGGCATGCACCTCTGTTTCGGCTTCTGTGGGAAAAGCAAGGCACGGAGAGCAGGCTGAGTATGTTAGGCGGTCTACAGGCTTCAAGCGTAGGGCCTAGCTCTTTGTCCAGTCGCTGGCCTTGACCTGACTTGGGCAGAAGGATGCTGATTCTGGGATGGGGCCTGCTTGTGAGAGGCATGCTGGCCTGCTCTAGGAATTAGACCATCTCAGCCCGTGCAGTTTCTCCTGAGTGGGGCCATCCGGAATACAGGAAAGGTAGGATCTGAAATGAAATCTCTCCCTGGGAGGATGGGTGGAGAATGTTGAGAGGTTGGAAAAAGTTTTTTTTTTTTTTTTTTTTTTGTATTGTTATTTTGTTTCCTAGGGAATGAAAGACTTGCTGGGGGCAATTTAGACAAAGAATTAGCAGCTGCCTGCTCCTTATCCCATACGGTTGCCCAAACCATTCTAATGCATGTAATAAAAGGGCAGCTGTTGCTACACCTCAGTTTGGGATCTGATGGGTGTTTCCAATGAGTTAAGTGGTAGTTCCCGGTCTGCTAAGCTGCCAGGTATTTTAATTAAAACAGGTGAAATGAAAGGTGGTGATTGTCAGTACTGAAGGAGAAAGATTCTTCATCGACCTTAATTAATGTGCAGAAAAAGCATTGTTTAAATTGTGCAAAGCTTACTGGACATAGTTGTTAGGCCGCCAATATATACAATTTCAGCTGTATTTAACCAAGTATTTTCATCTATTTCCAAAAAAAAAAAAAAAAAAAAAAATCTGAATCACAAGTGTTTGGGTTTTAGATCTGAAGTGAACATCTACAACTCATTGCTATTTTGTTTATATGTAAGTAATTCCAAAATATTACTGTCATGTTCATTTTAAACACTGTAAAATGCAATCACATTCCATGTTTGAATGTTTCCTTATATAGATGAAAGATCCCATCAGTGGTGCAAGGGGAGGGGCTGTGTTCTAACAGAGGCTAGACAGTGGAGGCTCTCACTGAGCATCTAGTGAGTACGTGAGCGAGCTCACACCTCGTCCGCTGATGTGGAAGCTGCTAGAGCAGTTTCAGCAGTCACTGACTCACTGTGACCTGCAGCCTCGGGAGAGGTCTGGTTGGTTGGTTTGTTTTTCGTCTTTCTTTCTGCTTCTGATGACATTATCTTGTCATTTCCCTGTGTGTAATTTTAGTGATGGCAAAAGCAGATCACATTAGAGCTAGAAAGTCAATTTCATTCCCCCCTGATTATAAAGGCAAATTATCCCGAGCTTGTCACAGAATGAAGTTGAAATGGCAGCGAACTATGCAGCCAGAGTGCCACCCAAAGTGCCAGGCAGTGAGCTATGACCAGAGTGCCACCCAAAGTGCCAGGCAGGGAGCTATGACCAGAGTGCCACCCAAAGTGCCAGGCAGGGAGCTATGACCAGAGTGCCACCCAAAGTGCCAGGCAGGGAGCTATGACCAGAGTGCCACCCAAAGTGCCAGGCAGGGAGCTATGACCAGAGTGCCACCCAAAGTGCCAGGCCAGTTTGTTTAACTACACAAGTGCCTATCTCGGATATGAGTGAGCACTTCTTAGATGAAGAAAATAAGGATGTAAGGCACATTCATGCATCTTTTAAAAATGGATTTTGTGTATGTTGATCTCTGTGTGTGTCTAACTGAGTCTGTGTATGTATGTGTCTATGTGCATGTGTCTGTATTTATGCATGTGTGAATTTTATATCTGTGTGGACCCAGAAGTTCATAACGATCAATCCCTAGAAGCCACAATAATGCACACACACACACATGAATGTGTCTCAGAGACATAGCATCGAAGTATGACCTGTAGTACACACCAGGATCTGAGACTCACAAAGCTGAGGCAAAGGACTGCTGTGAGCGTGAGGCTAGCCTGGGCTAATAAAGTAAGTTCAAAGCCAGGCTAGCTGTGAGTGAGAGCCTGTCTTCATTTTTTTTCTCTTCTGGAACTAGAGAGATGGCTCAGTGGTTAAGAACACTGGCTGTTCTTCCAGAGTACGTGGGTTTAATTCCCAGCACCACCCAGATCACAACTGTCTGTAATTTCTGTTTCTGGGAATCCAGTCTGACCTCTGTGGGCACCAGGCACGCAAGAGGTGCACAGGCAAAACACTCATGCACATAAAATACTTTTCTCTATGTGTGCGCACACAGATTGCTGCTTTCCTGAATTATTTGACTTATGAAGTAATAGCAGGTAGGGCTGGGTCACTTTCTGAAAACATTGGGATTTAGACCTGCAGAGGTGTGCTACAGTCTGATTTCCTCACTGAAGCACTGTCGGGCTGCAGCCTCAACTTTAATAATTATCATTAAATTATCCACTTAACCAGGAACTTGGAATTTTAATTCTCGCTGAACTTTCTTCACCACGTGTGTCTGAAAAGGCATGATGTCTGTGACATCACAGAAATGTCACCTACGGGCCAGGCATGGGTGTCAACAGGAATCCGATTTCAGTGGCACAGTTCTGTGATATTTTATTCTATTTCACACCAGGGATTAGAGTTGTAAAGAAGTGTTCACATGTACTGGGTTCTTTCTTCCCTAAGGTTGGGTTTCACACCCAAGGTTTCCAGATTTAAGTGACACTCAAACAGTAATGATCCTCAGGCTACTGAGGCTCAGCAGGTGAAGATGTCCCCAAGCCTGACCACCTCAGTTTGGTCCCCAGAACCCAAACCAAACACACAAAAAACTTCAGTCTCTTGGGGCCAAGAAGTATTTTTATGAAAAATCAACTGCTGTAAGAATAGAGCTGACTCCCATGTGTTGTTCTCTGACCTCCACCCTGTGTTATTGTATGTGTGTATTCATACATATGTACACACAAAAAAAAATAGAAATGTCATTAAAAAGCATGATTTTCAGCAAGCATGGGTCAGATATATACTGCCATTCTATGACTTTGATAAAGTCTGAATGTAGCTCAACCTTTGTCATCAAACTGTGGTAAATGTTCTTTTAGAAAAATGTGTTGAGCACCTAAAATTATGTTTCCTATAAGCTCATGACACTAGAGGGATGGATGCTCTTACTGAGGGTGGGGAGTAAGCATAGGAAGCTAATGTTACTTAACTATGGGCCTAACCCCGTGTAAATAAATAAAAAGAGCAACTCTTCATTTGAGAAGAAGTCCATCTTTGGTATAATTATATAGGAGTCATTAAGGGGAGTGAACCCAGAATGGTCAAACCCCAGACACTAGTAAAGCAGGAAAATAAATAGACCACGGTCTTTCTGTCCTGCAGTCTCCCCTAGTCACAATCCACCATGAAGCATTCTTCTCTGCAGCGACAGATTTCCAGGTCAGCATGCGGCACATTTGTTTAAACACTGGGTAGGGGTGACTTTGTTAAGATGTGTACTTGTTTTAGAGATGATATTTCTTTGTGTTTATGAAGTGATTCTGTCTGCACACCATCATTCAGTGGTGAAATCTCCAATGGAATCCAAGACCTTAGTGTGAGGAGCGGACAGGGAATGTGAACAGAGCACCTGGGCAGTTCTTAAAGGCATTCGTATGCTCGACAGAGAGATTTTTTTCTGTTCTGCTAGTGTGAATCCGTACCCACTTCTGGAAGGAAGGAATGCTGGATGACTGGAGTGTCTCATTAAGGCTTGGCACTTTTTTGGAAAGACTTACAAGAAGAACGAGAAAGAATTATATCTGACATCTTCTTTAGGCAGCTTGCTCTCTTCTCCCACCCTCCCACAAAACTACTATTTGCACCTCGTGTTTTGGGACACATTTATAGCTTCACTGGTATAAGATGAAAATGCTTTTATTGGCCCATGATTTGTCATGTGGATAAGGCTCGCTGCCTTCACACTGTATGTATAGATAAGGCGAAAGATGCAGGGATATCACTGCATATCTCCGAAGAGAAGGATCAAGCTTTTGAAGTTTTTAAAGTGGAAAAAAACCTGTCACAGGAACACGGTTGTAAAAATGCCCCTGGGCTCATGAGGTAGCTAGTGGGCACATGGGCAAGATGAGGAGCCAAGTTTGAAGATCTGGAACACACATGGAAGTCAACATGCTAACATACGCCTATAATCTCATCATCCCTATATTGATATGGGAGGCAGAGACATGAGTCCCCAAAGGCTCAGAGATTGCCCTTTGACCTCCACATGCCACATATGCTCATACATACACTGGGGAAAGCACTTGTGCATGCACACCACACACACACACACACACACACACACACACACACACACACACACAGCTTAATTTTTCTTCACAGTTGTCAACTGTGTCTTTGCTCTGAAATATTAATGAATGAGTGTGTGTTTTGGAAGGTAATTGGGCATTGCCTAGAAAATCCATGGTGTTCTTTATTGCCTTTAAATTCAAAGTCAAGACTTAATAATGCTTAACTTCTGTGTTATTTCTAAATTCCCACAAAAGTCTCAAGAAAAGCACTTTAGGAAGTCTGACAAGTTTGTGTTAACTTCTATTAAATGTGTCTGGGGACAGAGCATGAAAAGAATATAGGAATTGTTCTATGCATTAAATCAAGGAAATTATGGTGGTTAAAGGTGATGCCTTTAAATATAAATGGTTAAAGACAAGTCTCAGATAAATTGTCTTTTAAATGCACATTGTTGGAAGATGGTTGATGTTCGTGAACTCAGGCATTTGATGAATGGGCTAATTTGACAAAGGGTCCATTGTGATATTATGGGAAAGAATCAGGGTGGAAATATAACAGACAGACAGACAGAAAAGGACACTGACCATACTGGACAGAAAGCCAACCATGAACTGGAACAATTCTGAGTGAGCATCGAACCTACAGTAAATGGGTTTTCACTAAGCCTGGCCACTTCAACTTACCTGCATCAACAATTAGAAAATTAAAGTTATTAACACAAAGACATGATCTTGGCCAAGCAATCACTATCCATCTCTAAACTCACATGAAGAATTAACATAATCTTCAGTGTACAACCAAAACTAAGATATCAGTTGGGGCCTAAAACCATGTAGTTACTGAAGAGTGACCCAGTTGACAATGAGAGGTTAATAGTTCCTAGGAAGCAGAGGACTCTGAACCCTTGTCATTTGATGAGTTATGCATAGCATTGAGGCCCTAGGCCATCCTGTACTGTCCTGGGCCACTTCCTTCTGGTGGGAGAGGTGGGAAGCAGCATTGTGGTATGCACAGGTTCCCTTTGCCTGTAGAACTACATTCTCAAGTAAATAAGAAGCCCGAGCTTCCCCCAACCCTGTTAAGCAAATGTAACCAGGTGTAAGGCCTTGCTGTCTTTTACATTTCAACTGAGCCTCATCCCCTCTTGAAGGCTTAAATAAAGCTGGGTGTACAGAGAGGGTCGAGCTTTGTTAATTCTGTCCACGTCCCTTCAGATTACTAACTGGACTTTGCTTTTCTGTGGGTCCTTCTAATCAAACAGAAATCATGGCCAATAGTGAAGCAGTTATTAAAAACTTGTGACTCATTACAGCACACATCATGTTCGGAGTGCATAGCTAATAAGGATCCATTTAATATCTCTGGGAGACCTTCATTAGACTCCGGTGATTCATGATCAGCAAGATGGCACCCCTGTCAGGACAGTCCTTAGATATACAGCCCTTCTAAATGTCACCAATGCTGGCTGAGACAAGTAGCGAAGAGCCTTATCGACCGGAGACTGGGTGGGAAGAGACCTGCCACACATGGATCTGAGAACCCCAGAGCGTGGGGGGCGTCCTACTGACTTGGGGGTGTCCTACTGGTTTGGGGGTGTCCTGCTGGCTTGGAGTATGGTGTCATGCTGAGTCAGGTGTATCTTGATGGCTTGGAAATAGTAAACATAGTTGCTGTGTTGCTGAGAAATTGTCAGTAATTAACAAAAGATTTAACAGCTGTTATATGGTTGAGGAAACAAAAACAGAGAGGAGCTTCGCTGAGGACAGTATGTTGGAAGATTTGATAGGTGGTTAATCGACTTCCATTGTTGCTCCTAAAAGTTGTTCTGTTTGATTGACCTCACCATTGTTACACAGAGAATGACAGCAGGTGATACAGGGGGTGACAGCAGGGGACATGAAGGTGTGACAGTAGGTGACATGAGGGTGTGATAGCAGGTGACACAGGTGACAGCAGGTGACATGGGGGTGACTTGGCAGGTGACACAGAGAGTGACAGCAGGTAACACAGGGGGTGACAGCAGGTGAAACAGGGGTGACAGCAGGTGACACAGAGGGTGACAGCAGGTGACACAGGGGTGACAGCAGGTGACACAGAGGGCCCAGCTGCCAGCCAATAAAGAGGATGATGTCTTGAAGGTCTAGACTCAAGTGTGGCATCTAAAGAGACACACTGTTCAAAAACAATGGGCTGGGAACATGACTCAGTCAATAAAGTGTTTTTGCCACGGAAAGGTGAGGATCTCAGTTGAGATTCCCAGTACCTAGTTTTAAAGATGTCATAGCTGTAGATGTCTGTGACCCCAGAACTGAAAGAGTTCCAGGAGACTCCATGTTGAGTAACAGACCCTTTCTCAAGTAGTCATGTAGACAGCAATTGAGGAAGACACCCTCCACTGATCTGTAGTCTCCACAGACATGTGTGCCCCCCACACACAATGCACACACTACCGTATACACACACGCACATACCCATATCTAGATCCACACACAAAAAGACAAGAGAAGGAGGGAGAGCCACTTTCTAAAGGCACCATGGAATAAAAATATATACCAGTGCCCAGCATTTGATCTGTAGGGAGCATTTTGTCCCAGAGTTCTTTGGGGTAGTGTTCCCTTCGGTGATCAAAGTGTCAGTGAAGGCACTAACACTAATTTTGCCTGTGGTGGAAAAACCACAGTGTTGCGGTAAATATTAAAATGATGGCGTAACCTTTAATCGTCCCTGTGGTCTCACTCTGCAGACGCCGCTCTAGTGCGGAGCTGAGCACACACCATGTGGTCTCACTCCGCTTGGTGCTCCATGCCACCTCCAGGAACTCTGACTTGGTTCACTCCACTGCCCCTCTGCTGCTTCTGTCCCGGGTAGATACCACCGCCCTGGCATTTTCCTTTTTTCCTTTCCTCCACCACCTGGCACAAACATGACTCCAAAGCCCAGTAGCCTATCAAACAGGTTTATTTGTCAAATTTTCAATCCACAAACCCTCTACACAATAAGCTTACATCCTATGGACAGAGATACAAACTGCCCTTCTATATGAGATAAAAAGACCTATAGAGACCCTTAAATATTCATATCTACCTGTCACCAATTAAGACCACCTGAATCTAGATCCTCCTCCTTTAGCTCCATCTTGATTCCCCCAGAATCTCCCTTCCTCTCCTCCTCTTCCATTTTCCTAGACTTTTCTCCACCTACCTCTTCACTGTCCAATCATATGTCACCCTAATATCAATATACACTACAGTAATTTTCCAGAAACCATACTTAACCTTAACCTTTGTTCTCTGCAACAACTTGGTACTTCCTACTTGTTCCTTTCGTCACAAAGCTTCTTGTAATATACCTGCTAAAATGAATTTCCTATTCACTAACAGAAGGTGTTAGGAAATCATCAAAGTAAAAAGTTAAGAGTCATTAGCTAATTTTCTGCAGCAAGCACTATGACTGAAACAGAAGTATAATTATAGACAGAGATAGATGATTGATAGATATATGGATAGATGATAAAGATAGATAGATAGATAGATAGATAGATAGATAGATAGATAGATAGATAGATATACAGAGAGACAGACAGATGATAGATATAGATGGATGGATGGATGGATGGATGGATGGATGGATGGATGGATGGATGGATAGATAAATGGATAGATAGATAGATAGATAGATAGATAGATAGATAGATAGATAGATAGACAGCGATACAGACAGATGATAGATATAGATAGATGGATGGATGGATGGATGGATAGTTAGATAGATAGATAGATAGATAGATAGATAGATAGATAGATAGATAGATAGATAGACAGCGATACAGACAGATGATAGATATAGATAGATGGATGGATGGATGGATGGATGGATAGTTAGATAGATAGATAGATAGATAGATAGATAGATAGATAGATAGATAGATAGGTAGGTAGGTAGGTAGGTAGGTAGGTAGGTAGGTAGGTAGATAGAGAGAGAGAGAGATAGATAGACAGACAGATAAAGACAGACAGATGATAGATATAAATAGATGGATGGATGGATAGATAGATAGATAGATAGATAGATAGATAGATAGATAGATAGATAGATAGGTAGGTAGGTAGGTAGATAGGTAGATAGGTAGCGATATATGATAGCTAGGTAAATGATGGATAGATGATAGATACATATACACATACACATCGATAGATAGCTTATATTACTTTCCTTTGTTTTACTGTTTTAAAATTGTCCTTTTCACCAGGTGGTGCCTGGTGAAACAGTTTCGCGAGTAAAATCACCTGCTGCCCAGTCCAATGACAGTGTGATACCCAGGACCCACACATAGTGGGGGGAAAGAAACCAACTCCCAGGAATTCTGACTTACACATTCAAATCAATACCCACAAGTTACCCTCTAACCTACATGTGTGCACACACACATACACTAACCTACATGTGTGCACACACACATATACACACAATAAGTAGATAAATAGAAGAGACACTGTTGATTTCTCTGCCAGAAACCTAGGCCGTGTGTTGGACAGAATGTCTTACACTGAATGTCCAATTACTGGTAAAGAAAAAATAATAAATCCATTTCCCCTCGAGCCAGAAAAATAAAATAGTTGCCAAACTAAAGTAGAAACCCAGTAAATGGACTGACTGTGTAAGTTAATTTATCCCAAAGCAATGGCTCACACTAGGAAGCAGACCTGCCTTCTGCATCACTGGTATTCTTAGGAGAAGCCATGCAAGGGGGTCACACTAGGAAGTGACCCTCCTGTTACCACCTCTCTCTCTGAACGGGTGTAGCCAAACCCAGATTTCATAGTGGTCCTGGGGATTGCAGGACCTCAGGCCCTCATGCTTGCTCAGCAAATGCTCCTAAACACCAAGCTATGTCCCCAGTCCTTCAAGAGGCTTCGTCTTGAAAATAAGGTTACCCTATGTCTGTTTCTATCGATGATGCTTGCTTATTCTTCACAGGAGGCATACCTATTGGGACCTCTGATCTGAAGCACAGGAGAGTTGAACTACATATTTCAACTACAAGGGTTTGGTGTAGCTTGGAACTCACTCTGTAGACCAGGCTGGACTCGAACTCACAGAAGCCTGCCTCTGCCTCCAAAGTGCTAGGATTAAAGGCGTGGGCCACCACTGCCCAGCTGGCTATAAAGTATTTGATACATAACTTGTTTAAATTGTTTATTCCTTACTCCTGGAACCTGGGAGTGAGATCTTTGGACACAGTTTGCAATGAAGAGTCTGAGACCCCTAGGATTCTCTTCATAGTAGAGACTTTGTTGGGGCCTCAGGAAGATTTTTGTTGGGATGAAGCTAGTGATGTATGCCTTTATTTGACTGGTACAGCTGTCCCAAAATTAATGAGTAATCCTTCAAACATAGTAATGGATTAATATTAAATAACACTTTTATTTACAGCCAATTCAAATCTTAGGGAGGAGAACATTACAGACCCGTTCTTGCTAGACGACCTGAGACTCAGATCTGATTGGTTTCATCTAGGCATTGGTCACATGTGTTAACACGCTGAGAGAGGCACCCTCGTTACCTGCCCTCCTGTGAAGAATTCACATTGTACTTATCTATTTAGAAATGGGTCACTTTCATGTATACGATATCAGTAGCTCCTTACTGTGTATCAGTCCTTGCATTACAAATGTTCCCATACTAAAGAAGTCACGTGGCTGGAGGGTACATGACCAGCCGGAGACCCAGAGCAGCGACATCCCCAGTGATGTCTCTGGTTGCAGGTGACGTTCTTGAAAGGGAGGAGATACCTGTGCCCTCTGATGCTTCTCTCTGATTATAGCTATGGCAGGGATAACTGCTCCTCTGTCATTTCGTCAGCTTTTATTCCTACTTAAAAAAAAATTATCAAAACAGCAATCACAGCAGGAAATTATAGCAAGTTCTCTTTAAAATACTTACTCGGGGATGACTTGAAAGAACTTAAATGTCTGCTGCTGTGAAGCTTTGCTGCATTAACGGTGAGTCCAGGGTGAAGGAGTTACAGACAGAGCAGGCCTCACGTCAGCTCGACAAACAAGCTGTTGTCTGATGCTGCTCCTGACTTCGAGCCTGGGAATGAACGAATGACTTCGAGCAGGCCAGCTCCTCTCTGAGTGCCTGTCTGCTCCCAGGTAGCTGGGAAAGAGTGGCAGTTAGTCCACGTGGCTGCTTACAGCCAGAGAGGTGCTGCTGTGTGACAGCTGTTCCCCACAGGTTCAAGACAGACCGTCAGTGGCAGATGGAACAATAAGGGTCTTAGAAGCCAGAGCTTTTTTTTTTTTTAAATAGGATATTTTCTTTATTTACATTTCAAATGTTATCCCCTTTCCCAGTTTTCCCTCCAGAATCCCCCTATTCCATCCCCCCTCCCCTGCTTCTATGAGGGTGCTCTCCCACCTCAACACCATGACACTCCCCTATACTAAGGCATCGAGCAGTCACAGGACCAAGGGCCTCTCTTCGCACTGATGCCCGAGAAGACATATGTGGCTGGAGCCATGGGTCCTTTCCATGTGTAATCTTTGGTTGGTGGTTTAGTCCTGGGAGCTCTGGGGGGGTCTGGTTGGTTGAATTGTTGTTCTTATGGGGTTGCAGACTCCTTCAGCTCCTTCAGTCCTTTCTCTAACTTTCTCTAACTCCTCTATTGTGGACCCCATTCTCAGTTCAGTGTTTGGCTGTGAGCATCCGGCTCTGTGTTGGGCTCTGGAAGAGCCTCTCAGGAGGCAGATATACCAGGCTCCTGTCAGTATGAACTTCTTGGCATCAGCAATATTGTCTGGGTTTTATGGTTGGATATGAGATGGATCCCCAGGTGGGGCAGTCCCTGGCTGGCCTTTCCTTCAGTCTCTGTTCCACACTTTGTCTCCATATTTCCTCCTATGAGTATTTTCCCCCTGCTTAGAAGGACTGAAGCATCAAGTAGGCTTCATCCCAGGGATGCAGGGATGGTTCAATGTCCAGAAATCCGTCAGTGTCATCCACTATATAAACAAACTCAAAGGGGGAAAAATATGATCATCTCATTAGATGTTGAGAAAGCATTTGACAAAATTCAACACTCCTTCCCAATAAAAGTCTTAGAAAGGTCAGGAATTCAAGGCCCATACCTAAACATAGTAAAAGCAATATACGGCGAACCAGTAGCCAGCATCAAACTAAATGGAGAAAAGCCTGAAGCAATCCCGATGCCAGAGCTTTTGCGTGTTGGAGCATGCAGTGTCCTGACAGCGTCCCGGCTGCCCCCAACCCCCACACTAGTCCTGGTTGCTAAAACCTTTCTCTGCTGTGATGCTCATTTAATGATAGAAGCTCCCTCAGACCTTGAAGGATAATTTTTAACTACAAAGTAACCTATTTAGAAGGAGTTTTTAGCAAATGGCTCGAACTGGTACATTTTCTGCTTAGGAAGCTCCAGAATTGTTTCAAAAGAGAAGTAAATAACTTAAAATTGGGTGCATGAAAACTGGAGCAGAGAATTCATTTAGAAATTAAAGGATTTTTACTAACTGGTCTTTTCGCAGGATCTCTCTGAAATCAGGCAATAGATTTTGAAAAGCTAGAAACAGTAAATGTAGTTCATTATGGGATTTTATGTCATTTCAGCATTGAGATACTTGTGAAGGCTTGCAATGAGCATTTTCAATATTTGCACGCATATACTCACACACACATGCATGTAAAGGGAGGGAAAGGAGGGGGATAAAGAGGAGGAAGAGAGGGGAGAGGGAGAGGCTCTGTGCTGAGGTGTGTATTTAAGACAGGCTTCTGTCCGTCCATTGTTAGATGTGTTACTTAATTTCGATGTGACAAGGCTATTTTGAGCATGAGGCTTATGGGAGAAGACAAACCTCAGGTTTATGGTTAACTCTCCCCTATTAGGAAGACAAGAATCATTGGTTAAGCCTAGTTAAAAATAAGTCATGTGACTCGTCGGGGAAGCATTCACATGGATGATAACAAATATTCACGTACTTTAGTAAAATTTCCACTGGCCAGTAAGGACTGTGGGGTTACACAGACCTGTAACTCACGGACAAGCTGTCCTGAGTTCTTTCCTTCCTTCTGTTTCTCCCTCTCTCCTTGTTTCCAGTGATCTGCTCCTACTATCTCTGGTCAAGTGCCTTTGCTGCTTTCTCTGCTTCAACACGTTTCCCTTCAGGAACATTTGCCAACTGCCACAGCGGCCTGCCTGTGCTCCTCCCACAGCGGCTTGCCTGTGCTCCTCCCACAGCAGCCTGCGTGTGCTCCTTCCACAGCAGCCTGCCTGTGCTCCCTCCCACAGCGGCCTGCGTGTGTGTGTGTGTGTGTGTGTGTGTGTGTGTGTGTGTGTGTGTGTGCGCGCTCCTCCCACAGCGGCCTGTGTGTGCTCCTCCCACAGCGGCCTGCGTGTGCTCCTCCCACAGCGGCCTGCGTGTGCTCCTCCCCAACTTAAGAAACTGCAAATGTGTGCATACCGGAAGTATAGAAAACATGTGGATATGCCTTCGTTATTTTAATCCATGTGGTTAAAACCCTCATCAAAGACATACAAAGGAGCGTGTGCAACCACATTAGAACATTTCCATTCAACGTCTATGGCACAATGTAGGCAGCTGGAGACAACTGGTTTATAATCTGTGTTTTGATGTGCGGGCGTGCAAACCAGTTGGAACAGATAGTAAATTTAAGCTCAAGAATGTTTTAGGAAACAGGACAGAGCAATGGAGGAAATTATTCCAGTCGGAGTCTGGGGAGCACTAGGTAGTCCCTAAGTTTTCATTCCTATTGTGGGATACTGGAAAGGCCTTATCGTGTTCCTTGTCCAGGATGGTTTGGTATAGTTTACACAGAGGTATCCGAGAAGCCGGGGTTGGAAGATTGGGGGCTTCACGCATCTCCCTCTCTGGTCAGAGGGGTGTTAGGAAGGGGTTGTAAATGTATATGGTGTTAGCTGATATTTGGAGAGACGGAGTTAGGGCAAGTGGAGATGGAGAAGGAAGAAGAGTGCAGTAGGGGCAGGTGGAGAGATCACGGGGGCTGAAATAAGCAAGTTCCTACGGCAGAGGAGCAAAGGAGGAACTCCAGGTATGTTTAGGAGTTGATTAGATGACGGGTAGCTCAAATTTGACGCCCGGAGTGCAACTCTAGTATCCAGGAGGACAGCAGCAGTGTTTCTAGTCTCTGTAACATGGAACACAAGAGACAGCTAAGAGCAAAGAAATAATGCAAATTCAGTTTGGGGCATGTGTGAGATTCAGGAGGCTGACACCCTGGCCATGGGAAAGATGTTCTTGTTCCGTCCCCAGGTGATGAGTAGAAACACCGCGGTCCCTGTAGAAGAGGCAGGGCTGTGAGGTGAGCTCAGTGTCAGCAGACCTAGTGTGAGCTCCAGAGACGGACAGCAGGGGTGTTATGCGCACAGTAGGCACTGACGTCAGGTTCCCAGAGAACGTGGAAGAAATGTAAAGGACAGTGATGGTTCACGCTCACAAACTCAGATTCTCAAGCAAGGCGTTCTTCAGGGCCAACGTTAACTTAGCTGCACCACACTGAGTAGGGGGAGCTGGTGGCGTCCAGTTTCCTCACGGGAAAAATAGGCTCGATGACTCTGTGGACCTCGGGGTGTGCACATGAGGATGTGGAAATGTCACATGGCAACCCGTGGCAACGTCTACTTCACACTGAGCTCGGCAACGCTGCTCCTGTGGCAAAGTCTAGGTAGCCAATGACCAGGCGGAATAGCTGTGGCAGCCATAACAAATGTCACTATCATTTGTATTATTGTTAAGAAAATTTCTAAAATACTTGAATAGGATACTGTGCTAGCTGGTTTGATGGCAACTTGACACAAGCTAAAGTCATCTCAGAGGAGGGAACCTTCATTAACAAAATGCATCCCTAAGATCAGGCTGTAGGCAAGCCTCTATGTCCTTTTCTTAATCTGTAACTGCAGTGAAAGGGCTCAGGCCATTGTGGGTGATGCCATTCCTGGGCCGCTGGTCCTGGGTTCTGTATGAAAGCAGGCTGAGCAAGCCATGGGAAACAAACCAATAAACAGCACCCTCCATGGCCTCTGCATCAATCTCTGCCTCCTGCCCAGCATAAGGTCCGGTGCCAAGTTCCTTTAATGACGAAAGGCAGTGTGGCAGTATAGTCTGAATAAACCCTTTCCTCTCCAGGTTTCTGTGGCCATAGTGTTCCCAACAGCAGTAGAAACACTAAGACAGATATTAAAAAATGAAAACTTTTTAAAACTTACTTTTAATTATATGTGATATGTGTGTGTCTCTCAGGGAGCATGTGCATGTGAGTGCAGGTGCCCACAGTGGCCAGAAGAGGGCGCTGGATCCCTTGGAGCTGTAGCTCCAGGCAGTGTGGATGTTGGGGACCAAAGTTTCCTTTCTCTTTCATTTTCTTCTGCTTCCTGGCTGCTGTGTGGTGAGCAGCCTTGGTTTCCAGCATGCTCCCTGCCATGATATTCACAAGCACAAAACAATGAGGCCAAGTAGCCACCGTCTGAACCCTCTAAAACCAAAACCAACTCTTTCCTCTGTCGGCTGATTCAACATTTTGTCATAGCAACAAACAGCAAACCCAAAATAAGGCAGAACACCGTCCGTCCCTCCTCCTTCGAGTAACCCCGCCTGCTGGGCAGCCCAAATCCAAAATAGACACACAGTATCACAATATGTGTCTCTCTCTCTCTCTCTCTCTCTCTCTCTCTCTCTCTCTCTCTGTCTCTCTCTCTCTCTCTCTCACACACACACACACACACTCGCTAACAGAGCACGCAGGTTGCACTATAATCATCCATCCTAGGGTTTTTATGCAGACCAGGCCAGTTTTAATGGTGTGCATAAGTTTGCTCAGATATTTAGTCTATAAGAATTATTTAAGAGAACATTTAATTATATGTCATATTTTCCTAGTCTGGAGCTACTTCACCTCATCTCATAAACATTAAAAGATTTATCAGTGAAAGATAAAATGGGATGAGGGTTAAAGTCAGTGGGATTTTAAACATTCACATTTGACAGTGGAGGCTAATAATGTGCGGACTCAGGAGCAGTGGCTCCTGTATAAACCGGAAGCTGAATTGTTTATTGAGACTATTATCTGAAGCCAAGAGGCAAACCCTGTGATCATGAAGTCTGCCCTACTCAAGAACAAGACAGAGGTGATCATTGGTTCCTGTTTCCAATCACTCTTCCTCATAAAGAGACAATGGAGCATTCTACATTCTATTCTCTGCCTCACTGCAACACTGCAGTTATAATAGATTATTGTTGATGCTCTGGGCACCAAAAACTACTGCAGATAATTAAAATCTTAATTACAAAGAACTTTCTAAGATAATTGTATGCTGCACTCAGTTTTTAGGAAAGTTTTATTCATGAAGTCTGTTCAGAAGCTCGCCCGTTTATTACTGGTTCTCTCTGGAGGAGAAGACGATAGGAGAAGGCCATTGCTTGTCTCCCCCTAGTGAGGAGTGACTGGGGAGACAGTCCCAGGAAAAGGGAAGTGGAAAGTCTCTGACCTCATCCCTTCACCTGTTCATTAGGGAATCTGTGTGGTGGAGGTGACTGTGGGACTTCTGAGGTTATCTTTATCCTCAGTCCCAAATTAAATCTTTCATTTGAAGTAGGAATTCTTTTGTTTTCTTTTCTTTTCTTTTCTTTTTTTCTTGAACTTCACGCAGTCTGTGAGTTGTTTCTGGGGCAGTCCAAGCCTCTGGGGTTAGCATCCCACTATCAGTAACTACATATTATGTCTGTTCTTTTGTGACTGGATTATCTCACTCAGGATGATATTCTCTAGATGCAGCCATTTTCTTAAGAATTTCGTTAAGTCATTGTTTCTGATGGCTGAGTAGTATTCCATTGTGTAAATGTACCACAATTTTTGTATCCATTCATCTACTGAAGGACATCTGGGTTCTTTCCAGCTTCTGGTTATTATAAATAGGGCTGCTATGAACATTGTGGTGCATATATCTTTGTTGTGTACTAAGGTGTCTCAGGGGTTTATGCCCAGAAGTGGAATAGCTGGGTCTTCAGGTAGTACTATGTCCAATTTTCTGAGGAATCGCCAGACTGATTTCCAGAGTGGTTGTATCAGTTTACAACCCCACTAACAGTGGAGAAGTGTTCCTTTCTCTGTAACCTCACCAGCATCTGCTGTCATCTGAGTTTTGGATCTTGGCCAATCTGACTGGTGTGAGGTGGAATCTCAGGGTTGTTTTGATTTGCATTTCCCTGATGGCTAAGGATGTCGAGCACTTCCTTAGATGTTTCTCAGCCATTCCATATTCCTCAATTAAGAACGTTTTGTTTAGCTCTGTACCCCATTTTTAATAGGGTTGTTTGATTCTCTGGTTTCTAGCTTTTTTTGAGTTCTTTGTATACTTAAATATTAGGCCTCTATCTGATGTGGAGTTGGTAAAGATCTTTTCCCATTCTGTTGGCTGCCGTTTTGTTTTCTAGACAATGCCCTTAGCCTTACAGAAACTTTGCAATCTCATTAAGTTCCATTTGTTAATCTTTGACCTTAGAGCTTGAGCCATTGGTGTTTTGTTCAGAAAATTTTCTCCTGTGCCTATGTATTCTAAAATTTTCCCTACTTTCCCATCTAATAGTTTCAGTGTATCTGGTTTAATGTGGAGATCTTTGATCCACTTACACTTGAGCTTTGTACAAGGAGATATGAAAGGGTCTATTTTCATTCTTTTGCATGCTGAGTGCCAGTTGGACCAGCACCATTTGTTGAATAGGCTGTCTTTTTTCCATTGAATGTTAACGGCTCCTTTGTCAAAAATCAGGTGACCATATACATGAGGGCTCATTTCTGGATCTTCTATTCTATTCCATTGATCCACATGCCTATTTCGGTACCAGTACCATGCAGTTTTCAGCACAATTGCCTTGTAATATAACTTGAGGTCAGGGATAGTGATTCCCACAGATATTTTCTTGTTGTTGAGGTTGGATTTCGCTATTCTAGGTCTTTTGTTATTCCAGATGAAATTGCACTTTGATCTTTCCACCTCAAGTAAGAACTGGGTTGGAATTTTGATAGGGATTGCATTGAATCTATAGATTGCTTTTGTAGGATGGCCATTTTTAAAATGTTGATCCTTCCAATCCATGAGCATGGGAGATCTTTCCATTTTCTGAGATCTTCCTCAATTTCCTTCTTTAGAGGTTTGAAGTTCTTGTCATACAGGTCCTTCACTTGCTTAGTTAAGAGTCACACCAAGGTATTTCATAGTTTTTGTGACTATTGTGAAGGGTATCTTTTCCCTAATTTCTTTCTCCAAATGTTTGTCCTTTGAGTATAGGAAGGCTACTGATTTGTTTGAGTTAATTTTATATCCAGCCACTTTGCTGAACTTGTTTATCAGCTGTAGGAGTTCTCTGGTGGAATTTTTGGGGTCACTTAAGTACACTATCATGTCATCTGCAAAGAGTGATGTTTTTACCTCTTCCTTTCCGATTTGTATCCCCTTGATCTCCTTTTGCTGTCTAATTGCTTCAGCCAGGACTTCCAGTACTATGTTGAATAGGTAGGGGGAGAGTGGGCAGCCTTGTCGAGTCCCTGATTTTAGTGGGATTGCTTCAAGTTTCCCACCGTTAAGTTTGATGTTGGCTGTTGGTTTGCTGTATATTGCTTTTATTATGTTTAGGTATGGACCTTGGATTCCTGTTATTTCCAGGACTTTTAACATGAAGTGGTGTTGAATTTTGTCAAATGCTTTCTCAGCATCTATTGAGATGACCATGTGATTTTGTTCTTTGAGTTTGTTTATATAGTGGATTACAGTGATGGATTTTCTTATATTAAACCATCCCTGCATCCCAGGGATGAAGCCTACTTGGTCATGGTGAATGATCGTTTTGATGTGCTCCTGGATTCGGTTTGCAAGGATTTTGTTGAGTATTTTTGCATCAATGTTCATAAGTGAGATTGGTCTGAAGTTCTCTTTCCTTGTAGGGTCTTTGTGTGGTTTAGGAATGAGGGTTATTGTAGCCTCAAAAAATGAGTTAGGTAGTATTCCATCTGATTCTATTTTGTGGAATAGTTTGGAGAGTATTGATGTTATATCCGCAATAAATGTCTGATAAAATTTTGCACTGAACCCATCTGCACCTGGGCTTTTTTTGGTTGGGAGGCTTTTGATGACTTATTCTATTTCTTTAGGTGTTATGGGATTATTTAAACGGTTTACTTGGTCCTGGTTCAACTTTAAGATCTTGTATCTGTCTAGGAATTCATCCATTTCCTCCAGATTTTCCAACTTTGTGGAGTATAGGTTTTTGTAGTAGGATCTGATGATTTCTTGAATTTTCTCAGTTTCAGTTGTTATGTCTCCACTTTCATTTCTGATTTTGTTAATTTGGATACTCTCTCTTTGCCCTCTAGTTAGTCTGGCTAAAGGTTTATCAATCTTGTTGATTTTCTCAAAGAACCAGCTCTTGGTTTTGTTGATTCTTTCAATAGTTCTTTTTGTTTCTATTTGGTCTATTTCTGCCCTAATTTTGATTATTTCTTGCCGTCTACTCTTCTTGGGTATATCTGCTTCCTTTTGTTCTAGGGCTTTTAGCTGTGCTGTCAAGTTGCTGACAGGGCTATGAGTTTTCCTCTCAGTACTGCTTTCATTGCATCCCATAGGTTTGGGTATGTTGTGTTTTGTTTTCATTGAATTCTAGGAAATTCTTTATTTCTTTCTTAATTTCTTCTTTGACCATGCTATCGTTTAACAGAGCGTTGTTTAGTTTCCATGTGTATGTGGGCTTTTTGTTGTCTTTGTTGTTGTTAAAGACCAGCTGTAGACCATAGTGATCTGAGAGGATGCATGGGAGTATTTCAATCTTCTTATATTTATGGAGGCTTGTTCTGTGTCCAATTATGTGGTCAATTTTCGAGAAGGTGCCATGGGGTGCTGAGAAGAAGGTGTGTTCTTTTACTTTAGGATGATATGTTCTGTAGACATCTATTAATTCCAGTTGGTTCATAGTCTCTGCTAGTTTTACAGTGTCCTTGTTCAGTTTCTGTTTCCATGATCTGTCCATTGGTGAGAGTCGGGTATTAAAGTCTCCCACTATTATTGTGTGGGGTGAAATGTATTTTTTGAGCTTTAGTAGGGTTTCTTTTATGAATGTGGGTGCTTTTGTATTTGGAGCATATATGTTAAGGATTGAGAGTTCCTCCCAACAGATTTTCCCGGTAATGAGTAAAAAGTGTCCTTCCTTATCTTTTTTGATAACTTTTGGTTGGAAATTTACTTTACATCCTAGTAAGAACAAGAAAACTCCTAAGGAAGAAAACCAAAAGAAGAAAAAGACACAGACACAACTCAACCTACAAAAGCAATAATAGTAGGAAACAGAAACCACTATTCCTTGATATCTATTAACATAAATGGACTCAACTCCCCAATAAAGAGGCATAGGCTATCAGAATGGATACATAAACAAAATGAAGTAGGAATTCTAAGTCTAGCCTTAGTAACTCGGATTCCCTCTGTTCATACGAACCCCCCGGTTTTATGTCATTCTTTGGTAAGGCTGAGAGATGCTTGTTAAGTAGAGAGACCTGTGCACAGCCAAGCTTCTCTGTGCCTTCAGTCTGTTACCCACAGGAGTGACCAGCATGAAGCATAAGAGAGCTCTGATCAGGGCTTGTGTCTAATCCATTGAAATCCCCTCATTGTTTTCACAGTATCCGGGTCAATTTCCGGGGGACATGTTCGAAGGATGGAGTGTTCAGGAAATCCAGAATAGAAGAGAAATGACCTACCATGATTTCATGAGCTTATATCAAAAAATTTAATGAAAAGCCTCATATAGACAAAACATCACTGAAATACCCATGCATATCAATTTTCACTCCTGTCAAAACGTTTGATATTACCGAGCCCTTCTCTCTCATGAAAGGAACCCCCTGGGTATATTGTGGGCTGGATAATTAACTCGGCAGCTTTGCACTCGACAGAGTAAAGCCTTACAGCAGAAATTAGAATAAAGGTGAGCTAAAGGGTTTGAGTCCTAGAACAAAAGAAGCCCTGGATTCGGGGTGCACAGAAGTTATTCCTCCTGACTGTGAGCATTCATTCTCAAACACTGGCCCTGCAGCCTCTAAACCAGTGTCTTGCCTCAGCCCCTGCCTGCAAGTGAAGGCAGCTCAATCTAGGCGCCTTTGCTCATAACTTCTTACTCCAGCATGTGTAGTCCCCACCAAAGTCCCAGGTCCTATCTGCCACCCACCCTGTCCCCGCACCCTGAGAAAATGATACAGGATCATAGCCATTCTCTTTGTTACCGATAACACAAGAGACATGCCGTGAAGATTTTCTGTGAATCTCGGAATTCCTAAATTCTGTACTGTTTCTTTCAAGGGCATTGATGGATTTCTGAGTGTGTGTTGTCTTTTAGGCACCTATTAGTTTCAATTTCTTGGGGGCATAAAGTTGAACATTATACATGTATGTATGTGTATGTATTATTCTATATGTATGTATTATATACATATCTATTTGCCCATACATGTATCTCATACATATTGCCCTAAAGTGCCAGGCACACATACACATGTGTAATACACACATGGCTCTTTGTGCTTAACTGTAACATAAGAGTAGAACTAATTCATGATTTTATTTTAAAACATGTCTAAGTCTTCCAATAACCATAGGCATTTCTCAGTACAACCTGTCGATGCTGATAAGTTTTTTTCTCTGCCGGTTAAAATGGCCAATTCAAGCCAGATTAAGAAATATATAAATGCACATTTATTAGGAAGCTGCTCTTGGGCAGGTGAGTTGACTGGCCCCAAGGAAAGAGGCAAGGGAAGTTGGGGAGATAGAGGGGAAGGAAAAGAGAAAGAGTGCTCACACAGAGAAGGAAAGGGGAGGGGGGGACCAAAATGTCTGGGTTATATAGCAAGAGCTTCTGAGGAAGGGCTAGAAAGTTTAGGGACTGGAAGTTAGGAGAACCCGGAAGCCAGATCTGCTTTGGTATGTAAAATATGCCCCTCAGCCCCTTGTCCCTTCATCTGAAACCAAACAAACATCATTAATCCAGCTGAGATGTGAATCAAAGTATCATTCCTGTTTCCTCCAAAAGTGATGGGCACCTGGAGCTCAATGGTACCTTGTTTCAGTCCTCAGCATGAATACCTACCCTGCAGCTCACAACCATCTCTAACTTCAGTTTCAGAGGACCCAACCTCCTCTTGTGGCCCCTACAGGAATTGCATACATATGGTACACCAGTACACAAGCGTACAGGTGCGCTCTCTCTCTCTCTCTCTCTCTCTCTCTCTCTCTCTCTCTCTCTCTCTCTCTCTCTCTCTCTCTCTCTCTGTCTCTCTCTCTCTCTCTCTCTCTCTCTCTCTCTCTCTCTCTCTCTCTCTCTGCCACACACACACACACACACACACACACACACACACACACACAAATAAAAATAAATAATCTGAAAAATGGTAGGCATAAAGTTGTCTGTGGCATTCTCTTGGGAGCCATTAGCTAATCAGTGAGAAATAAATACAGGCCTGTGGACAATGGGCTCTCAGAACCTGTGTCTGTTAATCAGTATTTTATCCTCTTTCCAGAGACCAGCTTAGCTCGCGCTTCCTGAGCTGGTGGTTTTCTTGTTGCAGAAACATTCTTTTAGTAAGCCTGCAAATCCTTTATCCAGTTAGAGAGATCATAGGGTTCAAATGTCCACAGAGAGTACATTTAAGATTAAACTGAAATCCAGGTGCTACCGTGACTTTCTCTCCATTGTGGCCGCTTTGGCTTTGTTTTTGTTTTGTCTTTATGTTGAAGGAAATCCTGATCTCTCTCTCCATTGAAAACCGATCCCAATTTTGTTTTATAATAATTTAGAAAGAGGAGCATTATATTGTCAAGTCACAAAAATAAAAGAATGTGTTTCCGGTACTCAGTATACCCAGAGTCAGCTGTATTTGTTTGAACTCATTTTCTTTAGCATCCTACTGATGAGAATATTCCATTTACCGTTTGGGTTAGAAGTTAGAAGCAGCCAGTCTTAGTTGCTTTTCTCATTGCTGTGTTGAAATACCCATCAGGAAGTAACGTAGGAGAGGAAGGGTCAGGTTGCACCCACAGTCAGGAAGCACAGGGAGAAGACCGCTGGTGCTCAGCTCACCTACTTCTACTTTAGTACAGGAGTCCACCCCATGGACAGGTGCCCCCCACTGCTAGGCTGCCTCTTCCCACCTCAGTTAACCCAGTCTAGATCATCCCTCACAGACTTGCCAAGAAGTTTGTCTCCTCCATAATTCTAATCCTATCAAGTTGACAGTTGAGGTTAGCTATCACACAACTGGAGCAAGAATTGGTATGATAAGAAAAAAATAGTTATTGATTGTTTTGGATATTGTTTCTGTAAATTATGAAATTCAATCCTACCTGTTGGTTTCAAACGTGACAAGTGAAAAGGATGTGTCAGATACACAGGACTCTCTGCTCTGGTCTTGGCTCATACTGGAATCCAAGTGTACCAAGGTATACTTAGTGGGACAGTTAATGATCACTTAACAAATGGGGCTCCTTCCTTATAGGCCTTCAAAGCAGTCATGACTCAGAGCCCCCAGGTATTTCTTCAGTAGACCACTTATACAGTTTAATGCTGCATATATCATCAATGCAGGAGGGATTTCAGAGAGAGAGACAACACCCCCAACACACACACACACACACACACACACACACATACTATGAGTTAAAGCACAGACTATATGGATTCAAAAAAAAAAAAGTCCCCTATATCTCACTGGAGACTCATGTACAGGGCACTCTTGTTTTGCTTGTTTTGTGTGGTTGGATATTTTGCCTGTATGTGTGTGTGATCCCTGCAACTGGAGTTACAGATAGTTGTTAGCTGCCATGCTGGAGGGTGCAGGGAACCAAACCTAAGTCCTCTGCAAGCACAGACAGCATCTTCACTGCTGAGCCATCTAGGAAGAATGAGAATATGCATGTATGTGGCTATGTGTACATATGGTACATATATCTATGTGCCTGCATGTGAGCATGTATGTGTGTATGTGACATGCATATGTGTGTGTTTACACCCAAGTGCATTCATGCATTGAATATGCAGAATTTTTCCTTTGAGCTATAAAGTCTTAGAAGGCTGAATAGCATGTGTCCGATGCTCAGCTGTGTTTATCCACAGTGACTTTAGAAGACCTTTTCTTCTGTCTTCATGCTTTCAGACTCTCAGATACTCGGGTGAAACCTCATCTACTAGAAGATCTAGAATAGAACTAAAACCTAAACCACACGTAGAATTTTTCTTGGACCCTAAATTTTTAAAGTCTCCCCACATGTGTCCTCTGGGATAAGCTATACATTTTACCTTGTTGGGGAAAGTTCCAGCTCAATTATTTCCTGCAGTGGAAAATGAACACTTTTGTTGGAAAGGTAACAGCACCACCCATGGGGGGAGTTCTTAGCAGTTACACAAGAGAGTCATCACGTCGTCCCATGCACGTGAAGATACAGTTTATGTGATTGCACGTGGGTACATGTGTGTTGCGGTCAGGTGCCCTCAGATGTCAGAGGTGTCTGATCCCTGGGTGCTGGAGCTATAGGTGGCTGTGAACTACCCTGTGTGGATGCTGGTAAATTATCTCCAGCCTCTAGAAGAGGAGCAAATGCTCTTTACCAAGGAATCTTCTTTCTAGGTTCTGGGGCCAGATAGTTCTACTAAGCCTTTCTGTATGAATATAGGGTGGGGTCTGTCTGTCCTGAGTGTTATAAGATCCCTGGACTCCCAAAGATGCCACTTCTCTTATTTTCCTTTCCATCTCCTTTCCAGTTATGACAACCAAGACTACCTCATCTCAGGGGCTGGGGAGATGTCTAAGGGCCAGGGAGATCTCACTCAGTGAAGTGCCTGTAACACAGAATGAGGCCTGAACCCCCAGCAGGCTATAAAATCAAGTTTGGTGGTTCCTGGGATAAAAGGGTCAGGTTCAAGACAGGACAGTCTCAGGAACTCATTGGCCCGTCAGCTAAACCACTGAGCTGCAGGCTCAGTGAGAGAACAGTCTCATGAAATAAGGTGGGTCGTGAGTAATCAAGGGAAACACCTAACATGCACTTCTCCCTCCTGTGCACAGACACATGTACACATGTACACTCACATGCATGTGTGCACCGTGTTAAGAACACAAACACACAAAGTCTCTAGACGCTGCCAAAGTGTTTCTCAACAGCAAAAATCATTACCTGCCCCCTGTATAAAAGGCAATGCGTTTGCTTTGGAAATATGCCTTTTAAGAAGTGTCTTCATGGAATGTGTATGAATTCTGTACAGTCTGTTGTTTAAAACCATTGTCAGGGTTCACCATGTGCCACATGCATGGCATATTAAAAGAGTAGAGAAAAATGTCGTTTACTTTGTCCAAAGAGACCAGTGTGTCAGCAGACTTTCACTTTCTACCAAGTGGACAGCGAAGTCAAAATTGCCCAGAGTCCAGCCTCCGTTTCCTTCGATTGCTCAGATCACATGGACGCTTAGGTTGTGTTCCTTAGCAGTGTTTTCTAAAGGACTGAGATAATACCCCATCCCAACAACTATGACCACAAATGAACACAGCCCGGAGAATGCAGAGCCAACACTGGGACCTTCTGTCGGAGCTCAGCATGTCACCACGCTATTGTAATACTTGAGGAAATTACTCTTACGGTTTGTTGGCAAAGTCTAATTTTTATCCCAGAATGCCATTGAAGATTTACAAGGATGCCTTGTCATGGCTCACCTGATACCACTTCTTCCTGGTAATAATACAGTTTCCCCTGTATGAGACACAGTTCGTTAACAACTCCAAGTGGTAAAAATACATATAAAACCTTTTTCTAATTGGAATTTCTTTTAATCGTGAAAGCAAATGTATCCAAGGTATAAATTATTTTTCAAACACAATCCTAAATCTCTGTGTTTTAGAAAGACAGCAGTGCCCCTTCTAAAATATGCTTGTCAACACTGTAGACAGTGGATACTTGCTAACTGAGTAGCCAATAAATAGGTTACTTCAATTTCTTCTTTTCCTACTTCTTTCTCTCCCTCTCCTTTCTTCTCTTTCTTCCATTCCTTTTCTCCTCCCGATTCCTCCTCTTCCCAGCTAAATCTGTAAACAATCGGCCAAGCACTAGTGTGCAATAGAAGCATACATCACCGAGGACTCTGTTGTATTGTTTGCCTGACTGCCGGGATCAGACCAGTTACGCAAAAGTTTGGCTAATTAAATACTCCTGCAGGTTAAGCTGCCAGGCTCCCTTAGCAAAGCTAATCTGAAATAAATGAAAAGGAACAAGGTGACCTGTGACCCAAAGCCTGTGTAGCCCAGGGTCTCTGTCTGTCCTGACTGGAGGCATTCCGTCCTTCCGTCTCTCCCTCCTTGGAAGGAGTCATTGACCGGGCTGTAATTCCCACAGATACGTTAGCTAGAGAGAGCCACACATGATTCCAAACATTATTTTCCTTTTAATTAGAGAAACATAAAGTCTACAGCTTAAAAGAGGAAACAAAGCTGGAGCCGGAAGATGGACCTTTAGCAGGGAGGAAGCGCAGGGGAGTGAGTGGGGGGAGAGGATTGAATCTGGCTCTAGAGATGGACACCAGGAGTGGGGGTGGGGTGAGGCAGCCGTGCATGCATCCATCCAGTGTTGCAGTGGAATCGACTCATTTGTACAGCTAATATGACTGAATCATTATCATTTTTAAAAGGACACACACACACACACACACACACACTCAGAATCTTAATTGTGATGCAAAGAAACCAGAGCCGAAAGCATGCGAACAACTCCAGGTTTCAGTCAGCACCCACAACTCAAACAAGAATGACCTGAGAAGAATCCTTTCAGTCCATTCTGTGAGCTGAGATTCAGCAAGTGCTGTTTGATTGTAGAATGACTTTTCTGCACGGTCTCAACCAAACCTTCCATCCTCGCCTTCGACATTGACTTGGATGGAAGAAGTGAAGTTGAAGGTTTGTTTGTTTCCCTTTTAACAATGAGGTTTCGAAACACAATTTTTTCACTTTTATAACATAGTTGCAAAACACACTTGGGCCTTAATGCCTGTGGGCTGCAAGGCCTCACCTCACTAGGAAATCAAAAACCGGTTGTTCCTGGAGGTGGTGGGCCACGCCCCTCCTCCTCCCCTCTCATTGGGGTGGGGGAGCTGTCTGGCTCTGGCGCCACTCTAGGAATTAGGCTTTGGGTTGAACAGAGACCCGGAGGCTGTAAAGTTTATTTTAAGAACATGTTGCCAGAGATCTAATAAATTGATTTGTAGCTTCAGGCAGGGCTTGTGTGAAATCTTGCTGCACCAGGTGCTTGCTTTTGTAGTTTTTTTCCTTTCCCCAGAGGCTGACTGAGCACGTGGGTCTTCCTTAACTCTGCTCCCTGTGAAAGCCAAGTCAGGTCTGCTATGAAGATGTTTGTTTGCTTATATTGTTATTTCTATTAGAAGTAGGGAAGATGATAGCAAATTAGTTCTAGGTTTTGAAAAGACACAAAAAGTAAGATGTCCTCAAAATTAAAACTATACACATGTATATATTAGTATACATGTATGTATGTATATACATATATACATATACATAATTTACATCTGAAGTGCTTAAATAGGTAAGCCTCTTAAAGGACCACTAAAGCAGACTCAAATCACACCTTTCTGGAACTTGGTATAATAAATAGAAAGTGATGAGAAATTGCCTGCCATTAATTCTTATTCTAAAATATCTCATGTCTGTATTGTATTGTTCAACACAATCATTTATTTAAATTACTGTCTGGTCAGCAAACTTAAGTGAAGGAAAATATCCTTAGTTGCTAGCCTGAGAAGAATGAAAATAACCCAGGTAGTTTCAAAGCTTGCAAAAGCTCCTGAAACAGCGGGTGAGAGTTCACCCTGCAATTACTTGTGTTTACTTTGTCCTTTGCCCCTTTCAGGTGCACATTCAGGTGGATGTGCACCGGAATTTCTCATCCTGGGTGTGCATTCCAGCCGGGAAGGCTTTAGTTCCACTGGGGAGGTGACACGTGACACAGCCAGCCGGCCTGTCGGGCTTGCTTTACAAAGACTCTCAAACCCTAGGGCAGAAGTAAACCCTAAACCATGGTTCTTCCTTTTGGTTGTTGTAGTGAGCACATTCCTTTTTGTTCTAATTCCTTGTTTGTTTGGGGGGGGGGGGCTGGGGCTTGGAGGAAAGGGCTGTGTTTGGAGATGGGAAGGAGCCCTGCAGGCTCAAACTTGAAGCTCCCACCCAACTGTGGCCTGGTAGTTCCCTCCATCAGAGACAAGTGCCTCCCAACCTCCTCAGCTTTGAGCAGCCTCCAAATCCCTTCCTGAAATTAGAGACTCTGAGCACTTTACACATGTTCTTTTTTTTTCCCCCTTGCAATTCCATCTGTGAATATTTACAAGTTTCCATCTGCCCAAACCAGGGCAGCCCCTCTGTCCATCAGCTCCAGGGTCTTTGGAAGGAACGCTGACTCAGATGGTATTGCTTCTATCCCAGGGCGTCAGTTTATGAATTCATTAAGTTGAGCAGATGTAAAGGACATTCACATGGCCTGAAATGTCAGTGTTGACCTGAATAAACTGATCAGATGACTCAGAGAAGAACAGAAAAGAATACTGGCCGCCAATATTAAATCGACCCTGATACAAACTATACTTCTGCTAACCTCATCCGCAGAATGTAGAAATCCTGGACTTGGGCTACAGTGTGCTGAATGGGGTAAACTGGCCAAACTCAGGGCGGACTTGAGCAGCCTACAAGTACCTGGTGGGGAGTGTGGAAAGGTTGCAGGCCATACTCAGCATAACTTAAATGTTCATAACAATGCCAGTGATTCTGTTTGTCCACCTTTAGCTTAAGACGGGCAGCTGTGCAGGAGATAGACCTCCTTTCTAACATGAGCCACAGTGACGTCAGAGTCCCTGGACTGGGCTGGTCAGGGAGGTAGGTGCTTCCTCTCCATGAATACAGCAGTTCCTGTCAGCTCACACTCCTGACTGTAGAGGGAATTGGTTCTGTGATGAATTATTTCATGTCCCAAAAGAGTAACTTGTAGTTTGGTCTGAACAAACAAGGTGATTTTCAATATTCACTGTATTAGGTTAAAGCAGATCGCTGTTAATTCTAATCAGCAAAGACTGAATGATTATCACTAAAGGGAATATAGGGCTAGGCTTTCTACATTTATTCCATCAGCCTATAGCTCTACATCAGCCTATAGCTCTACATCAGCCTATAGCTCTACATCAGCCTATAGCTTTGCATCAGCCTATAGTTTTTCTTTTTTTTTAATTGAAAAGCTTTATTTTAAGAAACAAAGATAAATGTACATTTTTGCATAGAAGTATACGAATACATTTTTAAGGTTGTAATTAAGTATTTGTGGGTACATATACATACACATATGTATATATGTAACAATAATATAGGAAAAGAGGGTATTAGTTTGAGGGGATGGGAGAGAAACTGGGAGGGGCTGTAGGAAGAAAAGGTGGATGTGATACAGTTCTATTTTAATTAAAAAACTTTTTTTCTTGAACTTGACACTGTCTGTGAGTTGTTTCTTGGGTGTTCAGAGCTTTCTGAGGTTAGTATCCATTATCAGTGACTGCATATTATGTCTGTTCTTTTGTGACTGGGTTATCTCACACAGGATGATATTCTCTAGATGCAGCCATTTTCTTAAGAATTTCAGCCTATAGTTTTTCATCAGCCTCTAGCTCTACATCAGCCTATGGCTCTGCATCAGCCTATAGCTCTGCATCAGCCTATAGCTCTTCATCAGCCTATGGCTCTCCATCAGCCTATAGTTCTTTATCAGCTTATAGCTCTACATCAGCCTATAGCTCTATATCAGCCTATAGCTCTGCATCAGCCTATAGCTCTTCATCAGCCTATAGCTCTACATCAGCCTATAGCTCTGCATCAGCCTATAGCTCTTCTTCAGCCTATGGCTCTGCATCAGCCTATAGTTCTTCATCAGCTTATAGCTCTACATCAGCCTATAGCTCTACATCTGCCTATAGCTCTACATCAGCCTATAACTCTTTTTAGTTGTACTTCTGCTTGACAGCACCTTCTCTGATGAGAATTGGGCACCAACATTGTGCACAGACCCAAAGAATTGTGACTTTGAGATGAGTAAAACTTGGCCGACACTCACGCATTCTTTAGCACTGTGGTCTGGAGCCATTTTGAACAATGAAGTCATCAGTGAAGATGTGCCACCGAACAGATTGTGAACTGGTCCATCCATAGATTGGGAGCTCTAAGAAGGTAGAGCATGACTTGATTCACTTCAGCACCACATGGGCGCCCCCAAGACTGACCAATGAAATGCCTCATACTGATTTCTAGAGTCACAGAGAAGCTGTTGTGAGTAGATGAATTTGCAGATACAGAATGGAAGACTCGTGTGGATGGGGTCTATGCCGATGCTTGGTGTAGTCTGTGAATATGCGCTCAATCCTTTGAAGCTTCTGAGTCTAATAGACATCCTGTGATTCTGCAGCATTTGTGGCAGTGAGTTTGAGGAAGCACATCCCAAAGGGAGGAAGTACAAGGCACCCTGTGAACTGATACCCTTGGCTTCTCAGGGGAATACAGGAATTGCTTTCAGTTGTATCTGCACATTGTCTGGCAGGTACTTACCAGCATTGGCAGTGTTCCCATAGAATGAAGAGTGGGGTGGGAGAGATGGCTCAGCAGGCACAAGGCACTCACTAGCTGCCAGTCTGACAACCTCAGTACCACCCCCAGAACCCACATAGCAGTAGAAGAGAATTGACTTCCTACTCCTACAAGCTGTCCTGTGGTCTCTACACTCAGACCATTTCCTCTGCACACACAGAATAAATAATAAAATATTTTCTAAGGAGAGCAGAATGTGAACTAAGCCGTATTTGAGCTGCATTCAGCCTTGCTCTGAAGATGTAGTGTCTCCAGGACTTTCCTTGCTATAAAGTGTACACTTGTTTATGCTTTCCCAAAAAACTTATACACGTGTATAAGTGTGTAATGATGATCAACTGTGCCCTGTGCCCCTCTACTTCTTCTCCTACACATTCTCAACAATTTCTTTTACTGTGGATCTTTATTCAGTGTGGGTTCTTTCACCCTGGGAGTAGGGGGAGAGGTGAAGCTCCACAGAATGAAAGAAGAAAATGATGTATTAATGACCAACTGTTGCATGTGTCAGTAATTTTAATATCTTTAGTTGAAATATACTAATTAACTAATTAAGCTGAAGTAGCGTTCAATGTATTAAATCTTCTGTAAAAAAAAAAACACAAAAAACAAAAAACATGGGCACTTCTTGGTCTGCCTCCCATCAGTCACAGAGACTTCAGAGTCTAAGATGTGTGTCTGTGTCACCTCAGAATGAACCAACCCCTCCTTTCCTTAAGTCACATTTTGGGTAAACCTCATCTACAGTCAGCATGTGTTTAATTTCCAATGACTTAAATAGCAAAAACAGTAAAAATTGGTATTCAGCAAATTCCCTAAGCTCCCACAAAGCTGAATTGGTTGAAGTCCTTTTTCCTGGATTCTTTTCATCTGGAAGCACCTTCTTCTCCATCATCCTTAATGTCTGAACACCACCGGACTCAAGGCTTGTTTAAATACCTGCTCTTCCTTGTGTTGTCTCTGACCCTAGATAATTCCTCCCCTGCATGCACCCCTCAGCTGCAGGGCAGCACCTCAAGATAAAAGTTTCAGCTTGTGTGCTTTGTCTCTGCAGAAACATGATACCCCAGAGTTGAAGGCCAACTCCTGGGATCCAAAGACCCAAGCTGGCTTATGTTCTGTACCAGGCAGTGTTAGTAAGCAGTAAAATCGGCCTGACATTACAAGTAAAGGCATCCCATCCTACACGTTGACAGTTTCTTCTATGAAGAGCCCAAGGCCAGTGCAAAGTTAGAGATGAATCTTGTCACAAACATAATGGGAAGTACATGCTTCACATGAGCACAGCTGGAATCGCCACCTCCCAGAAGCACAGCCATTAATCACCAACTCTAGCCTTGATGGTGACTGAACCCAACCTGCTTCTAAAGAACAAAACTCACTTAAAAATAAAATTGCAAAAAAAAAAATAATAAATAAAATAAAATAAAATAAAATTGCACAGCTATTTCTATAAACCAGATAATAGTACCTTAATGTTTTCCAATATAAACACTTCTTTCTAGGTGAGATCTCTACCATTGACCTACACCCCTAGGCCTTAAATATCTCTCTCCATCTTTAGCTTTCAAAGATGTACATTTGACTTCTAGAGAAATCTCTAAATAGAACTTTGTTCTTGGAAACTGAAATTTATGTTAAAATAACATTTTTTTGTAATTAACTTTTGTCTGAGGCTAGATTCTTAATTAAAGATAAACGTTCAGGCAACCACCCTCAACAGCACAAGTCAGGGTTGTGACACACTGTGTTGTGGTTATTAAGTGTGCTTTGTCTTAAGGGAAATCAGTGTTTCTAGGGAGGAGCCATTGAAGATCTGGGGTTCTTTGTTATTCTAAAATAACTGAGTTTGAACAGAAGGGGGAAATTGCAGAAGCCTAAAGGCCAGCTGGAAAAGTTCAAAGGGAGCCAAATCTTAATAGCTGTGGTGTCAGGGCTCAGGACAAAGCTTTTGGGAGTGTGGTTATCAGCTGTCAGGCACCTGTTGTGTAGATTTATGGCACAAGCCTTGGGCCTTAATTTGTTTCCAGCTCCTCAGGCATTGAGGTGGCCAGATCTACTACAGAAAGACAGCCAATCACGTGTAAATATAATTTGTCCTGTTTTAAAGCTGGTTAATTTCATGTAAAATTTCAGTCAGTCATAACCCTAGTTCAGCCTTAACTTGTATTATCACATCTGCTGAGGTTAGAAGCATTTACATGCTAGATAATAAGCAAGGTCGATTTCCACTGTTTAGGTAAAACACAGTACAATTTTACAGGTCAGCGAAGCTTGGCTCCTTTAATCCGAGCATCTTTCTACACAATGAGTGCTGAGGTATTACAAGTTTTAAACCTAAGTATGACTCACATGTTCAGAGGAGTCAGGTGGTATTTGAATTTGGGTTTAAAGATGAGATGCCATGATCTCTAGTAAAATTCTAGCTTTATAATAAATTCTAAAATAACAAGTAACCTGACTATTTTATTCTTATCCTTGGTGCATTGGTCTTACCTGCAGGTGTGTATCTCCTACGTGAGGATGTCAGATCCCTTGGTGCTGAAGTAGATGGTTGTGAGCTCATGGCAGGTTCTCTGGGGGACAGTCAGTGCTCTTAACCCCCGAACCACCTCTCCAGCCTCCTCTCACTGTGTCACAAAGTCCCTGATATTGTCTCTGGTTCTCTTTTATTGTGCTGGGTAGACCTGTGACAATACTTCTTTAGCCACATGAAATTCGAAGCTGTAGGTTAACAAGTAATTTGGTACCTTTTCCTAAATGAAAGATGTTTGAGATCTGTCTTTTATAACGATCTTTTTAAAATTAAAGAATTCAGTACTGAAAGCAGCAGGTAACACACTTACTTAGAAATTCATAGGAGGCACTTTCTCTTTCCAGCACAAGAGAGTTCTTTTTTATTTCTTTTCTTTTCTTTTCCTTTTTTTTTTTTTGGCTTATTTGTTTTTCCTAACAATAAGCAAAATTAACTGCCTGCCTTCTAGATCAGGGGTTAGAGTGGGAGGAGACAGTGTCTTAGTTAGGGTTTTATTGCTGTGAACAGACACCATGAACAAAGCAAGTCTTATAAATAACAACAGTTAATTGGGGCTGGCTTACAGGTTCAGAGGTCGATTATCATCAAGACTATATGGCAGCATCCAGGCAGGTATGTTAGGTGCAGGAGGAGCTGAGAGTTCTACATCTTCATCAAAAGGAAGCAAGGGACCAACTGAGCATCCTCAGGCAGCTAAGAGAAGTGTCTCCAAGCCCAGCCCCAGAGTGACACACTTCCTCCAACAAAGCCACACCTCCTGCTGGTGCCACTCCCTGGACCAGGCATATGCAAACCATCACAGGCAGAAAACAATTAAATAAAACATACCGATATTTAGGAAATGAGACTGTGGACAGTACTGCAGAGTAAAACTAGTCGGACAACAGGACTAGCAGAGGCTACGTTGGGCTGTCATGATTCACTTGGGTGGAACAGAGTTCTCTACCACTCAATATTCTTCATGGTATAGTATTTCGTAGAGATCCGTGTTTCTTGGGCTATTTCAGGAAAGAGGATCAAGATGGAAAACAGTATAAATATTGTGAAATTTGGAGAAATAGACATTGCTAAGGCAAGCAGAAAAGCGTGGGTTTTTTAAACAGTGCAGCATGCAAAGCCTACCCCCGAGTTCCAATCTTTAGATTCGCCAGAAAAACCAACTCTACCATATTGGGACAAACTCAAAGCAAGCATTATTAAATACTAAACACTGACTGAGAGATGGACTTCAGTCAGGACCATTTCCCAGAATTTCCCTCCTGAGAATGTCCCCAAGCCATGTGTGCTAAGGGTTTAGAAGGACAACCCTGTAGGCCACCACACTTTCCCATGAGGCTTTGTTATTTTTCCGAGAATGACAACTCCCAGCATTCTAGGGAGATGCCTGGTTCCCGGGCAGGGGGTGCCTACAGGTTATTCGGGGGCATTGTACAAGTTCACACACAAAACAACGAGGGGTTAGGTATGGCTGGATCTTTCTCTTCCTAAGCAAGAGGTGGCGCACTGTGACAGCCCCGTCCGTGAACAGGACGAGGACCTCGTGAGTCGGGTGGTTAGAATTCCCTTCCGTCCTCATATCAGGGCTCGAACTTTTCAATCTATTCATGGACTCTGTACTGGGTTAGCTTGGGTTTCTCTGCTGCGAGATAAGCACCAAGGCAAGCGCACAGCCTGCTCTGCAAACAATTGACCCTCATCCTTGCGCCATGGCAAGAGATCATAGTGGGGCTTCTAATTCCGACATGGCGGCTCACAACCACTTGTAACTCTAGTTCCATAGATATATGCGTATTTATACAAGCACCTATACACCTCAACTACTAAAATAAATACCAAAAAGTCGGATTTCAAAAGGAACCATTGGGGGGCAGCTGTCCACCCGCATTCATGAGTCTGAGGTAAGAGTATTGCAAGTTCAAAGTCTGCTGCTTTGCACTATATAGTAAGAGTCTCGCAAAATCCAAACGAACCAATGACAAACTGGAAATTAACTAAAAGAACTGTCCAGAGCCTCATCGACCGGAAGCATATCATAACCCCGTGTGTATACAGCGCACTTTACACAGCTGCGTCCACGGCACCTGTTTCTGCTTCTGCATCCCGACTTTAAGTACTTCGACAAGAGTTTCCTGTTTATTGATTTTTGTGGGGTGCAACTATTTGGCAGTTCTGGGGATTCACCAAGACACCGCACGTACCAGGCACGTTTAGCTGAGTACTTCCAGGGTCAGCCCGGTAGCTACTGCGGAGTGGCTGAAAGGTTTTGTCCTGTTTCACGTAGTACAACAGAGCAAACCTAGAGTGGTTCTGCACGGATGGGAGCTTTTGCACCGATGGGAGCTTCTACAACCATCACTTTCTTACCGAATGTGTTTTGGCTTCCTTGGGAGCACAACTCCCACGGAAGACTCACGGGGTCAGTTAGCAAAACACCCTTTTGCTTCTTGCACACGTTGTGGGGGGACTTTGGAGAGGCTGAGGTACCAGGTCAAATGTCAGACAATGAGAAGCAATTCTTTCCCGTCTCAGCTGCCTGATCCCTGTCGTTTGCTTCTCACTGAGTCCCCTAGCCTTAAGTAGTTTTTACTTCTAAATATTTCAGAGGAAGCAGACCAGATGCATGCTTCTTCCCCCCCCCTCACTGCTTCTCCCTGTGTAGATTTTCACTCAGGAGTCTGACGGTTTCTTTACTTCAGCTCCCTTTGTGTCCCCTCAAAAGAGAACAAACTAGAATCCAAACTATGCCTTTAGCTGTGTTTGTATTTAGGTTCCCCCCCTTCACCTTTGACTTAGAAGGAATTAGTGATACCTTTGTTTATGAACCTCCTAGATCAAAGGAGGCTGAGGGATAGGTGTGGAGTGGTCAGCTGATAACACTCCTTTCATTTTTTCACAGAATGGCTCTCCTGTTAAGGAGACCGGCACAAGGTTCATTTTCTCCCTGGGGCAGCCAGCTCCTTTTTGGTGGGAAGGTGGGAGGAGAGGGGAAGCCAGTGAAAAGGGCCGCCTGTTTGCTCAGGACTGGAGTGGAGTCTAGTGAGAAGGGGAGTGGGGAAAGAATATTTGTTTTTCTTTAAGTGGTTATAATTAAAGCCTTCCACCCAATTGCTCTGTGAACCAGAAAGAGGTATTTGTGAAGGTTTTTGTGTGTGGTTTAAGAACATTGTAGGCCTCTGTATAGCGAAGCAGGCTCTCCAGCGGCACCTTGTGGTGGATGTTTTTTAAAAATGTATATACTTTTTTTTATTAACTGAGAGTACATACACACAAGGTATTTTGATCTTATTGATCCCCTACTCTTTCCAGATCCACCCTGTCTCCTTCTTTTGTGATTTTTTTTTACTTCAGAGTGCTACATGCTTCTTTCTGCTTTCCAACACCCCCCCCCATCCTGAAAGAGGGAGGGATCTATGGAAGACTGTATGTGTCATCAGTGAAAGTCTAGCAGTCACTGAGAGGTTAGCTCCGTGTCCATGCCATGTCCTGGGGTTGCGGGATCCAGCACTGTTCTTTTCAAAGCTGTGTACTTTGGCTTTTAGAGGCCCACTGAAGAAAGCAGTAATGTCAGGTTTTACCCTCTTGTCTTCCAGGTGGAAACAGGTTAACCAACCAGCACTTTCGACTGAATTGGGCGTGGATCTCCTTTGAAAAGGAGTATTACTTGATCAACGAAGATTCCAAATTTTTAGATATTGCTCTTAAACGCAGAGGATACCTGGGAGAAACTTCATTTATAAGTAAGTTTCATTGGCATTTCACGTGTGTTTATAATTTTTCTCTGGTGGTTAAACTATAGCACGAATTTAGGTCATTGAATTTAAAATCTTAGTGTGATGTTGGTATTTGATTTTTAGCTACAAAGAGATCATATACGTGTGTCAAGGTGCAGAAGTGGGACCTTTCTCTGATATAAAATAAAACTGGAAGTAATCACCAATTAATTCAGAATACAATCAAATGTCACTGGGTTAGAATAAGCTGACATGCATCTAATTTATCCCCAGGGTATAAGTCATGAAACATCGGTGTAAAATACATATGATTCAGTGAGTTGTTAGGTATTAGAGTGTTAACTCGCTGTATACTGAGTTTGAAGGCCCCGTAGCTCATGGCAAATTTCTTTCTGACCCGGTACATTACATGACAGGTCTATTCTGTGGGTTTTCATTGTTAAAATGTTAAATCCTAGTCATTTTCTTCTGCCTTATTTAATAAAACCAAGAGTCAACAGCAAATGGCTAAAACCTTTCTTCAACTTCAATTCATGTCCACATTTCATTTTATATAATCCTAAAATAGGAAAAGGTATAAAAGCAGGAATATGTAAAGTCTGAGCCCCTTGACGACACGGTGACTTCACTTTGAGAAACACCCATTTAATATGATCTGTAAACACAGAAGAGCTTTGTGGGGGAAATGGTGACGCTAGGTACATATTGACAAAAATAAAAGGGTTGTTTCCAAAATGACTACTTGGAAATCGCACTGGCCTGTCCACCCGTGAGCACTGGGTCCCTGTCAACAGAGGTCCCCACACTAATCACACGCACTCCCCTGGCATGTTTGGACTCTGGGCATTAGTTACTTTTTAGTTTAAAAATAGGATTTTTATTGTCTGGTGATACATCCTTTTCCCAACACTCAGGAGGCGAAGGCAGGCAGATTTCTGTGAGTTGGAGGCCAGCCTGGGGTACACAGTGAAACCCCGTATAGAAACCCCAAAAAGAACATAAAATGTTTTGTGTTGTTGACTCTGAAAGAGGCCTGTCCTCCTGCAGCCAAGGCAGCACCTGTGGGTTCTTCGTTTGCTACACTGTTTACACTGTTTAATTCCGGAGTGCGGTAGCTGGTCACTGCACCCTCCCTAGCCAGTCACAGCACCCTCCCGTTTAGGGTTTAGGGACTTGTCTCTCTGCCTGTGCTCTGCTCTCTGCAGGTGCCCACGTTTGCTGTCAGTGAGGGGTCCGTCCCTACTGTGCACGTGGAAACGGGGTGAATAAGGTGCACTGAAAACAGGCAAAAGGCCCCCCACCTCAGCAATCACCAGTGACATCATTGTCTATTTGCAACTTGTCCCCACACTGGCAAGTCTGTGTGATTTGTGCTCACGGGTTTTCTACGGGTGGCACTGAGCAAGTTAACAGCTGAAAGTATTTTACAGAGTTTTTAAATTCTGAAAATTTTTTCTTCTCACTGCTGTTTTTGTTTGGCTTGTTTTGGGTTTTATTTTTTCAGCAGAATGCTAATGCATTTTTCTAAGTTATTTGTTTGGACCAGCTATTGTTCCCTGTGCCTGTGACTACACTAGCAAGGCCTGGGGGGAGGGCATAGCTCACCGCACAGCTCCTTAGTAAACTGGGGTGGAAGAAAGCCAGAAAGACCTCCCCTGTGTGCCCACATCAGCCCGTATGGAAGCATTTGCTTCAGCCCTCCCCTAATTTTTTCCATGTAAGAGAGGACAGGAAAGTGGGTTCATTTAATAACTGAAGGTTATTGTGGTGTTGTCAGTAACAGAAACAAGGATTTGGCACTGCAGCCTGCGTTTCATTAGGTTGGTGACTTCGCTGTCCTGTGATAAACATGGGCTGAAACTGGAGCTTCTGCACTGTATGATATGGATTCCTGTTTGGCTTTAACTGCCCTTTGAGTCTCCTTTGCCATTGGAAGGAAGTTGAGCCAAGCAGGCAGCTGGCAGAGACCAGCGAGCAGGATTCCGTTCATCTTGCTGGGGGTGATTGTAATGGGATCCAAGAGATGTTAACAACCCCTTTCTGTGCACCAGAAACAGACCTCTAAACGGGAAATCTGCAGACCTCAGTGAGACCCGGCACTCTTGTAATGGGTCCTTTATCCTTTGGCATTAAATAAGCCATGATCTACCTGCTACTGAAGTAGATGTGTACTTGAACTACTTGTCCGTCTGGTGTTTTTCTGAGGACTGGAAGACAAATGCTTTTTAATGAAACCTTTGTTTTTATCCTCATCTTAATATTAACAGCCCATGATGTAGTCATATGTTTTCAAACTCCAAGGCAGTTTTGTTCTGTTTTAGTCTCTGATAGACACTTAGCAAGTAAGGCAGGACAGGATGCCCAGCAACAAAAACAAAGAAGGAGGGAATAATCCCAGTTAGTCGCAAAGGAATGAGTTACATTGTTTCCACAGGTATCAGCACAAGGGATGGGACTGCAGAAAAAGACAGAGACTTCAAGGGAAATGCTCAGAAACAAGTGCAGTTCAATCCGGGCCAGACCAGGGCCTCGTGGAGAGTGCGGATCCTGGGAGATGGGGAACACGAGCGCTCTGAGACCTTCCAAGTGCTTCTCTCTGAGCCTGTGCTGGCAGTCCTGGAGTTCCCCACAGTGACTACGGTGGAGATCATCGACCCAGGCGATGGTGAGAGTGACTGTCACCTCCCTTTATGTCATTATTGCTGGGCTTTTATGGCAAAGTATCTTTTTTATAGAGGAGTTTAAGGTCACTGTTTGGACTTCCTATATAAAGAATTTCTAGATTCTTTAGTATTCTCCGATGTGTTGATGGAGAGAGGGGAACGTTATGGATCTGAAGGGAAGCTGCATCTTAAGTAAATTAACCACAGTAGCATAAATGCCAGGTCCTTTCGATGACATGGCATTGGTTCATCAGCTCTGAAGTTTTTCAAATGTCTGAGGATACCTTTTAAGCAAATGGTTTAAGTCAGGCCATTCTGGGCCTAATTTGTTCCCTGTATTTTATTATTTCCATCCCGTTTCACCAACCCACCTCTTCCCGTGGTAAAGTGTCCTGAGCTACTGCTGTGGTCTCTTAGGTCACTTCCCTTGTAATGGCATCAAAAAATGAACATTAATATTAATGCTCTTATGATGTGCTCTCTTCCGCCCTTGACTACAATCCTGGTTTGTCTGGATGTTGAGTAGGAGGGTCTGGAGGTGGGGGTGGGGTGAATGGCTTTTTTTGAGACCTGGCAGTTACACAAAAAATGTCACTGAGACTTTTAAAGTTGAAATGCTGTCAGAAGCCAGACATGACTTTCTTTGATTTAAACTGACAGCCAGTTTTATTTTGTCAGTCTGGAAAATTCTGAAATGGTCCACAAAGATACAATCTGTTGAATTTGTAAAATGGGGACTCACATACAAATCCCTGCGTTAAAGGACTTACTGTAATTAGGGAAGCCGGATGAGAACAGAGGCTTCCCGGCATCCTGAGCTTAGCTAATTCCTTCGCCTCCAGTCAAATATAAAACTCCCTTACATTTCTAATGTTCATTGAAGGATAGTTAACATTAATTGTATCTGCTTTATCTGTAGATAAATAACTAATCTTTCCTGTAGTCTGCAGCTTTGGAGATATACTCCAATAATAACACTTAACTCTTTTAAACACACCTATGACAACTTTAATATATTTAAGCTGTTTCATTAAGTTTAAGCTGGAAGCTATTTTCTGAGATTTTATTTGCTATTTAGTAAAATTGCTATCGTTTACCTTAAGGGATGACTTTAAACTTATTTCTGAATTCCTAACTATAAGGTGAGAGTGTTTCCCTCTACAGTGCAAGAGCCACGTCTGAGTAACGGGATTTGAAGACAAAGGAAACACACACACACACACACACACACACACACACACACACATACACACACACACACACACACACACACACACACTTGCAAACTTATGCATATACACACACCCTGGACCTCACATATACAGAACTATGCTATATAGACATCAATAGTTGTACACTGAATAGTTGTGATTTAGGCAAGGATTTTGGCTGGTGCGCATGTCACTGCATACGTCAGCGTCCACATTCACATTTATTTCATGTGAAACCAGTGCTAACATAGATTACAAAAACCCTTCCTGCCCATATCTGTGTCCCTCTGTAGCACTGTAATCAGGGGTGACTTGCCATCTCCCCCTCAAGACTAGGTTCAGTCCTCATGTGCCTGTGACATCCGTGTTCCAGCATCCTTGCATGGCAGGCACCAGTGAGGGTGCTCCAGGACTCCCCTGGGAACTTGAGGATGGCCAAAACAATAGCAGTGCATCTCCAAGCTGTACTGAGAGCTGGTCCCTACCCTATCCCTTGGGAAGGGACCCTCCAGAGGCAGTTCAACCATCCAGAGGACCTTCTGGACTAGAGTATCCACGTTTTGGTGCATGGGAATGTTAGATGGAGAAGGGACTTTAGTGTTTTTCAATAAGCTATGGGGAGGGTAGAGAATGACTAGAACATTCTGCCATGAATGTGGATAGTGGCAACCTTCTAGACTAACAGAGTCGCATGCTTATTGACCATATCAATAAGCATCAGTAAATTCAGATTCCTCATACCTTGAAGCCTGTCATTCAAAGAGGAAAACTAGAAGAAAGGAAGAGCAGAATTGTCAACAGTGACGATAAATAATCTTTCCTATTAAGTCAGCTGTTTGGTCACATAACCTCAGCCTCACCTGTCATTCCCATTCCTTTTCTGCCTGAGTACATCCCACAATATTACTCTTTTTTACATGGTAAGTTCTAGCTGAAAAGGGATTCAAGCACCATGTCACACCAATCTTCTTTTTTGGGTAAGAAGATTGATAGGAATCCCATGGTCCCTGTGGTAGCCCACCACGTGCAGCTGTTTTGTTCGATGGTCTCTGGCATTGATAGAGATGGTGTGATGTTCTCTGTATGAAGAAGAGGCCCTTTTGAAACTACACCCAGTAACAGCAACTGTCTTCCACTGAGCAAACCATCATTCCTGGCCTGGACTGCAATAACAAATCACCCCTGTTTATTTCCAGAAGACAAGGAAACCTGAGAAGGGAATTTAAGATCAATACCCCTTGTCTTATGTTCTCCCCTGAAGACCCTGAAGTATTCTACAGGCAGGGTGACATCGTATTCATAATACCAACCCACCCTTCTGCTGGGTGCCTTCTGTGAGCCATGCAAAGCATCGGGAGCTTGGCAACTTTTTCTCCTTCCAAACCTTAGATTCTAATTTTGTGATGTTTTTTAATCAGTCAGTGAGCTCTCTGAGACTCAAGAAATTTATTTCCACTCCACTCAATGCCCCAGACAATGGGTATTAGAACCAATGTTTAAGAAGTGAAAGTATTAAGGTGGAAATGTGTTACGTGTATTTTCTCCCTCCCTCTCGAGTTATCGGATTTCAGCATTTCGTGCTACTAGAAAGAAGGTGACATCACATGTCGCAGTCAGCATGCTTTTTACAAATGCAGCAGTGCTACAAGCTGTGCATGCAGGTCACACCCGCAGAGAGATTCCTAGCTTTCAGTTTAAAACCTTGACTGTATTAACATCGAGAGCAGACCCTGATGTTCTACAAAAGAAAACAAGAACACTTTAGTCCTCGTATTATGTACCTGTGTGGTCAAAGGTTAACTAAGCATCCGCCGTAGGTGCCGGGAATTCTGCTAAATGCTGGGGTTGCGATAAAACAGCTCAGGTACCTGGCAACCTTAAAATGAGTCCTGTGATCTCGTGACCACGTCCCATCAGCTAATAACAGAGAGTGCTGCATGCTGTGAGCTGTAGAATGGATAGCTAGCTCACTTAAATTTTATCAGAGATTCATTTACTTACGTTTTATATATGGGTGTTTTGCTTGCATGAGTGTATGTGCGTCACATCCATGCAGTGCCCGAGAAAGCCAGAAGAGGGTGTCAGATCTGGAACGTGGTTACTCGTGGCTGTGCTGGGAAGGGAACCCAAGTTCTTTGCAAAAGCACTGCTGCTCTGAACAGCTCTGAGCAAGTTCTGAGAAGTTTGCAGGACAATGATTCTTAGGTTTCTATCTATTAGATCCTGTATCTCAAACAATAGTACTGTTTCTTACTCTTAGAAACATACAGAACTTAACTGGCAGTAAACACTTTTGTTTCTGTTAAAGGAAAATATGTAATTTTAAAAAATAAGTCCTATTGAATACTAATTTAAAAATTAAGATATTAAAATATTAAAAACATTTTAAAAATAAGTTTTATTCTTTTTCTACTTCATAGTCTCTATTCATAATAAAATGAATTTTCTGGATATATACTAGGAGAACACAACCTCAAATATAAGAGTATAAACACATAGAAAAAATGAAAACCCCATTTTTATATAATTATTTTGCTTGTTGCACCTGAAATGCCTATAAACTTGTACTGACCGGGTTGTTTGGATGTTTTCCTGGTAATATAATCATGAGCAAGTAGGTCATTTATTTGATGTCTGTAAATGTTTTTGATAGGATCAAATTCAGTCACTGCTTAATATTGTAAAAAAAAAAAAAAGAAGCATGTCTAGAGAGCTGGCTCAGCAGTTACAGTGCTTACTGCTCTTGATTCAAGTCCCAGCACCCACATGCTGGCTCACTACAGTTTGTAACTCCAGATCCTGTTTCTGGCCCCCATAGGCTCCTTCATGCATGCGGTACATACACGTATGATCCTTCATGCATGCAGTTCCTACACGTACACCCCTTCATGCATGTGGTACCTACATGTATGCCCCTTCATGCATGCAGTACATGCACATATGCTTCGATAAAACATCCATACAGGTCTAAAACCAATAGTGACTACCGAGACCTAATATCCTGATATGATCTCGGATCACGTCGCATTGTGAGCTAGGCTCACTCTTTTTATTTGCTTCTTTCCCAGACTCCCTTTAATAATGGTCCTCATTAACTTGGCTCACTTTAGAAAATAATACCAAAGTGTAAGAGAAATATCAAAGTTCAAACAACAGCAGCGTTCAGACATTTCCGTGTGAGTACACTTGTTGGCCAGTCTAACGGCAACGCAGTGGCCGGACGACTACCGGCATGGCTTCTGGGTTGTTTTCAAACACGCCGGATTCTCTCGAGGCGGGGAACACCCAGTGCTTTCATCTGAGCCCCAAGTTCTCTTCCTCTATTATGACAGATTTGTAGAAGATAATTTTCCCTGTCATGGTCTCAGTAAGTTCTTTCATCTGCACAGTGTCATGGAAAGAAAGGACAGGATGGACATTATCTCTCAACTGTGGCTACAAAGTCACTTTCCACCCTGAACTCGTAGCATACTCAAAACCTAGGAATAAAGCCTGCAGTTATAAGGCAGAGGACTGAGTGTGTTGTATAGTCATGTTGATGCATGGAGGGTGTGTTCACTCTATCCAGGTTTATCTTTCAGAGTAAAAAGCATTTGCGTTTCCTGAAATGGGAAAATAATTCAGCCAGAAAGGGTTCAGTATGGTTGGTCACAAGAGTTGAACAGAGAGGCAAGGCATGAGAAGCTACGGGGACTCTAGCCTTCCTACTTGTTTCTCAAAACTAGCAAGCAGTAGTGAGTGTCAATCTTTCTGTCATGTATAACCCTCCCATGCTGAGGGATCGTTCTAGGGTTTAAGAACACGACCCTGCAGTTGCTTTTTCCCTACTGGCTTCTCTTCACTTCTTGAGAATGCACTAATCCCACAATGTAGCCCCCAATTTCTTCCTCTGCAGGGACTGTTGAGTGAGCTGGATTTCACACGAGCACTCTTGTGATGCATGCCTGTATGTTCTCTGTCTATACTAATGTATGTGAGGCATGTTACCTAAAAGGAAACGTATAGGACATTTTCAACTTTAAAGGAATCCTCTACGTCCGTAGCTCTCAACCTTCCTAATGCCACGGCCCTTTAACATAGCTCTTCATGTTGTGGTGACCCCAACCATAAAATTGTTTTCACTGCGCAGCTGTTCCGATCGTGTAAATTCCGATCGCAGGATATCTGATATGAACCCTGTGAGAGGGTTGTTTGACTTCAAATGAGTCACAGCCCATGGGTTGAGAACCACTGGCTTTCTTCTAGCCTTCTTTCCCTGAGCTTTGCTCTGTGTTATCAGTGTCTCGGGGAGAACGCTAGCCAGCCATGCTGGTTGTGAACATGACTGACGTGGCTTGTCTGAGTTCACAGGTATTGTCAGCACCTCCCCCTTCACCTCTGTGTGTGCTGTATCCTGACGGCTAAAATACCAATCACAAAAGTTCTAACCTCAGAAGTTATGGCAAAGATAAAGCCAGTCAGCACACGAGGAGTACTTAGAATAGCATGAAAATAGCAAGGCTGCGGGGGTTCCAAGGCTGATGCAAGAAAGGTGTTCTTAAACATTTCACGCTTAAGAAACAGATTCCGTGAGCCAGCCTGTGCATACGTTTCTACTGCATATGCAACACGAAGTTGAAAAACCGTGTTAGCCTAAATGGCAACCGTAGAAATCATTCATTGTCTTTCTGATATCCCTTTAGAGTTAGAAAATCTGAAGTATTTACCCTCTGTCAGATGAAATGTAGGAGTGAATTCCAGGTCTAGGGCCATAGTCCGGACACCCAGCCTTCTCACTCATGGTTCACGCCCACAGCACTGAGGGAGCAGTCCTGACTTGTATAATCCAATGTGTATGGGTCACGGGTACAGAAAGAACCAAACCTTCAGCCCCCTCCAGGTTCAAATCCAAGAGGAACTGCTTAATTAAAACCCTGAATGCTCAACTGCCCTCAGGACAGATTTGAAAACAAACCCGCCAGGGCAGATTGCAGCGTAGAAGGAAGGCTATGTGAGATTTTTAACCCTGGCTTAATCAGCTCCAGCTTGTGTAACAAAATATCACAGATTGGGTGACTTTCATAAAACAGATAACAATATCTATCTGCTGCTCACGGTTGTGGAAGAATCTGAGCTCAAGGTACAGGACTGGCAGGAGAGAGCTTGCTTAGTATGTTTGAGACCTGGGTGCCAATTTCCAGCAATGCTAGAACAAAACAAGTACACTGGGGCTAGTGCACTAGGCTCTCGATGAGGAGGCTCCTTGGCTTTCAGAGTTTTGCTTCCTGGGCGTATCACCCAGCTGCCCTGGCCTGCAGGGGGGAAGAGCTGGCAGGGCTTTGCTTTTAACAAACGTCAAAGCCCAATCCTGTGTGGAGCCGCATCACTCATGACCTTCCTCTCAAAGATGCATCTCCTCCACCATCGCCCTCAACATATGAATTCAGAGGACAGAAGCATTTGCATGTGGCGAGAGCTTTTGGTAACATTTTCATATAAAGACCACAGAGGATGTGGCCTGTGAACCCACCAAACTGTTGCCCACGAGTTCATGGGATTCGCTGGATATTTTCACACTCCCTGAAACCAGGATGATCTTATGCTAAAATTTTGTATTTGGTAAAATCATACTTGATAATTGTAGCTACAGTTCTTACCATGCTGAAAACTTGTCTTTAAAAAAAAATCATTCTGCAAAGATGTTTTTTCAAGTTGCCACTTGGATCCTCTCTAGAGCAGGACTGCGGAGGGCCACGCCCCCTCCTGTGGGAACCGCTCCTTCAGGTTGCCACCTTGGACTCTGTACGAAGTGCTGGTGAGGATAAGCAAATTCTAGCATCTTCCCCTAGAGTCTGGTCTCAGTTCTCCACTTACTGGATTCCTCAGCAATGTTTGGAACAGTGGCTTCCTTTCTTTTTCTGAATGCACATGATGCATCCTGGCCCTTCTCGGCCTCCAGTCTTTTTACCCTCTGGTCCATTCTTCAACTAGCGTCCCTCCAGGTGTGAGCATCCTCTGACTGATAGCACATCTCCTCACCTGTGTTTTCCTAGTCTGTCCTCTCCACTGAAATCTAAGAGCATACACCCAAAGGCCACTTCGACTTTTCCAGTCTCAGGTTTAGCATATTCAAATGTCACTCCAGGTTTCCCCAATTTGGGAATCTAGGAATCTCCATATAGTGTTCCCCACTTTTCCAAAGAGCATCTTCATCTGGAAAAGACTGACCGAGGCTACGTGTTTGAGTTGTCTTGGGTTCTCCAAGCTCCCTCACATAGCGCTTCTTCAGAAAACTCCTGGGAGTCTTTGTGAAGCATCTGTTTCAGTCCACATTGTGTCGACTCTTGTTTCTTCCGGTCCTTCTTGTCTGAGATCTCCTCCCTGCATCGTTGCTAAGTCTTAAAACCAGGGGCTCTTTTTCAGACCCTCTAACTTCATTTCTATCAGGCAGCCGCTGAGACCTACATTCATGAAACACATCAGAGTACAGCATTGACACCCATGTCTAATGCTCTTTGATGAATCCCCCTGGAGATAGTGAATGGGCAAGCAGGACTAGACAAATGTTCAAAGCTGCGGTCCACTCTCTATAGTAACCAGGAAGCTCAACTATGGCAGAAACCCAAAATGGTCAGGACCTGAGCAAACAGCTTCCCTAATTCTAATTCTGCACCTGAAAACCCCACATGTGCATAGGATTTCCTCCTTCTTAGTTACTTCCCCACACTTCAGCCTTCCATCAGGACACACCTGAACCTTTCCTCTTTCCCATCATTACTCCTTTGCCTGATTTCAATTCCATCTAAACACAAGTAAAGAGCTGTACACGAATTGCTGGTCAGCTATTCTGGTTAGTATTTTGTTAACACAAGTCAGTCATTTGGGAAAAGGGAACTACATCTAAGGAAATATCGCCATCAAATCTGGGCAAGCCTGGGGTACACTGTTTGACTTATGATAGAAGTGGGAGATCCTAGTCCAATTGTGGGTGGTACCAATCCTGGTCATGTGGTCCTGGGCTGTGTAACAAGGCAGACTGAGCAAGCCACGGGTGTAAGCCAGTAAGCGACACTCCTCCATGGCCTCTGCTTTAGTCGTTGCCTGTAGTGACTTCCCTCAGTGATGGAGTGTGACCTGAGACTTGTACACTGAGATACGTTCTTTCCTGCCTGAGGAGCTTCGGGCCATTATCACAGCAATAGAAATCCCAAGACACGGATCGAGCACTGTAGAAAAGGAAAACAAGAAAGGTAACAGTGGCTGGTTTCATTGCTCTAATGAGCTATAATGTTTGATTTTTCTCGTCCCCTTATTGGGTAGATTTCTTTATCTCCACCTCCTACTCACTGAAAATGAAAGTCTTCCCAGCAGCTGAAGGGAGCTATGTGGCCTGCACTCCCATCCCCTCCCCCAGCTCATGTTGGCCTCCTCGCCCACTGTGCTCTGGAGACACTACTCTGCCTGCTCCTCCGCCATCCTCAGTCTGCTCTTAGACTCTTTGCACTCCTGATCCTTTGTCTGAAATTCTCTGCGCTTCACTTCGATGGCTCATGGCTGCCTGCATAACTCAGCTCAACTTTACAAGAACACCTTTCTGTGATCTTCCTGAGTATTGTGCACTACTGAGCATCCTCATCCACAGACCCTTGATTTTCTTTCTACACACACACACACACACACACACACACACACACACACACCCTATCATATGTACCTTCTTGTGTATTTAATCATGATCTTCCTATCTTTCATCTCCTAGTAGAAAGAAAACCCCATAAGATACTTCTGCACCAGCAGAGTCTATTGCAGTGCCTGGCAAGTTGAACTCAGCGTTTAATCAATGAATAAATTCATTATAAGATGAAAGTATTCTAAAAATTAATATACCAGAAAAGGTCTTGGACGAAAACAAAGGACACTGAAAAAATCCATCATTTGAAAGGCACTTCATCTCTTGATTGCTTTACAGAGGTCAAAGGTCAAGGCATGTAAACCCGGGCACATGAAGTGCCCTCAGGACAGTGAGGGCCAGTACCTGCACCACTTTTAGGGAGAAGAGATATATACTCTCATGTACCTCTGGATGTATGAGAGTTGCTGGGAAAATGAGCTCCGTAACTCATTGCCTTTCAGTGTTCATGTATGTGCACCTATGTCTTTTCATACGTGCATGCATGTGTACAGATGCTTATGGAGGTGAGGTATCAGATCCTCTGGATCTGGAATTACAGGAAGCTATGAACCACCATATATAGGTGTTCAGAGCTAAACCCCAGTTCCTTTGCAAGAACAGCAAATTTTCTTAACCACTGAGCCATTTCTGGTTCTTATCCCAGAAGCTCCTTCCTGCAGGCTCTTCCATTTGGCTGACCCACCCAGAACCTCAGCATCAGGGAACCCTCTGTGGGGGCCTCATCTTTTATGCCCTCAGCCACAGGGCAGGGTGGGCTGTGCATCCTAACTGTGTGCACTGTTCTAGAAGAATTGTGCTTACTGTTCAAAGATAACCAGGAAGCGTTTTCTGTGTGGATGGTAAGACTTCCTCGAGGAATACCAGAATCTGTTTTGGGTTTGTAATGTCAAACCATTGAATTAAATAATTGTGAAAGTTTTATAAAGTAGATTTATTTTTAACAGATTAATTATGCCATTTGTATTATTTAATGTACCTTTTATCTAAGTTTAACAAAAAGAATCATTGAGACTTATAATGTCATATAAACATAGCTTTTATGTCACAAGTAATTGCTATCCTGCTAAGGAAGAAAAAACACTATAGAGGTGTTGTTCTAGCTGATAAAGACACTTGGGAACGCTAAAGGAACTGTTGTCTGACAACAGTTGAACATGATATTGTTACATTTTTTATCTCAAATCATCCAAAAGGAAGTCCTTTGGATAGAGTAGCTATCACAGGATCCGAGTTCCAATCCTGACCGCTCAGAAGCCAGGCTCAACCCTATGAAACTGAGGTCCTGCAAAGTAGGGCATTTCCACCTCTCAGGTTCTCCCAGGGAAGATGGCACCTTTACTGAGAGGAAAGAACTGTGCAGCCTATTCACTGAGAAGAAAGATGACTGGAGGCAGAAGCTATGCTGAGTTTTGCCCGTTCCTTCCCTTCTCCACTCCTCCCTGACACTGTCATTCTAAAGGAAGAAAAAAAACCTACTAGATTCATGGGATGTTAAGTTTCTGAGATAAGAATTCAGACCAAAAAAAGAAGAATCGAAGAGAACAGATGATAGTAACTGCGATTGTGTGTTCTCTTTAGAGTCGACTGTGTTCATTCCCCAGTCGGAATACTCGGTTGAAGAAGATGTGGGCGAGCTGTTCATCCCCATCAGGAGGAGTGGAGACATCAGCAGGGAGCTGATGGTGATCTGCCACACGCAGCAAGGTGAGCCAAGTGAAGTGACCGCCAGTCAGCGTGCCCAGACATTTCACAGACGCTGGAAAATCCTTTAAGAATCTTTGTGAGTCCGTTTGGCAGGAAGCTGCTGCTTCTTCCCCGGACTGTTGGTCACTCAGTCCAATTTAAGGGTACAGGGAACCGAGGCTCGCCGGAGCCATTGTTCCTAAGTGGGGTCTGGTCTGTAATGCAGCCTGCTAGCATTCTCAGACTGCCTGGGCTGTCTCAACATGTGACAGCCTTCCTGTGCAGCTCAGTGGCTTCCCTACAGTGCCAAAGGCTGTGCATTTGATCCGTATCACAACAAAAAGAGAAAAAAAAGGGACAAAGTAATATATATTTGAGGAGGACACACTAATTTAATGCTGGTTTGACTGGTCATAGCAGTGTCCTAAGAGTCTTCCCCTGTTACATATCAGGAAAAAGACCAGGTATCCCGTTCTATGAGCTCATAAGCAGAAAAAGAGTCAGGTTGAATCAAAAACCAAAATTGATATTTTTGTAACTTTTATATGTGACTGTAAAACTTTGTCAAACAGAAGACCACGTCGGCAATGAATTAGGGACACAGCATTATCAATTGGAAATAGATCAAGAAATTATATACAAGTTATTATGTATTGGAAGTGGATCCACATTTTTCTGAGCATGCCTTTCTGAAGAATATAAGAAAGTGTCTGTTAATGGTTAAGTAAGAATGTGAGGCAAATGCAAATGTCCATTAGTGAGCCACAGATCTCTGAGCATGTAATCCTGACATAATCAGTATGACCAGGATAACTGGTACATCGTCTGCCATTCGGTGAACTCTGGAGAGTGTCACAGATTTAACTATCATCTTGAAGTTTTTCAAGGTTTTCATAAGCACTGAACTCAGTTTTAAAAGTGCCCTCAACTTTAAAGACCAGTAAATGAGTATTTTTCAAAAGGTAGAACTCATTAATAATTATTGCAAACAAATGTCAAAGTACTATTTTGCTTAAATGTGAGCATCCTATGGAAGGTAAATTTGCATAAGATAAATTTAAGGTTAAGATACAAAAGTGATTATCACACCGAATCATTTTCTAGCGGAAAAAAACATTAGAAAAGAAAAGAAAAAAATTTCCCATTAATGTATCTGTGATCTGAAAAGCTGGACAAAAAAAAAATTCCCATTAATGTATCTGTGATCTGAAAAGCTGGACAAAAAAAATTCCCATTAATGTATCTGTGATCTGAAAAGCTGGACAAAAGAATGATTCATAAAAGACTCAGTCTCAGCCTTGCACCCGGATGCCAGAACCCTTGCATTTACCTTCAACTCCTCACTTCCCCAAAAGCCCAAAACCCAGCAGACAGACAGAAGGACTGAGGCAAGACAGAAAGCAAGTGCCCTTGGCCTAGACATGGGATACATCTGAATAGTGAGAGATGCTATCTTTTCCTGTGGTGTTGATCTGAAAGCTTGTTAGAGGAGTGGTAGGAGAAAATTCTGGAAAGCCAATATCTGCAGTGTGTGAGGTCATTCTGAAGGTGACCTGTGCTCTAAGGATACTCTATAGTTGTCATTCTGAGGGTGAGCTGTGTTGCAAAGGTACTCCGTAGTTGTGATTCTAAGGAGACCTGTGCTGGAAGGATGCTCTGTAGTTATTCTGAAGGTCACCTGTGCTATAAGGATGCTCTGTAGTTATTCTGAAGGAGACCTGTGCTGGAAGAATACTCTAGTTATTCTGAAGGTCACCTGTGCTGTAAGGATGCTCTGTAGTTATTCTGAAGGAGACCTGTACTGTAAGGATGCTCTGTAGTTATTCTGAAGGTCACCTGTGCTGTAAGGATGCTCTGTAGTTATTCTGAAGGAGACCTGTACTGTAAGGATGCTCTGTAGTTATTCTGAAGGAGACCTGTGCTGGAAGAATACTCTAGTTATTCTGAAGGTCACCTGTGCTGTAAGGATGCTCTGTAGTTGCCCCTGCAGTTCTGGGTATGGCTATATACAATTGCAACAGTTAAATGCTGAATATGAAAACAATAGGTTTTAGAAACTGAAGTCTTGGGCTGGAGAGATGGCTCAGAGGTTAAGAGCAGTAGCTGATCTTTCAAAGGTCCTGAGTTCAGTTTCCAACAACCACATGGTGGCTTGCAACCATCAGTAATGGTATCTGATGCCCTCTTCTGGTGTGTCTGAAGACAGCAACAGTGTACTCATATACATAAAATAAATAAATGAATCTTTAAAAAGAATCTTTAAAAAGAAAAAAGAAACTGAAGTTTTCTGGGTTCTTTGGCCCTAGGGACAGCAACCAGCACTGTGCGGACATCCGTGCTGTCTTACTCCGACTATATCTCTAGACCTGAGGACCACAGTAGCGTGATCCGCTTTGACAAAGACGAGTATGAGAAAGTGTGCCGTGTGCTGGTGATTGATGACTCCTTGTACGAAGAGGAGGAGACTTTCCAGGTCCTTCTGAGCATGCCCATGGGTGGGAGGATCGGCGACAAGTTTCCGGGAGCCAATGTGACCATCCTCACAGACAAGGATGATGGTGAGTTCTGCTTCATCTTACTTGGAACGGCAACGCCAGGCATGACTATCTATACAGGGGAAAAAATGGAAATCAACTAGAATAGGGGGTGCTTGTTGATTCTCTGCTGGATTTTATAGTGCCTAGGGTTCATCACTCACTGGCTACATCAATCAGTGCCCTTTCTGGTGTAATGTTTTCTAGTGACTGGAAGTCACCTTACCAGTGAGTGGTTACAGTCAATTTCCATGGTAAAGAATCGTCCCTTTGATAAGGTTCATTGATTTCTTCTTTTTTTAATCTAACTTTAATCCAAGTTCTTAAATCTATTTCTCACAGAAACCCATAAGGAAGGGTGTTAAAGGAATCATCACTCGGTGGTAACAAATATATGGAAAGTTAAGTCTCAAGACAGGGGAGCTGACATAGAAACTGCTCTTCCCCAGGGAAACCAGGTTACCATGAAGCAATGCGGGGGGGGGGGGGGCGCTTCACGCTTTCCTGTGGTGGGAGAGAGCGCCGGGAGGGGAGTGGTTGCAAATGATCTTGTGATACAATCGAAGGGCACAAAGGGACAGCACTGCCCTCGTCTCCCATGGACAATTTTCTGTCTTCTTCCCATTTTCCTCATGGCAGATCAAGGGGAAGGATGAGCCTTGCTGTGGTGGGGAGGCTGCACAAGAGTCAGAAAGCCCAAGTAATCTCTAAAACTCAGGAAACTGAAAGCAATCTGTCCGGAAAGGTCTCTGATAATTAAGGTGAAGAAGAAAGCGTGGGATGAAGCCGGTCAGGTGTCCCACAGTCCCTCTGTGAAGTCTTTGTTCTCTCCTCTAACAGTCCTGTGAGCTACTGAGCTACAGCAATGCCTTTTTCTTGCTGGAAAGGTTTAAAAGCACTGATCCTAAATTCAGTAGTGACTTTCGACAAGAGACCATAAAAGGAAATTCTCCTTTCTTTAGCTATCACCTTGCATTAAAAAAAAAAAAAAAAAAAAAAGTTCTTCCAATAAGTGTTTCACATAATAAAAAGTTCTATATTTACTTATTTTAATTTTTAAAATTATACCTGTGAGAGAGCACCTAATCACAGGTCCCCAAGGAGGCAAGAAGTGTGGTCGAGTTCCCCTGGAGCTGCAGTTACAGGCGCATATAAGCAGAAATGAGCAGCCCGTGCAGGCACCAGGAACTGAACTTAGATATTTTGCAAAATCAAAATGCATCTTAACTGCATTAAGTATATTTAAATCAAGCAATTTTATTTCAAAATTGAATCACTCTTAGAAAGTCAATTTTTTAACTGTCCAGAATAAACTTAAGAACTTGCATTAAATTCCCATCTACCATCCGGAGAGCTTTTTCTTGTGCTGTTGACAATGGTTTAGATGGAGCAGGGTTTGGTTTTAAAATGGAAAATCTAACTACTTTAGTTTCTGTTGCTATTGCTTGCAAAATTCTTTTGGTATGAACCTCTATGACATGTACATGGGAGGGATAAATGTGTACGGGGAATTCACATATTAAGTTACTATTAAGTTAAGTCTTAACAAGAACCAAGAGTGATATTCTTCCCTCTGTTCCATGAAGATAGAATTGCTGATGTGTGAGGTGACTGGCTGGTATTTATAGAGCTAGTCACACAGGAAGTGGCATTAGCCTGCAGAGGCATGCACCTCTCGTGGGAAACACCTTCTTGGCGTGAGGTGGAAGAGCAATTGATGGAGTCCTATCGTAGAGTAGTTTGCAGAATATTTATTTCGTGAGCCTTGGTGATCAGGGGTTAGGGTCTGAGGTTCTGGAGTTACTGGTGAGCACTGGTCTTTCTATTAATGGCTCTGAAACTTCAGTCGGATTGATTTGCTAGTCTGCTTTCTCTACCTGTCTTATTCCTTCCATTTCTGCATTATCATCCTAATTCAGACTGGCCTTTGATTTTCTTTGTGGGTCTTAGTAACACCTTTATGATGACAAGCCCAGTTTCTAGCTGAGTGCTTAATTTCAATCTTGAGAAACTGTCGTGAAATTCCTTTGACCTACACAAATTATCCCTGGCTTTTATTTATTTATTTTCTATTGTTTTTACATTTTTATTAACTTTTATTTATACGGGTACACTGTAGCTGTCTAAAGACACACAAGAAAAGGGCAGCAGATCATATTACAGATGGTTGTGAGCCACCATGTGTAACAAGGGAAGTGAACTCAGGACCCCTAGAAGAGCTAACAGTCAGTGCTCTTAACCTCTAACTTGACTCTTATTTAAAAAAAAAAAATTGATAGAACACAATGTACCAGGCTTCATTCTCACTCCTGGGTTCAACTTCAGATGTCTATGTGGTAGTCAGCTCAGCAAGAACTCACAGCCTGTTAAACAAGTTACTTGATAGGTTGCAGAGAATCTCAAATGATGATGTCCCGTAGCAGGCACTTCCCCAAACGGTATTCAAGAGATCTGATATTTCAACACTGCTATGATTCATCCAATGTCTCCCCTTCTTAAGACTGATCACATTGATGTTCAGCACTTAGAGACCTGCACATAGAGCCTCGAGATCGGTTAGTTTCCATCCACTAATGGATGTTTGCTCTTTGCTAAACAGTTCTTGACTTCATGCTGTCTTCTGCCATATAGAACCTTACCTTAGAAACACAAAAACACGCATAGATACTGTTTGATATGAAGGAAAATACTTTAAACAGGTCACTGCGGGGCTCCCAATTCTATGCCAAAACAAGAGGAAGACGCGGCAAGTCACGGGCAGGTGAGATATACCTCACGCACGGCATGGCAGGTTTTGAAGACATACAGACAAGCAAACAAAAAGAGCAAAATGCCACATTGCTGTGCCCGTGTCTGTAGAAATGGGCACAGCGAGCGAGGCATTCATTTGCTAACTGTTTCTTAATGAGGAAGTTAGGTCCTTGTAATTTTATAACTCAGGGGACTCAGAATCTTCTAAAACAAGACTGTCCCTCTGACATTGTAAAACAGTGTTTTGTGTTTACCGAATGGGAGACAGAAATAATGAAGACAGGCAAATACTGAGACTGTTCACTGGTACCTGTCACCAGCATTACGGACATGTTGATGGTGGTTAGCTACAGGAACATAGCGTAGGCCACACAGATACAGCTCTAGTCTGTGTTGTGCTGCTAAGTAACAGCTGAAGAACTGGTGCACTGCACATTGTTGATGGGTCTGCCTTTAGAATAGGCAGACATCCCCACCAGCATCCTCCGTGTTCGTCCTTCCCCAAGTTACAGTTAAGGATGACTGTACTGGTCCCTTACAAGAACTATTGGTTCAACACTAGGGACACTCCACTAACTGTATTGTCAGCCTTCAGAGTAAATGAAGGGATGTTGGAGCTGAACCCATGGTCTGTCTTTGTGTGACAACCCACACGGGGGCTTCGCTAACGTTGCTGTCTTCTTTGACCATACTGGAAGAGCTACCAGGCCACACAGAAGGTAGGAGCCAGTGGCCAGCTGCAGGATGAGCTCTGTGGTATGTGGATCTCAGTTCACAGGCATCCGATGCCTTACAGCCTCAAAAGCCATATCAAAAGCAGGCGCACTGGACACCATGTGAGTGAACATGTTTGCATTTGTACAAAGATGAAAGACCAGCTTGTCTCCTTTTTTCCCCATTTTTCCTAATCTTAAATTCAGTTATTTATATTAGAGTGAGATTCTGCTAAGGGATGCCAAACGGTTCATGTAAGAAAGGACCAGATTCAATTAAAGCAGTAACTTGACAAATATATTCTGCATTAAATATGCCTAATTTAAAATCCTACTTTAAAATGAAGAATGAGGTGTGGGGGAATGAGTCTGTAGTTGCTCAGAATTTCCTTGAGTTGTATCCATTGTGATAATAATCACACTGTTAATGGTACCAAGAATCAGTGAAAGCCAAAGGGACCGGACACAGCAGGAGCGAGGTTTCCTTCTCCGTGGAAAAGATGCTACATATAGAATAAAATAAAAGAATCACTGAGCTGCCTGACCATTTAGAAAAGTCTAAAACTGCAGTGGGGACTCACTATGAAGGTTGTATCACTTGTAATGGACACCCAGGCCTTGACCTGGCAATGAGATCTGAAACAATAGAAAAGGAGAACAAGAAAGCAGGCTTTGATCAAACGCACAGGGCCTTTGTAAGCTGGAACTCCTGAAACCTTAAAAGATGAAAGAATTTAGGTGAACAAAGCTAATTGTGATTTGACGTCACAGCTAAGGAGAGGAATGAGTTATGGAGTGCCGAGGAGTCCAGCTAGCCGGGAGGTCATGGTTTGAGAAAGGTCTGGGTGAAGAGCCTCAGGCAATGATGGCAGTTTAGAGACAGAGGTTCTGGCTTCTCTAGGGACGAGTGCCTGATAGGTTATCCAATCCCTGCATCAGCCATAGACACAGCTACATACTAGTAACAATAAATGGACCCAGCCACTACATTTACATATACATTATGTGCATATATTATATATACATATGTGCATATATATTATGTACAAACGTGCAAATATATTATATATATTATAGACACACATATGTGCATATATATTATACAGCTGGCTACATTTAGATATGCATATGCACATACATATTATATATGTGCATATATTACATATATATAATATGTGTATATATTATATATACATATGTACATGTATATTATAGACATACATATGTGCATATATTATACAGCTGGCTACATTTATATATACATAAGCATGTATATATTATATGAGCATATATTACATATATATACATATGTGCATATATATCATATATGTGCATATATATTATATATACACATATATACATATGCACATATATATTATACAGCTATATGTAACAATAATAATTAGAGACAAAGTGATAGATTTGACAGATAGTCTAGGGTGGCAGTTCTAGAAAGAGGTAAAAGGAAAAAGGGAGGGGTAAAGATGATGTAAATACAATACTTAAGTATAAAATTCCTCCAAGTAAAGTATTTTTTAAAAAGGGTCAATGCCCTGGGATCTGCATACACATTTGCTCCTGTCTGCTCAGTGGAGCTTGGCCTGTAAGCCATCTTCCTCCCCAGCTTGTTTTCCTCTCTTGAAGCATGGCATCACTGGGGTGTCTCAGCCTACAGCTTGTGGAAATTTGGTGACATGATCTGTAAGAAAGGGCTTTAAAATCTGAGCCATCAGAGGAAGGGGAACTCTGTGGGCAGCACGTCTGAGAAAACGGCTCGATGTGCCTTCAGCCGCTTCGAATGAATGTATGGTCTGGATTTTTGGTCAGAGAGCATGGGGAAGTTTGTGAACAAGTTGTAAAAGGATCAGTAGGGTTTGTGGGTTACTAATTAGAGGGCAGTGGAAAGGAGAACGTTAATCTACAGCAAACCCTGGGATAACTAGCCACCCCCCATATTGGAAGGAGAGAAGAAAGGAATTTAAAATGTTTACATCCAGAAAGTTTGTGCAAGGTTCAAAGTCTTATGATAGGAATTTAAGAGAAGCAGATTGAAAAAGGTGAGATGAGAAATTCTCATTATTTTTTAATTTAATTTATTTTTTTACTATTAGCATGGGTGTTTTGCCTGAATGTATATCTGTGTATCACATACAAGCCTGGACAGAGAGGGTATCAGGCCCCATGGAACTTGATTTTCATGGACAGTTCTGAGCTACTGTATGTTGCTGGGATGGAACCTGGGTCCTTTGACAAAGCATCGGAAACATTCTAGCACTGAGCTCTCTCTCCAGCTCTGACACATAGCAAGAACTGTGCAATTGAATAGAATTGGTACAAAGCCAAGTCAGACACTGAGGAATCCTGTGAGTCAGGTGTGCAAAGATGGCATTTCAAATCATGGGGCCAGTGGGAGTCAGAAGGAAGAGGAGGGCGGCACAGGGTGATTTTGTGCACCAGAAATGTTACTGACAGTGAGTGTATAAGGTTCATAAGACAGACTGCCGGAAACTGTTTCTACCAAGTGTAATACACACGTTCACCTCAGCAACTGTTGCAATTAAGAACTTCCCTTTGGTACAAACTGAAACTTGTCTGAACTCACAGCTGAAGTACATTGCTAGATAGTACAATGCCAAACAAAGGCCTTTGTGTTCATCTATATTTTAAACTTTATTAGTAAATTAAAAAGTTGCAAGTTCTTTTTAAAAAAATCACACATCACAGTAACCCAGACACAAAGACCATACAACTCAATAAACTGGATGGCTTTGCAAAAAAACAAAAAACAAAAACAAAAACAAAACAAAGAAAACGGAAAACATCCAGTGTCAGTTATTTTGAAAGTCAGCATCATTCAAAATCACCTGGGATCATAAATCTCATAAAGAAAAAAAACCCCACGTAGGAAGGGAAAACTTCCCCTGTAGGAAGAACACAGCCAATAATATATGTATCTGTAAACAGATGCACCTGTGAGTACAGTATATATAGAAAAGAGAACAAGAAGGCTAAATATTAAGGAATGATGCAGGTGAAGATATGAATTATGAAAGAGGATAGAAAGCTAATTGTCTCTAACCTTGTCATGGATTTTTCATTTTTGGTGTTGGATAAACACATTATACACATACATATATATTTGATAGTGAAAGTATAAAATCTAACCTGAAGTTCCTCAGCGCCATTTCTCAGGGGAAAAAGCTCCCTTGTCTGAGTGAGTGAGCGATTCACTAAAGAGGGGGAGGAAGAGGAAGAGAGGAGAAAGAGCATCTAGAGAAGTAGTCTCTCCAGGTTTGGCCATTGGAGAACCTGTGTTCCTAGGTCCCCAACTCCTAGCCCTCTGTCTTTAACACTGGACCTCACTCAAGATCTGTAAAGAGGAAGTTCCCCAGAGAGGATGAACAATGATTAAAATAAAGGAAATATGTCAGGGTCAGAGACTGAAAAAGTGGCGTCTGTTGCAGTTGGGGTACCTTTGATTCAGCAACCAAAAGACCTTGCTGCTGGGAGGCCCCGTGGTCTTCCTGAATCTGCTGGTACAGCTCACTGCTCAGCACAGGGACACGCTTTTCCCCCACTATACTCATGAAGGCTTGGCAAGCAGCCAGTTGGATCCCTTCTGCAAGTTGCCCGAAAACATCTCACCAGGATTACCAGAAAAGGAAAGGACTCCAGAGCTTTTTATGAGAATGGCTAAGCACTTTGTGTAATTCTCACAGGACAGTGACCTCCTTGCCCACAAAGAAAGTTAGCCCAGGAACTATGCACAGACGGTTTACCCAGAGTGATCTGGGTTCACAGAGCCTGTGTGTGCAGGCACTGGCTCTGCTGGAGAGGTTCAGGGTGGAGATATTGCACACAAGCTGTGCATGGTGTTAACTCCGGTCTTCTTCCCCCCCCCCTTCGGGGCTTTATGGGAAGGGTGTGGGTAGGTAATAAGCACTTGCCTGTAAATGGCATGGAGTTGATCTCAGCTCCACAAGGATACTGCTTTATTTTCCAGGGTTTCATATGTAACCTATATCCAGTGCTAACCTGAACACCCTGCTGGGTGCCTGCATTTCTTCTCATCATAGGCATACATTTTGAAGGCCCAGCCTGCCTTTGTTGTATCATTTAACTGTGGTTCAGTAACTTGCCCAAGGGGAATGGCCACTGAGCTTTGAGCCAGTGTGACCACAGCACACATGGTATTAACATGTGAAACCCACTTCGTATTCTCCCGAGAGTGTATATATCAAACATTCGCTTTCTGATCCGACTGTAGGATCCAAAGGATTTGGGGCACCCTGGCACTAAAGTCTGCCAAATGAAGCTGTACGCTCTTTTGTTTGTCTCCAGCCCCTGAATAGTCTAGAATAACTGACATGTTGTGGATGTTCAAACAAGTCACAGAGGAGCCACTTTGGCTCACTCTCTGCCAGTTGTAAGCGCTCTGGGATCCTTAGGAGAATGAGTTAGTACCATCTGTTGCTCCAAGAGACGCAGTGGCACTGCCTTTGGCAGCCAGTTGGGAAACCAGCCAGCAGAAGCTGATGTCTCTGCAGCCCTGGGCTTTGGCTCTCCTCAAATTCTTCCGGGAAAAGAAAAAAGAAAGAAATTCTTTGCTTTGTGTTTGTTGAGTGCTTTTCACAGTGATGCTGTCTGCCTGATACCCATCTCTTCAAACAGGAGAGCGGTTTCTGCCTACACTGATCTTGGAGACGGCAGAAGTGTAAACACCTACATCTTATTATTACTAAAATCCTGGAAGCAGATCACTGAATGTCTATTCTTAAGATCTCAGACAGTGATGAGTTCTATTTCAGTGCTAAAAGATCACATAAATTTCAGAAGCAGCTTTTCAAATACCAGACTCTAAAATTTGTAAACATAGGACTACTAAGGGAATATTTAATTTTCTAATTATATATATATATATATTTGTGAGTGAGTGTGTGTGTGTGTGTGTGTGTAAAACTTTCCTGGTGTCCACCGAGGCCAGAAGAGTGCATCAGATCCTCTAGAACTATAGTGACACACAGGTCTGAGCTACCAGGTGGGTTTGAGAGAATTTTATAATAGAAAGCAATCAGAGACTGGACAGATGTCTCAGTGGTTAAGAGGACCTACACAGGGCAAGTAGCAGACATTCATGACACCAGCACACAGAATCTGATTGGCCCTTAGGCACTCTTGTTGTGTGCACAAGTCTCCCCGGCTCCGGTACATATAAATAATTGTTAAAGCTTTAAAATGCACAAAAAAGGTGAAAATGTGTGATAGATTGCTATCTTACTCACTTTGGCTTACTCAGGTACCTTTCTTATACAGCCTAGGGCCACCTGCCCAGGGATGGCATTGCCTTCGGTGGGCTAGACACTCCCACATTGATTTGCAATCGTGAAACTGCCCCAACAGGCATGTCTACAAGTCAGTCCGATGGAGTAAGTTCTGTAGCTGAAGTTCCAGGTGTGCTATATTGACAACCATTATTACCCATCCCACATCAAAAAGCACAGGTGTGTCATCTGATAAAAACAGCTACATCATACGCAAATACCCACAATAATAGTCTACACACGGATTATAAAATTTGCTAAACCTAAAAATGCCTTCATCCTTTAGGACATTTCTAAGCATGTAGGCATCCAAAGCACTTAAAATTATGAATAACTTTCCTTTCACACTTCTAAAGAATTTTAAAAAAAATAGTTACCTTTTCTCTTAGAAAGAGGTCCCTGAAATACAGTCAGCCCTCTAGATTCTCAGGTTCCACACACACAAAGCCACCATATACAGATCGACTCGGAAGTAGTTGCCTCTCTGCTGAGCACGTACAGATTGGTGTTTGATATCTCTCATCTTTTAAGAGTTATTTCCTTATATTTTATGTGTATTAGTGTTTTGCCTTTGTGTGTGTGTGTGTGTGTGTGTCGGATCTCCTGAGACAGAAGTTACACACAGTTGTAAGTCATCCTGTGGGTATGAGGAAGGAACCTTCAGTCTAGAGAACCCACCAGATATCCTACACCTTCCTACGATGCCTAGCGGTGAGCGAACTCATACCTTGCTTTCCTTAGATATTTGCTAAGTGCTGTGTTGTTGGAGATACTGTGGAAGAAGACAAAGACTAAGAGGTTGCTATGCATTCCTTGGCACGTTTCCCTATTCAGCCCTTTTTAAGTATAAGCTCCAAGGTGCTGAAAACAGTGCTGAACATAGACCAGCCCTTTCTAGAAGAATTCGAACAGGAAGCTAGAGGCACCCATGCAGCCTGGCAAATGGTAAGGGCAGGCTTACCACAGGAAGCTTTCTGAAGGTCTTGAAACTTGTTCCTGACCTCCAGGAAGAGCATCGCCAACCCTTCCTCCATACAAAAACAACAACAACAACAAAAACTTCAAAGGAGACACTCAAACTGAGAGCTGGCAAGTAGATGGGCCTTGCCGTGTGAGCCTTGGGCTTTGACAGTCTTTCTTTTGTGAAGACAGTGGTCCCCAAATACAGAGAGAGAGAGAGAGAGACAGAGACAGAGACAGAGACAGACGGAGAGAGACGGAGAGAGCGAGAAAGAAAGAAAGAAAGAAAGAAAGAAAGAAAGAAAGAAAGAAAGAAAGAAAATAGTTGCTAGCCCTTTATGAGAATGCTTTTCAAGTGAAATTTTAGGCCTGGGGACGGGGGCAGGGTACGCCCTTCCCCTTATAGGGGTGAAAAAGATCTGTTTCCACTTCCCTGAGGGTGTTCCACAAACATTTGGTTCCACTGCCTCCCCACCCCAAATGTGCTACAAAATGAAGCTGTTTGGTCAGAAGGCCAACAAGGGGCTTCTGGGGGGTCGCCTTTTATTTTCATAAGACTTGACCTCATTGAGAAAAGTGATTTTCACTGTTCCCTCCCAGGAAAACCCCCAAAACAAATAAATCAGTAAACGTGAAAAGCCACAGGTTTCCCACAGCCCCAGTGCTGAAAGATGACCCTGGAGATGAGAGACAGAAAGGGGAGAAATGCCAAGGTCTGCTCTGCACCTGCGTGGTCTCCATCTTGGCAGGCCAAGGGACCATCTAGGCTACCCAACGTGGTTAAGTGAGGGACAAAGGGCTGAGGCCACTTTCCAGGGATCACTGAGCCCTGGCAAATGCAATGTGTGTTCTTGCTTAGCTTGATCTCATACATATTTTCATGTTATTTTCGAGGTTGGTAGACTTTCCTAGCTCTGTGCCCTGGATTTGGTTCAACAGTCAGCCATTAGCAGAAAGCCCTTGATTAATTCTCTGGGGACAGGAAATTGTTACCTTGTTCAAAACATTTTCTCCCTTGGCTTGTCTGGAAAAGAAAAGCTGAAAACTCTTGTGTTGTAATTATGGGGGAGCTAGGAATTCAGCTGTGGGTGAAAACCCATCTTTTCTTTTCTTTCTGTTTTTAAAGAGTGGGAAGTCAACCACACAGTACCACAGGGGCGAGCGGAACATTACCCCAAGACGTCAGGAGAATGCAAAACAGGAAAGAGACTGTATGCGCTGTAGCAGATAATCCTTGCCCTCCCCTGGTTTCCCTCCTGCATTTTTTTTTTATTTAAAAAATGACTTATTTTCATGTGTATGGGTGTTTTGCCTCCATGTATGTCTGAGCACCACAGATGCATCTGGCAGAAGAGAGCATCAGCTCCCCTGGAACTGGAGCTACAGATGGTTGAGCACTACCATGTGAGTGTTGGGAATCAAACCTGGATCTTTTGTAAAAGAAACAGGTGCTCTCATCTGCGGTCCCCTCTCTCTTGTGTTCTCAATCATAGTGAATGATCTAACAATACCAGCCCTCCTTCCGCCCACCCCAATCCATAGTCATCTTTCTATACCAGCGCTCCTTCCGCTCATTGCCCACCCCGATGGGCATCTTTCTACACCATTGTTCTCCATCGGAACAGCTCGTCCAACACCAACGGCAGCTTCAAGTGGCTCCTACATGCCTGTAACTTGTCTGTTCGCCCATCCTTCTCATCTCTGAGCACTCATGTCACCAAGCTCTTGCCCATCTCAAAACTGAGCTTATCTCTTACCACGTATCTCCATGACAAGGCTCCAGTGTCAGGGACCTCAGAGCCTGGCCATTGCCACCCGGTTCCCGGCTCACTTTGTCTCCTCTCACCAAGGACCATATACTAAGCCATGCCTAATGGTACCACCTGTAAGCATGAAAAGCCAGGGACTCAGCCACACTGCTGCTCTGCCCAGGTCGCCCTCCACTCCACCCACGCCCCTCAGCCTTTTCCTCACCTACTCTCGTCCGCTCCTCAAAAAATCTAGCTTCTGGTAATAGAAATATGACACAGGCATCTAGCTTTTCCTATGGAAAACATTGCATTTATCTGAGCTCCAATAGTCTGATTAAAGTGGCTTTTAGGTTTATAGTGCTTCCTGGTTCCTTTCCGCCTTTCCTTTGAACTACCTCTCAATCCCATAGCCTACAAGGCTCTGCCAGGACTGTCCATGAGTTCATAAACTCAGGACTGCTTCAGCTTAAGAGACATAAAGCTTTGCTTTTTTAATCTCTGTAGGCTGCATTGGTTAATGGAAAATGGTTATAAATCAAATCAAAGAATTAGCTTTAGTACTGGAGAGATGGCTCAGCAGCTAAGAGCACTGACTGCTCTTTCAGAGGTCCTGAGTTCAATTCCCAGCAACCACACAGTGGCTCACAACCATCTGTAATGGGATCCGATTGATGCCCTCCTCTGGTGTGTCTGAAGACAGCTACAGTGTACTCATATATGTAAACTAAATAAATATTTAAAAACAAAATAATTAGCTTTAGAGACTACTGAGTATGGGTTATCTACATTTGAGGTTATAACACCTACATTTTTATCCTCTGAATTTGCCTTTTGAAAAGGAATATAGACGGGTTATATGTTATATGTATATATATTAGAAGGAAATTACTTCAACTAGAACCTACACAAGAAGTCCTGATCCCCAGAGAAGGGTAAAGACTGTGAAAGGACAATAAGTCAGGTGATCTGGCATCACATGGTCCAGTTCGATTGTCCTTGTGTTATAGAGCCAGAGAAGTGACTCTGTTAAGGTCAGGCTTTGTACAGTGACCCAAGCATCCTGCACTCCGAGCTTGGAGGAGGAAGGCACTTCCCATTGCTACCGCTGACTAGAAAGCCAGCAGCAGAGTTGACAGCCTCCCCTGAACAGCATGGCCAGGATCATGACAAGAGAAAAACACATTCTTTTGAGCCTGAAGCCAAACGGAATGGTTTGGGCTGTTTATTCTGGACATGTTTATCCTCGGCTGCCAGCAGACATGTTTCACGTGTCATTTCTTAGCCAGTGTCTGGCCGACATTGTTTATTTTTCCAGTGTCAGCCACAGGCTCCTTTCCCGAGACCTCACTCAGGTTGCGGTTAACACTTTATTAGTTGTAGCCTTTCTTCCTTCAGCTGCTGGGATTCCCAAATAAATCAGCCTCCTGTCAGACTCTTTGTGGACTGGAAATCGTATAAATGTATCATTTGTTAGCAGGCATAAAAGTATTCACGTGTAACTTCTGCTTGGCGATTTCTGACACAGGGGCAGGAGCTCTGAGCACCGTCTCTCCGCTCGTCCATTGTTCCTCCCCTTCATTCCTTGAACGAGAGCTACATTTCCCCAACTACACAAGTGCACATAGAACATAATCTTGTTTCGCTTTGCATAGATCGTTTCTTCCCATTCACACGGCCGTTTCTCCTTGTGCATCCTCGAAGAGAATGTTCTAAACATTTGAACATCTAAGTGTGTTCATTGCTCAACTTATTTAAACACATTCAAAGAAGTTACAACTTGGTGGAAAGTATTTCACATTTTCCCGTATTCATCTGTCTTGTTTGACTTCTGCTTGCTCTAGGAAGATTACGTAGCACTTACTCATCGTCTCCAAGACTCAGCTTGATTCGGTCAACAGGAGGTAGAAAATAATTACCTTGGAAGACAGTTATGCCTTTTAAAGCACTGGAGACACTTACAATGAACTAGAGATTTTTGATGTGGCCGGCAAAGGTGAAAGGTCAAATGCAGTGCTGCATACTGTGATTTTCAGCACAGAGCTTTGACGTAGGTGCAGAGATTGAGCCCTGAGCTATCTCTCCAGCCCTGCTTCCATGTTTTATTAAACACATCTCTGAGGTGGTCTAGAAACTGAAAGATACATGGGTTTGGAAAGAAGCTAATTTTCACCACCTCAAAAACGTGGCTGCTTTCTGCCTTTGTCTTGAAATAGGTGCAAGGTTGACGCGAGACTTTTTAACTGGTCTTCCCAAGTAATTACACTCATGACTGTGAACTGCTCATGACTGTGAACTGAGTTACATTATCACCTCAAAGATCTCAGCGCTGCTTCCTGTGTCCTCGTAAGCAGACTAATTGTACAGCTTCTCCTGCCCTCCGGGGTGCTCACATGTGGAAGCAGAACATGTTAATTGGCAGATAGTCGTACTCGAGTAATTGTAAAGAAACACACCAAGCAGGAGCCTTGGGACAATGAAGTCTGGAGACGTCAGTGGGCCGTGGCTCGTGACTGGGCGGGTGGTCTCCACAGTGAGAATGCAGCCCGGCTAGCGTCCTTGCTGATCCAGTCAGTCCATTGCTGGCTTTAGGATAGGCTTCCGGCTCTCGGGCTGTCCCTTTCTATGAGTTCACAGTGCTCTTACCATCCTCTCGTTCTCGTGGGATCCTTTCAAGGTTACAAACCTCTACTTCCACCTCTACAGTCACTGTCCCATTCTTAGCCACACCCAAAGCCATACCCGCTCCCTCCCTCCCCTCCCTCCCTGATCAATTCTGTTTTGCTGCTCCCCAACCCAGCTCAGTCTCCAAGGCAGCTTCCCTGGTCACTATTACGCAATAAGCCAGCCTCTCAGAAGCTCTGCACCATGGGATCTGTCACCTGGCTCAGTGCTGTGTCCCTGTACCCTGACCCTGAATCTCACGCGTGCTATTCACCTGAGACCCTTTAAAATGTTTGCCTTCTGGGAATTCTGACTTTGCTGATCAGGGTAAGCTATTAGGAGCCAGCAGACCTGTGATCAGCAGTGGAAAGGTGTTGCTGTAAAAGAAAGTGTCTAGCAAATCCTAAATTTCACCCCATCCATTTGAATTTGCAGTTAGTGAGTGTACATAAAGAATACAGTGGGATAAGAAGCCAAATGATTAATTAAATGTTGGCTCGGCAGGTAAAAGTGTCTGTCATACAGGCTCCTAGCTAGAGTTTGATCCAGGGTTCAACAGTGGAAGGAAATAAGCGACTCCTAAAAGATGTCCTCTGGTCTCTATATGTATGCCATGGCAAACACACATGCGTGTGCATATGCGCATGTGCGTGAACACACACATACATATACACACTCACAAACATACATACTCACACACACTCACACACATACACACACACTCACTCACACACATACACACTCTCACACACACTCACACATACACTCTCTCACATACACATACACTCTCTCACACATACACTCACAGACACTCTCACACATACACTCACATACACACACACTCACACACACACAGACAAACACACTCTCACACACACATACACTCACACACACATACACACTCTCATAAATACACTCACACACACTCTCTCACACACTCACACTCACACATTCACACATACATATACACTTTCACACATACACTCACACACACACTCTCTCACACACTCACACTCACACATTCACACATACATACACACTTTCACACATACACTCACACACACACTCTCTCACACACACACACTCACACACACACATACTCTCTCACACACACTCACACTCTCACACACACCTACACTCACATGGGTACCTTGGCTGTGCAAACACAATCCATTCATAAAATTTTAATTCATGCAAATACATAGTGAAAATTTTTTGTGATTGTGATCAGGTAAGTTTTGGGGTGAAGCTACAGTGGCAGTAGACTGGGGGCATTATCTTTCTGGATAACAGCTCCACTATCCTTATTCTTAACTGAAATCTTTGGAAGGGTCCATTAATCTTAGCATCCTGAGTTTGGACTAATTTGTCTTGATTCTTTCTGAGGGATGCTATTGTGGCCAAGAAAAAACAAAAAAAAAACAAAACAAAACAAAACTAGAATGTGTCTTTAAAATGAGGGAGACTTTAAGTCTTTCTACTAAGTCATTCTCTGGCACAAGCACTGCCACTGCCTGGTACTCAGTGCTTCTTGCTCCTGCAGCACAGGGCACACATACTTATTCAGGTGCTGTGGACAGTAAATGATCTTTACCTGTTGCCAGTTCATTCTACAGATCTTACTCTGCACCCATAGCCAGATACTGATAGAGCTGAGTGCCAAGAAAGGACACATGAGGAAGGAAGCTCAGCTCTGTCCTGTAGGCTGAGCCAAGAGGGAAGGCAGAATCATCCCCAAAGAGAGAAGAGTGGTTGAAGGTGTCTGGGAGCAGCACATGCAGATGCAGAGTCTCTGAGCAGAAAGTGACCAGTCATGGTACAGAAGGCAGAGGGAGTCCATAAGTTCCAGTGTCTTGGAGTCCATGGTGAGGAGTTTGGGGACAATCCTCAGGGCAGTGAGGTTATGAGAACTTTCCCAGCAAGAGGGTAACTGTGGTGACAGGCTTCCACCCTGTCTGTTCAGTCTAGAGCCCCTTTAAATGGTTCTTGGGAAAATTCAAACATCATGTGATCTAGGTGGTCAACCAGAGAGAAGCCAGGGAATGGGAGGCACTGTCCCCACAGGCTCATATCCAGGAACGCTGGATCCTTCAAGACATGGAGGCTGACTAGAGAAATTGTGTCCCTGGGGGTGGGCCTTGATAGGCTGGCCCCATTTCCTGCCCATTCTGTTAGTGAATGTAGAAGCAATATGTCTAGTCACCTCGTATTCCTGACGCCTACCTTCCTGCCACAAAGTATTTACTCCAAATGCAAGCCAAATTAAAGTCATCTTTCCTAAAGTTGTTTTGGAAGTACTTTGAAAATGAAAAGAAGATACTGGAGTGGAATTTAACCCTTTCCACCCTGAGAGAAAGTGACCTCGATATGCCTGTAGGAACTGGTTTGTGGGTACTCAGTACTTGGCCTGCTGGTTAGTCTTTTTCAGATTTACACAAACCTAAACAGAGAGTCTCAGCTAAAGAAATGCTGCCATTAGTTGACCCATGGCCTTGTCTGTGGGACATTTTCTTGATTGTTGATTGATGTGGGAGGTCCAGTGCACTGTGGGCGCTCACATCCCTGGAGGCAGAAGCCTGGGGTACTTGAAAAAGGTAGATGAACAAGCCAGTAGGCAGCCTTCCTCTTTGGATCCTGCTTGAGTTCTCACCCTGACTTCCCTAAGTGACCGGACTGTAAGCCGAATAATGCCTTTTCTCCCCAAGTCACCTGTGCTTATTACAGCACTAGAAAGCAAACCAGGACCGCATCAAAGCTTCCAAAGGGATCTCTGGGTCACAGGCAAGTCCCTTGTATTATTTTCAACACTAAACCCAAACACAGCATTGAAGCTTTGCTCAAAGACGGCGTACAGGCTTCTATTCCATTCAGTTTTAATCAAACATGTTAGAGCTACAGAGCTTACTTGACTAATGGCCTTTGTGCATGCATGAGTAAATAAAACTTGGCTCCAGGTAGCAATTACTTCTTTCATCTCAGGAGACACAGTGAAATTGTAAACACCAATCCAGACACCAGGTAGGAGGAGGGAGAGAGGGAGGGAGGGAGGGATAGGTAGATAGGTAGATACTTAGATAGGAAGATAGATACATAAATAAATGTGTAAATATATAAATACATAGGTAGATACATAGATAGATACATAAGTAGATGCAAAGCTCCCTTTGTCCTCCTGGGAATAGACCTTGAATTACTTACCTTGGTCTTTGTTGCACGTGTGTGAGCCATGTAGCACTGCCAAGCCTTTCCCTCCACTTCCATGTTAACAAAGCAGATATGGTACAACCTGTCCTCCATGAAGTGAAAGTGTCTATTTGCAAGTCTGACTCATTCTTCGTGAGCTAGGATAAGTCTATCATGAATGCCTAACCTCTGCCCTTGAGTTTAAAGTGCTCTACCAAGGATGAGGTGAGATCCTATGTTCCTTTAGGAATTTCACACATTCTTGGTGCACCTTTTGAAAACCTCCCTCATGGTGAGGCCCTCCCATGATTTAGATATGACTTATCTGTCCTGTGCAGAGAGACTAAACATGTGGTCTGAACTGCTGTTGTCAGAGAGGGATGAAGTGCTGAGGAATGTTTTCAGTAATGCCTGGTGAGGGCTGCAGGCAGCATGGTTTTATTTGATCATTCTTCTTCTGCTTAGCAGTCAAGCCTGTTTCCTATGTAAGTCTGTAGGCACAATTGCAATTTAAGACCGGTGCTGGATTAGGGAACTGCGCGGGCTGTGTCTATTTTGCTCTGAATTCTAATGTGAATATGTGACAGATTTACAAAGGTCTTTGGTTAGTATTGTCTCTCTCTCTCTCTCTCTCTCTCTCTTTTTTTTTTTTTTTTTTTTTTTTTTTAGTGCCTAAGGAAGGGTAGGGCAAGAAAAGCTCACTAGAGAGGCTCACTGTCTTTGTCAATGCGCTGTTGTTGGAAGGAGACATTGTGGTGGCTTAAATAGGTCTGCCCTCTACAGACTCATGTTTGAATGCTTGGTTGGCACTATTAGGAGGTGTGGCCTTGCTGGAGGAAGTATATTACTGTAACAGTGGGCTTTGAGGACTCAGACAGTTTTCTTCCTACTGTTTTCCACTCAAGATACAGAACTCTCAACTCCCTCTCCAGCACCATGTCCGCCTGCATACCACCAAGCTTCTCACCATGATGGTAATGGACTAAACCTCTGAGACCGTAAGCCAGCCCAAATTAAATGTTTTCCCTTATAAAAGTGATTGCGGCCATGGTATCTCTTCACAGCAATAAAACCCTGACTAAAACAGACACCATGACCACAGAAACTCTCATGAAGGAAAACATTTAACTGGGGCTTGCTTCCAGTTTCAGGGGTTTAGTTCATTGCTGTCGCGACAGGGAGTGAGGCAGCATGTTAGCCAACATGGGCTAAAGTGGGTTCTACAATAGACAGCAGGAAGAGAGAGCCACGGGACTGGGCTTGGACTTACAAAACCCCAGAGCTTGCCCACGGTGATACGCTTCCTCCAACAAGGATATGCCTCCTAATCTTTCTGAAATAGTGCCACCCGGTCCCTGAATCCCGAGCATTAAAACACTAGTCTATCAGAGCCATACCTATCCAAACTATCACACTTGGCAAAAGTCTCCCTTATAACAACCATTTGTCAGCACAGACAGAGCAGTTGTCTTGGATTCCGCATAGGTGTCTTCGCCTCCTCGATGGCTTCACCCATTCATTCGTTTCCTCCTTTTGATTGTAATGTACATTAAAATGGCCCAAGCACGGGACTGGAGAGAGGTTAAGAGCACAGGCTTCTTTTCAAGAAGACCTGGGTTCGGTTCCCAGCATCCACATGGCAGCTGACACCCATCTGAAACTCCAGTTCCAGGGGATCCAGTGCCCTCTCTGGCCTCCGCGTGCACCAGGCATGCTAGTGCTGCATAGATATAAATGCAGGCAAGACGCTCATACACATAGATTTTTTAAAGGTCTGGGGTCATCCTAGCATGTTCTGCATAATGTCTGCCGCTCCCTGCAGCATCTGTAACTCATTTATACACCTACGAGTTCGATCCAGTAGTAACATGCATAAATCCATCCAAATTTTAGAACTTTTAGGAGAAAATGAGAAATTTAAATGTAATCACCAGCATCCTAGTTCCCATTCATCTTTACTAAGAAGACACAGATGCCAACACCTCCTCTGTTTCTTTTGATGAGTTAAATAAGCACCTTGCCAGGTACATTGTGGGGTTATTTTCATTTTAATCGCTGCCGTTTGCCTTTTATGTTGTAGAAAGCACTGTGTTGAGGTCACCCAAATGTTAACTGTCACCCTTGGGGATGGAAGTTAGACACCTAACTCAGCTGACCATGGGACAGCTTCGTTTTAGAGACGTCATGTCTTACGTTTCCTAATCCCTGCTGGCTACTTCTTAGAATGGGGGGATTTGTAATCCCCGTCTCTATTCCCCATCCAGCTCCACGTGCTCGGCATATGCTGATTCTTTCTGCATCATTATTTGCAGCTCAGTCATTATGCTAACCGCCCCCCACCCCTGCCTCTTTCTCGCCATTTTCATTTGTGAGCTACACGTTAAGCTATAAGGTGCCTATAAGCCTTACGTTATGGTTAATAGGACATCCGTGAATGTACATGTAAACCACTGTTCTACCCACCCTTCCCATTCCTATCCCTTCACCCACCCACACCACCCTCAGCATGCAGCCCCCTCCTATCCCCTCACCCACCCACACCACCCCCAGCATGCAGCTCCCTCCTATCCCCTCACCCACCCACCCCACCCCCAGCATGCAGCCCCCTTGGTCTTTTATGATTGCACTTTAATGGGTTTTTTTTTCAGCTGTATTTTTAATTAATGTGCATCCGTAAGGGCTAAAAAGATGGGAGACAACATCACTACATTCCACAGCATTTGCTTAGAAACCTAACCCGTTTGATACCAGAAACATAGAGACTTAAAACAGTCACTTGTTGGAGGCACGTGTCCAGTGCCTTCGTGATGATTGTGAAAGCCTTCTAAGGAGAAGCTGCTGCCCCTGGTTCAGCCAACTGCCCCGAAAAGTCATTTTCTGTCTTCTCAGCCTTCACTTTCGCCCCTCCTTAGAGGAGAGACATGTAAGGAATGTGTTAGTTTGTCCTCCAGATCTGCGTGCCTGGGGGTTATAAGATAACACCTTCTTCTATAAGCACACCTCGAGTCCAAGTTGAAAGGATAGGGGAGGCAAACTCTGCTGTGAGTGAATTTATCATCTCTGAATGAACACAGGCAAATGCTTCCAAGATTGGTTTCGTATGATTTAAGAGGCCAGGGGAGCTAGATGCTTCTAAATATGCCTGTCAGATGAAGGAAGAAACATATAGTTGTTTTATACTTCTTAGTAAATGTAATTAATTTGCAGATACAGCGGTGAAGGAAGATTTGTCTTTGGCTTTCCCTGTGGCTTTGTTTTATTACACGTGCTGGGAAAGGGATCCAGGGTTTCATACATGTTAGGCAAGTCTCTCACTGAGCCCACCACACACACCCAGCCACACCCTGGGGTTTTCTGAGCTGTTTAGAGAACCCATAAGATCTCACATAAACTATAAGATTCACTTTTGGTGTTGGGGGAGTTTGATCTAATTCTCTGAGATTTAGCACTAAATTTAACATTAAATAGCTTTGATGATTCTAAGAAGCCATGTCCGCTGTGTGTTTTAGACAAACTCCTCTTGAAACTTACAGAACTAAAGACAAAAATGTAGACTCTCTCCACATGCTCACTCGAGGATTTACCTTTGCTTTATAGGATAAGCTCTCGGTAAGGAAACTTTATTCCGTCTTCTGTGAAGCTATCTGTATTTCAAAAACAAGTATTTTTAAAAGCAGTCCCACAATCCATCTGTTTTCCCTTGTCATCTGATGCCCTTCAGACCTCTGCAGCTGTATCAAGAGTCAAGGGCGGATCGTAGAGACAATTGGAGAGGAGGCAGTTGCAGACTCATCACCAATGCAGGAGAAAATAGAGTTTCTGAAGCAGGGACCGTGGCGCCCAAGTAGTATTCACATTCATGACAAACACTAACCTCTTAGAATGAGGTTATTTATTCAGTGAAACCTCAGCTTGTATAAAGAATACCCAAAGCCCTACAAGTAACCAGCATCCAGCCCTGGTCTCCCTAAAGCCTTGGGGACATTGGTTTTTTTTACTAGTCTAGTTTATAGATTCTGGGCCCTCTAGTTAAGAACAGACTCAAATACTGGGAGTTTAAATCTGGAAGAAAGCATGAGGCACATCTCTCTGACTCATGGTTGGGTCTTAGGTGAGGAATCATAGGATGGATACTCACGCAACACTTTGAGAAACAACAAAAAGTGTTACGCGCATGTGTTTCATTTGGTTGTGTTTTTTATGGCTAAGCTTCAAAGGGCACCTAAAAGCTGTTATAATCTACGGATAGCTTTATGGTTGTAACTCAGTTGGCAAGCCCACGGCCCTGGTTCGGTGTCTGGCACCATCAATCACAACTACATAGATATTTACATATATGAAAGGCAAACATGTCATGTGAGTTATCTCAGGGGTAGCTTATGAAAGAGACAGAAATAATAGTAATGGTTTCTGTGTCCCTGTTAACAGAGCCTGTCTTCTACTTTGGGGACACCCAGTACTCCGTGGATGAGAGTGCAGGCTACGTGGAGGTGCAAGTGTGGAGGACGGGGACCGACCTCTCAAAGCCTTCTAGTATCACAGTGAGGTCCCGGAAAACAGAACCTCCCTCCGCCGATGGTGAGCAGTCTCTTACATCCAGTCAGCCTTTTGTGTTGTTCTGCAGCTACTGAACACCTCCCCTGAATGAAACGTTCCTAATGGATCTACTGTTGTAAGGAAAGAAATTTCAAAACCATGAAACAAAGTTCGGATTGTAACTGAAGATTCAGAGGCTAAATTGTGGTACCCACGTTTGCGTGGCGTGGTTGTCAGCTCAGAAAAATAACATGGTCAATGGGTCTGACATACAGGGAGTGGTCACGCCTGGCATCTTCACGGAATGGAAGGGCATTCAAGTCTTTCCCAGGAGGGCATCGTCAGGCCACATCCTCATTTTAACAAGTATCCCTGAAAGTACGTCACACTGAGCAGGTTGTCCTTTACACAGTGGCATATATATTGTCCTGGCTGGGAGAGCCCTGCTTCTTATCCGCGGCTCTGAAGCTCTGGTGACACATACACCTAAGGGCAGACATGGAGCTTAAATTCCTCTTTTCCTGTTTTAACTGACTGACAGTATGATTTCTCTTATATATACGCGCTCATCCTGTGTGACTAAAGTGTGACATAGGACACACATACATCATACGGGCTATTTATCACCATACAGAACAGGCAAGAGCTGTTCCATTTTAAAAGTCATCCAGACGTCCTAACTTTCTTAATAAAATGAACCACCATTGTGCCTTGCAGGCTACACGTGTCTGTTCATATTTGTTTAGACAATTATTTCTTTTTCTTTCTTCTTTCCCCTTTTTTCCTTTCATTTTTATTTTTTAAATTTTTATATAATCTCACTGTATAGCCCTGGTTAGCCTGGAGCTTACTACATAGCCTAGGTTAATCTTGAACTTGTTATGTGGATGAGGCTGACCTTGAACTTACAAAGATCTGCCTGTCTTTGCTTCCTGGGTGCTGGGATTAAAGACATATGTGGCCAGGCCAAGCCCTAAGATTATTCTTTTTTTTTTTCTTTTTTTTTTTTTTCTTTTTATGAGACAAGGCCATACATGTTTCTGGCCGTCCTGGAACTTGCTATGTAGACCAGGCTGGTTTCAAACTCACAAAGATCTGCCTTCCTCTGCCTTCCAAATGCTCTATGGAAGGTTTATGCCACTACACCAGGCAGATTATTCATTCTTAAGAATGAAATTTAAATCAGAATTGAAGGTGTGCATTAAAAAATAACAAAGGAAACTAAAGTGCAAAAGAAAACAAGGGAATGCTTTTGTGTGTCCATTTGTTTTGTGTTTGGAGTTTCGGATGCTGGAGACTGAATTCGGGGCTTTGCGTGTGCCCAGCACACAACTCTCATTGAGTTATACCTCCAACTGTAAGAAATAGAAACTTTGTCTTAATGAACCAAAGACACACTCACAGTTGCACGTTGAAAGACAAAATAGGTAAAAAATGAAAGTGACTCTCACTGTCTGGAGTGTGAGTGACAGAGAAAATGTGTTGAGTTCTAACTTTTGCCGGTATATGGCTCAGTAAAATAGTCACTGCAGAAACAGATAGATCGACATTAATGGGTATCAACAAAACTTAAAGGTATCTACTTTATGTATAATTTTTACCATGCATTTGATTGATATTGATTAATTTATAACTGGTTATTAAAGGACTTTAATAAAGAAGGAAGAGGAAGTATATATGATGAAAAGCCGTTGGACATAAGGTTTAGAACTCCAGCTTAGATTCACCAAACCAATAACTATGCAAAAACCAGTCTTTTCTATCTTGTTAATTACACTTCTCTGTAGGATTTGCTGTGCTCTATTTCTACAACATTATACATTCATCTATGTCATTTCTTTCTTCATTTCAATCCTATATAAATAATGGATGCATTACGGTTTTAGCTGGAACAGATTATGTGGGAATCAGTCGCCACTTAGATTTTGTCCCTGGCGTCAACATGCAGACTGTTCGCATCATCATTCTGGATGACCTGGGACAGCCAATGCTGGAGGGAATCGAGAAGTTTGAATTGGTACTTCGCATGCCTATGAACGCTGCCCTTGGCGAGCCCAGCAAGGCCACCGTGTCCATAAATGACTCTGCCTCAGACTGTGAGTGACGTTAAACTTTACAGTTATAAGTGTATTAAATGGTAGGAGGGTGATAAGCTGTATAGCACAGCCGTGGGCATTTACTAGGGATGACATTGCAGGGGCTGGGACAGTGCTGTCCACACTGTTAGTGAGAGGCCTGAGAGGCAGCGGAGCTGGTTCCTTCTGAAGCCACAGTGAAAAGACGGCACAGGCCTCTCACTCATAAGTGGCCATCTTGTCCCTGAACCTCTTCACATCATCTACCTCCTCAGATTCTACATGACCACATCTCCCTTTGAAACCCTGGGCTGGAGCCCATCCTAAGGACATTTTATCTCCTTTACCTGCCTATTCGCGGGCACTCAGGGTATGATTTCAACATGTAAGATGTTGGTATGGGAGACACCATTCACTCTCTACAAATACCCGTGTCTTTTCTACTCCTGCTCATTTTGATAGAATTAGACAGTCTTTAAAAACTAACCTTATATTTTAAAGAACAGCGTGGTATTATCACTGGTGTCTTGAATGGCTCAAACTTTCTTCACCACATGGGTAGAGCTGTGTGATGCTTCCTGAACCTTTGAGCATCCATGGTCTGCCATTTCTGTCACCCAGCCACACCTCATATTTCTCTAATCAACGTCAAGTACACTGTTGTGTGACACTATTCCTAAGGAGACCAAAGTAAGGACACCACCAGTGCCCAACTGGTTGAACCTATCTATAAGTAGTTTTCACCGGAGTCACTTACAGGAGCAGAAATGTCTCAAAGACAGCATCTCCCCAGGCCACCCTAGCATGGATGACAGCTCAGAAAAGCTGGGAACCTAGAGCACACTGCATAGCCTGCAGGCAGCTCAAAGGATTGGAGAGGTCATGGTAGGACAGTCCGATTCAAAGTAGCACTTTCAAAAGTGGTAGGAAAGTGTCTCTTCTAGATGGCATGCTTGGTCTCTGCTTTTTCTAGGCAGCTCAACTTCTCTGGGAGTGTCTCTACTGCTTCTCTGTAATTGGGAAGTGTGTGTATGGGGTGCAGGGCAGTGAATCTGGTACGTTTCAGGGACTTCCTGGAGCCTTTGAGTTGTTGACTCCCAGAACTTAAGAAGCTTCCTTGTATGATGCGGCGTTTCACCTCCACGCAGAACATCCTCTTGTTCATCTCCGTTCTAACATCCATTATCCTAATGAGCTTCCCTTCAAGGCAGTGGTCTGTCTTGGGGGAAAATGCTACATAAAAGTTGTTTGTAGCAGGTCTCTCTAAACACCATCACTGACAACAGGAATCAGGGCCTTTCTACCATGATGCTTCCAAGGGTGATTAGAAGAAAGGAACCTGTTGTCAATGAGACCTGTGTATGACCTGCTTAGCTTCAGTGTCACCTAAAACTAACCCAAGCACACACTCGCCCACTTTCCCTACCATTCCTGCATCGAAGGTAATGATGTGTACAATACTTAGTGTTTTTCGTATGGAGAACATCTGAAAGCACGTGACGTGAGCATCTGGAGGCCTCTGGCTTTATCTGCTTTTTAAACTCTTGCTGTACCGCTCATGCCACAAAAAAGGACAGTGACCATCACAACGACAAGGAAATAAAGATTTTACAGTGGTCTCTTGAGGTCAAAAGGTTGGCAAGTAACTGGGAGCGAGGTACTACTGTTCTCATTCATCGTCTACATTATTTATTTATATACATTTATCTATATTATGTTATTTATATTATATATTATATTATAACATTTATATTGTATACCATTTATTCTTATACATTTATTTATATCCATTATTTATTCTCTACATCAGACTGTATCTTCTGAAATGTTTTGTGTCAAAGGATGTTTCTGTTCATTTGGATCCATGAGTTTATTTCCCTCCCCCCAACAGTGCCTAAAATGCAATTCAAAGAAAGAGTGTACACTTGCAGTGAACGTGACGGGCGTGTAGCTGCAGTGATCCACAGGAGTGGTGACATCCGGCACAGGTCTTCTGTGAGATGCTACACAAGGCAGGGGTCTGCGCAGGTGATGATGGACTTTGAAGAACGCCCAAATACCGACGTTTCCATTGTCACATTCCTCCCTGGTATGTGCAAGCTTGAAAATGTTTTAGACCTTTCATCGTGTTTAGTGTGTGTGTGTGTGTGTGTGTACGTGCGAGCACGTGCGCGCATGGGGGAAGGGCATGTGCATACCAGAGCTGATACTTGAAGTCAGAAAATAAATCTGTGGAGTTGGGATTTCTCTCCCTTCTTCCTTGTATATCTGAAGGATTGAACCCAGGTCATTAGGTTTATGGATACAGTGTCTTAAGCCCTTGAATTTTCTATACATAATTTAAGGGCACCAAATATACACTGCCAGATTGTAGTCCAGAAAATACAGTAAAATCAAATGTCCCGATTTTCCAAAGAGCTTGCAACATAAGTTTATGTGCAGTATATGACAAGGCGTGTGCATTGGGACAGATTAAGTAGGCAACCTTTCAGTCTCTTCATTAACCTTTTGATTTCTAATCATGTATTTTATTGTTAGTTCAGAACTCAGCAGACAAGAGCTTATCAAATGTGAAAATGTCACCAGGCTAGAAATTAATGTTAATTTTGAAATGTTATTAGGGAAAATGTATCTCACCCTTTTGACGTATATCAGTGCCCTCAGATTTTTCCTACTTTGTCGCAACCATGTAATTTTGTGGGATATTTTCTAATGAAAAGAAGCACAGACATGTGGAAGGTTACGCTTATACTGGTAGAGTGTTGAATACATTTAAATTGTCAACAGTAAGGACTGTTTATTAATATTTAAGCATTCATCTGCTAATCTATCATATAGCTGTGAACATGTTTTAAAGATTTTTTAATGAGACTGAGGAAGTTTGGGCTATAATATTGGTCCCAGTTGGGAAAGACAAGGATCTAATTGCTTTGAGTCGACGGCCTGTTGAACAAGCCAGCAGTCAGTAACATGAGAAACCGGTGTAAACCGGTGTAGTCAGGTTTTTTGACAGACTTCCCCACCATAGTTCTGGGAACTCATGCACAGTGCTGGCACTTTCTTTTTCCTTTGCTTTCTGAGATGAGTGCTAGGCTGTAAAGAGAGAAATTACAGAAAGCCTTATGAAAATGTGGGCCTGGGTCCAAATAGTCGCATCGTCATTGAATAATTATTACTGTGAACAGTGTTCTTGGCCTGACGGAGCAGCGGGAAGCACCCACTCTCCCTCTTCTGCCTCATTCTAGCTGTTGGCCTTTCCTTCTAGAATGTGTCACTGTCCTTTGCTCCAGGTGAGTCAGAGAAGCCGTGTGTCCTGGAGCTGATGGACGATGATCTCTATGAGGATGTGGAGGAGCTACGCCTGGTCCTTGGCACGCCACAGGGCAGCTCTGCCTTTGGAGCAGCAGTCGGGGAGCAGAATGAAACCCTGATAAAGATCCAGGATGATGCTGACAGTAAGCAGCCGCAGATTTCCTAGCAGGGACTCCGGAACCAAAGTCCACTCTCTACCCGAGTTTCCAGGTGGCTCAGAAAAGTACTTCCTCTTTCTCAGTAGGACCCGAAAACAACTAAGCCATAAGACAGGAACGAAACAGAACCCCAAACTGATACATTTAGGGGCTGGTGAGATAAAGCACTTGCCAGACAGGCACGGGGTAAGAGTTTAGGTCTCCGGCAGCCACATAAAAGCTGCGCAGATGTGGAAGGCTGCCAGTAATCCCTGCTTCACTGAAGAGGCAGAGGCTAGATCACTGCGGCAACCTGGCAACCTAGACTAACTAGATTGTCAAGCTCCAGGTTCAGTAAAAGACTCCGTTGTGAGGAATAATGCAGGAAGAACCCAGCATCAAGTTTGGGCCTCGACATGCACCCACTGCACATCTCACATGTAAGAAAACCTGGTAAACCCCAAAGCTCTGGATACAGTGCCATAGTCAGGGGCTTGCCTAACGTGTGCAAGACCCCGAGTTCAGTCCCAGCACCACTGACAAAGCTGACTGGGGAGGCTATGTCTTATGCCTGCATACTGAAGCACATGGTTTCATACCTACCCTCTCCCTACATGCCTTCATGTCTACCCAGCCCTGGGCCCCCCAGATCCCTGCTCAGTGTACTGCTCTAATAAGATCTACGGGACAAAGAGACAGCTCACAGGACATGGCTCAGTGTTTCCCAGGAAGGACGTAGAATACATTTAACATGTCTCCTTCAATAATCACATCAATGGTGAAGCAACAGAGAGTTGCTAAGATTGTAACAATAGTAAAAGCCCTCCATAGGGAAGAAACAGAAATGGAGAGAAATGCCCACTCTCATTACCCTTTCCCGGCAACTTCCGTTTGTCTGTGTTTTCCCTGTTCTTAGAAGCTGTTATCAAATTTGGAGAAACCAAATTTAGTGTCACTGAACCCAGCAAACCAGGAGAGTCAGTGGTTGTCAAAATCCCAGTGGTCCGCCAAGGAGACACTTCAAAGGTTTCAATTGTGAGAGTCCACACTAAGGATGGCTCCGCTACCTCTGGAGAGGATTATCACCCTGTATCAGAAGGTATGGGTCTTCCCGGCTCTGTCACCAGCTAGATCGAGGGAACACAGTTGAACCTGGGAATGTAAGGAAGAGGGTGAAAAAAACTGCTTTTAAACTTTCTCTAGGAATATAAAGAGCAAAAATCTCTAGAATTTTCTCCTAGGGGATTTTTGAGAATTGGTGTGTGTGTGTGTGTGTGTGTGTGTTGAGCGTTCTGACTGTCCATGAGTCTGACTGTCTGTTCAGTGGCTGGTCAGGCATTGTGGCATACGTTTGCTGTAAATTTGAAAATGAGTGATAACCACACTGAATAGCTTGGGTCAAATGCTAAAGCTAGACAGCTTCTTCCTAACAGGGACCAACCGTGAAAGGATAATCAAATGCCAGCCACAGCAAACCTGTTGTGCTTCCATGGGGGGTGGCGGGGGGAGGGGCACCATTCTACCATTTACATTTCTGTACTAGTAAAGCAATAGACAGTCCCCTCTCTGCAATACTCCTAAATTCTGCTTATGGAAGCACTGTTCCTACCTTTCTGCCTCTTCTCAGAAGTTCTCGGGATGAAACATTCCAGGTGTTCACCTTGATTTTCTGACTCAGTAACAAAATGTTAAAAGTGGTGGCCAGGTGTTAGTGAATCAGTAACAAAATCAATTTAAGCAACAGAAACCTGATAACTTCTACAAAGGAGCTTCAGCTTTCTTTGCATACAGTGTTATTCCCAGGCTTTGAAGTGCATCTTATGTAATTCAAAAGCTGGGAAACTAAAACCGGGTCTACCACAAAATTACAAAGTTAAAAGTCTGTCTGTTCTGTGATAAACAGATTTTACATAAAAGAAAAACCTTCTGAATAGCACCTGTCACCTTTAAAAAGAAATTGCTTATCTTAGAAATAAAGTTATTCTCTTATTGAACACAGTAAAATTATAAATATGTAATGAGCTAACAAATGAAGCCTAATAAAGATAAACAATGCTAACTCTATGTAAGTATCAAGTAGCCCCTAAACACCAGCTGGCTGTTTGTAATAAATTTTGGCATATTTTTTCCATATGACATGTTTTAATTTTTCATTCTATGATCGAAATTGAGGTCGTGCATAACCAAATAGAAAAAAAAAAAAACACTGCCACAAAAAGTTGAACTCTAGTTCCATGGAATGAAGTGGCAGAGAGAGGGAAAAGTGACGAATCTCTTAAATCTGAGATGGAAAACGCACACCGAGAGCGCTGATTGAAATGTTTACGATGCATTATTTTTAAACTTCTTAGACATTTGGTTTGTATAACTCAGGGGTTTGTAAAAACTTGAATGCTTCACAGTGACACCTAGTGATGGAGGTAAACGGAGATGAGGAAAAGAAAGGAAGAGACTGGAATGTTGGTCAACCAGAAGATCTACTGTGGAGAAAAGCCCCAGGAGCTGTTAGCTGACAGTTACCATGCAACAAAGTACACTCAAGTGTCTATCTGTGTTTTCCTGTGAAATTTTACATCTTTAGCGTAAGAAAGTAACTTTTAAAAGTCACAGCACACAGACCAAGCCGAATTATTTTAGGCCATTGCATTGCATATACCAAATATAAACAACAAAATTTGCTTTTAAAAATTAAAAAAAGTTAGTAGGCCAGAAATAACTAGCTGTTCTGATTTTTCTATGTTTCTTTTGTGGGCTAAAAAAAAAAAAAAATCCAAGACTGTTGAACTCAAATAGTATAAAAAGGTGGGGAGAAAAAGCTGTGTCCAGGATTAGAAGGAAATTTTAATTGCATTGATTAAGAGCTAATTTTTTTCTTTATAAATTGGCAATAGAAAATTTCAAAGTGCAGAAGTGAGCGGCAGGTACACCAGAGATGCTGTGTCCTGCCATAAGGAATCGGTAACTGCCAGACTGTCTCTACCAATGGGAGGGGTGGTGTTTTTCTCTGTCCATATTTCCTCTTTGGAAGCAGTGTCTCCAAGGGCAGAATAACCAACAAATCGTCTTCTCCAGCATCATCAAAAGATTTGCTACTCAAACGGCAGAAAAACCCAACAATCTTAGTGAAGAGGAAGTGATCAGCAAAGGACCCTTGTGGTTGCGTGGCTTTCCCACGACATTGTGTCGTCCTTGCTGGGCGGGGACAGAAAAGGGAGAAAACACTGCCCAAAAAATTAAAACAAGTGCTTTTGAAATAGAATTTCCTAATACACTCCAAATGATTCCAAAGGCAGCTGCTCTGTGTGTCTGTCTAGATGCTCTGTCGCACTTAGTCACTCCTATCCAGCCTACAGACACTGGGCTTCATTAGTATGAGAAATCGGGGGCTAAAGAAGTCTGGTGACTATCCTGTCGCTCAGCAGTTTCCAAACTCTGAGTCAACAATTAATAAGTCGTGGTTAGAATTTTCCTTTGGCTAGAACAGAGAAGAAAGGAATAGTAGAAAAGATTAGAGTAGAGACTGGGGAGATGGCTCCAATCGTGAGACCTCAGCTCAAATCTCAGCACCAGTCTTGGATCCCCATGCCTGGGACCCAAGCACTGGGCCAGAGATGAGGATCAGCGGGGGTTGTTGGACACCAGCCTAGCTCTGGGTCTGGGGAGAGACTCTGCCTTAAAAGGATAAGGGAAAAGGTGATAGACAGGTATCTCATATCCTTCTGGCCTCCACACATGCACATACACACAGACAGGCAGACAGGCAGGACAGGACAGGGCAGATAATAGCAATGAATTATCAGTTAGGTTTGACTCCCTTTAAGTAAGCACACACAGATGTACTGGACCACAATGTAAAATGTTCTTGTTATAAACCACAGTCCAAGAAGATTTCAGGTTCATATGCAAAAGATTAAAGTAATGACCTTGTGTTTCTAGAAATCGAGTTTAAGGAAGGGGAAACCCAACACACGGTTGAAATTGAAGTAATCTTCGATGGGGTGAGAGAGATGAGGGAGGCCTTCACAGTTCACCTTAAACCAGATGAAAATATGGTAGCAGAGACACAGGTAAGTGCGCACACACACACACAGACTCACAAGAAGAAGACTCAGGGCTGGAGAGATGGCTCAGCAGTAATTCAACCACCCGATTTTTTTTTTTTCTGACTAGATTAGAACCTAGGAACTTCTCTTTTTGGGAAATTGTCTTGTTGGAAACTCACGGTCCTTGGGCCCCACATCAGCCCCCTTAGCCTTGCCATGTCTGTCATAATTCTGGGGTTGAAAGGCACCGTGGGCATCCCCCTTCATGTACAAAGAAACTTTGTACTTTTAAAAGAGATTTATTTATTTTCACATTGTGTGTATGAGTGTTTGCCTGGATGAATACATGTATACTACATATGTGTAGTACCCACAGAGGCCAGGGTCCAGGTCCTGTACAAGAGCAGATGTTTACTGCTGAACTATCTCTCCAGCCCTGGGTCTTCTTATTGTGAATATATTTATTTATATTCAGCGCTAACTGAAGAAGACACTTTTGCCCACCAAACATGTCCCTGGCCCCTGGAGTGCCCACTTGTTCCTCTGAATTTGGTTAGAGTTTGATGCTGAGAGTTTTGTGCACAAGATTTATTAGCCACAAACTGTGTTTTCTATATCACCCACTATATTTTCTTTAAGATAGACATAATTTCCATAGAATTTCTTTTATAGTGGAGATCATTTTTTAAATTACATGTTGTAGAAGAAGGTCAATTTTAAAAGTACTGGGTAAGTGCACCAAGTGTTTTCCTTGTTTGGTTCACTATCGATATGAGAACAAAATGGAGAATTGTGTTTTTCTTGAGTATTTGTATTACTTAGTACAAAAGGTAATTCTCTCCTTTAAGAATTTTTTAGCTTTAGGTTTTTTTTTTCACTTTGTATTTGTGTGGGGCAGCGCATGTCGTGAAACACGTGTGGAGGTCAGAAGGTAGCTCATAGGAGTCAGTTTTCTCCTTCGTCAATGAAAGTTGTTAGGATCAAACTAAGGATGCTGGGCTAGCAGCAAGTGCCCCATCTCGTGACTGTCCAGCCCCACTCTGCAGAAAGCATTGATCAAATACATTTTTGTTAGACTTTCACTGTTTCAATGGATTAGCATTGACCTTCTTTTAGGTAAAGAAACAGAGTCAGTGTTGGAGACTCTTAAAAATATAGAAACGAGCTTTGGTTCACAGTGATTAAAAATGACATTTCTTTGACTTTACAAAACATAATTTGAATTCCTCTTCCCTTTGCTCCATAATCACACGCTACAATGCTATAGTACTATAGTGTTTCTGACCCATGATGTTCACTGTGTTAGGAAGACTGAAGATTTTGATTTACAGTATTTCATTTGGGATGTGCCCATTGCACATCAGAAGTGTGAAGGCAATGTTGGATAGCTGTCCTATCAGTTGTCTGAGGTGGGAAAGATGTCCCAGGAACATGGACAGAGGTGATTCTCCTCCTTGACCTGACAATGGCCAGAGCTGCCTTGTCCTCGTCGTCTCTCTTGGTATCCCAGCAGCTCTGCCACCAGCCCACAGTCCCATGACCTCGAAGGCCTGGTTTCTTCCAAGGTGCCCTCAGCTTTCTCTTCCCTCTGTCAACTAATAGATTGTGTTCTCATGTAACTTCAGCTTCGCAAATCCACCATTGATGTATCTGCCATCATCCCAGCTGAAGAGAAAACCCGAGAGCCTAAGCACTCATGGGCTTTGGTGAGCCACAGGTCCCTCCCCTGTAAACATGCCATGGTCACGTGTGATGCGCTGTATGTGGCCTATTACTCTGCATACAGTCTGCACACGACAGTCTCAATCAGAGATTCCGAGGGGTTTTCCGGTCATTTTTCTGACAGAGAGAAGATCCAGGAACCTTAATATTTGACACAGGAATGTCTTGTCCTTTGCTCCTAGGCAACCAAGGCCATTGTGTATATAGAAGAAATCCACAGCATGGCAGATGTCACCTTTCCTTCTGTCCCTCACATTGTGTCTTTGCTCATATATGACGACACCTCCAAAACCAGGGAGGATTCTGGACCTGTGTCTGGCTATCCTGTCGTCTGCGTTACGGTGAGGAAGAAACAGAAGATGTGGGGAAATTAGAAGACATTGCTTTAAAAGATTCACTTCTATTTTATGTGTGTGGGTGTTTGCCTGCATGTTTGTATGTGTACCACATGTGTGCCAGAGAAGAGGGTGTCAGATCCCCTGCAACTATAGTTACAGATCATTGTGAGCTGCCAAACCTAGTTCCTCGGCAAGAGCAGCAAGTACTTAAAATGATTTTATCTTCAGAAGTTTAAGGTTTAAACTCTCAACTGTGAAAAAGAAACAGTAACAATAGTTAAATGAAGCTGCCATCTTCTTCCTCACAAACACACAAATACCATGTTGACTGCATACACAGCGTATGGTTTATGACCTCTGCACAGAGCAAGTTAGAAAAAAATGGAGGCAGATGAAAACCAAGGATTCATAGCTGTAATATGGGGCAGTGTGTAAGGCTGGAGCTAACACGCCCCATGCATAGCTCTAATATGGGGCAGTGTGTAAGGCTGGAGCTAACGCGCCCCATGCATAGCTCTAATATGGGGCAGTGTGTAAGGCTGGAGCTAACGCGCCCCATGCATAGGAGCAGGTAGAATGTTGATGGTTTAAGATTTAAACAGGGGAAGATCATTCTGGAAAGGGGTGGCCATGGAGAAAGAGTGGAAGAAATTTGTTATAGGTTTCGCTTGCCTTCTCATAAATGAATTTTAAGTCTCTAATGAACAATAACTATGGAGTATATTTTTGTGTCACAGCAGCCCTAATGAAACGCCCCACATATAGGCACACAAGGAATGCTAGTCGGCTTAACAAGGAGTGAATAATTGGTTGTTCACTTATAACGGGCTTCTAAATGTCACTTTAAGCAACTCGGAATTCATTTGTTGACTGTTGGGGAGAGTTCTCATACAAAAGAGCCGCATGACAGAGGGTCATGATGGAGTGGGGGCAGGGGTTTGTGACTGGGCTTGGAAAGGGTGAACTTCAATCGGGGAGGAAGGAGTTAAAGGGATGGTAAAGAAGGCACCAACTTAAGGAGAGAGAGAGAGAGAGAGAGAGAGAGAGAGAGAGAGAGAGAGAGAGAGAGAGAGAGAGAGAGAGCGCGCATTACAAGGTTTTCCCCCACCCCCCATGGATGTGAAGGAGGAAAGAGAGGGATTAGTCTGTGAACAAATGTCTGATTGGCACTTGTGCTGTCCCTGATGGAGCCTCATGGGAGAAGTAGATTTCTGTAGGACAAGGGAGATGGGAAAGAAGCAGAAAGGTTAGAGTGACCGGGAGACCGTGATGAAATGAGTAGCCCTTCTGCGCGTGGTCAGTCATGTCCAACGTTTGTAGGTTGAAGGGGAGAGAGACGACCACAGCTGGGAACAAGAATTCAGAAGTTGTGTGGGGGATGGGGAAGCATTCACCAAGGAGGTGAGAAGAATCAGGCCCATGTTGCTCTGTACTGTGGTCTCAACACACATCTGCTTGGTTTGACTTTCCCATAGGCCTGCAACCCCAAATATCCAGACTACGACAAAACTGGCTCTATCTGTGCCAGTGAGAACATCAACGACACCTTGACCCGCTACAGATGGCTCATTAGTGCTCCCGCTGGCCCGGACGGCGTAACCAGCCCCATGAGAGAGGTGGACTTCGACACCTTCTTCACATCATCCAAAATGATCACATTGGACTCCATATACTTCCAGCCTGGCTCCCGCGTGCAGTGTGCAGCGCGAGCAGTGAACACCAATGGGAATGAAGGCCTGGAACTAATGAGCCCCATTGTCACAATCGGCAGAGAGGAAGGTGAGAGACTGTCACGGGGAGGCCGCTGAAACTGCGGTATTTCGAATGTCTCGTTTCTGTGTATAAATTACTCCAATGCCCATGCATGCCATCGCACTTGAAGAAGACCTTCCATGTATAGCAATCGTCATTAGGAAAGAGTTATTTGTGTATTTCAAGAGCTCCTGTGGTGTGCTGGGCCCAGAGCCTTGTACTCATAATGATGACAGAAGAGGGCTTCCATCCTGAGTCCATGGGAAAATTGGAGGCATATGTCCTCTGAGTCTGGTCCTGCACAGAGGAGCTGCTAAAATGAGAAGCCACTGTGATAAACATAAAAGAACCTGAACTGGCTGGAACTAAGAAGCCAAAACACAGGGGAGCTCTCAAGAGGAAACAGGACAGGTTAGATCTAGACAAGTGGAGGGATACCGTGCCAGGTAAAGAGCCCTTGCGTGCCTGGAAATGTACTAGGGACACAGGGTAATGGTGGAAAAAGTGGAGAACCATCCGTCCATATTCTCACCTCATTTCAAAAGGAGCTGTGTTGGGAGCTGGAGCCAGGGAGCATGCATGTGTTCCTCATCGAAATGAGCATCGTCTCTAATCCGTCTGACCGAGAGCTGTTTCCTCGTGAGCCTGTTGACAGGTTTCTGCCCTGTGCATCTTGCAGAGGGCCATGTTCAGTTCCAAGCACCTCCATCAGGTGCTCACAAATGCCTGTAGCTCCAGTTCCAGGGGGTCTGATGCCTCTGGCCTCCCCAACACACACACACACACACACACACACACACACTCCTTTTTTAAAAGTGTATTTAGGGCTTGAAATTATAATTCAGTAAAGTTCTGGGAGCAGTTCCCAGCTCTGTTAAAATAAACATTAACTTTTAGGTTATTTACCAATAAGTATAGTCATTATATCTGATACATAATAAATATTTCAGAATTAACCATATTCTAGGGTAACATTCAGACTCACCTCATTTAACTATACTCAGTTTGTATTGTATGTCAACCATTTTCATTTTGTCTGTTCACATTATACAATAATTTTGTGCATACGTTCTTGACCTAAATCAGCACCATGTATTCAGTCAGTCTGACCAGGAGCTCTTTCCTCACAAGCCTATTGGAGAGGTTTCTCCCTGTGTGCCGTGGTCACCTCTCATACAGTCTTCTGCTTCCTTAGGACACACGTTCTCAGCCAGGTCTTGGACCCCAGGGAATAAAATATAGAAAAACAATAGTATCTATCTTGACACATTCTTTAGGTGCCATTATCTTCTTTTAACATAAATGTGCTGATTTTCTTCAAGGTCTCTGTCAGCCCCGTGTGCCTGGGGTAGTGGGGGCGGAGCCATTCTCAGCCAAGTTGCGCTACACTGGCCCCGAAGACCCAGACTTTGCCAACCTCATTAAACTCACTGTGACGATGCCACACATAGACGGTAGGTACCCTAAATAAAGAAAGACCTTAGAAGTATCATGTATATTTGTAACCTGGTTTGGTTTGCTTCCTTAATCTTCAGACTGCAAGTTGACTTTTCAAGCACATCTGCTCTGTCTGCCTAGGCATGCTCCCGGTCATTTCCACGAGAGAGCTGTCCAACTTTGAGCTGACCCTCAGCCCTGACGGCACAAGAGTTGGAAACCACAAATGCTCCAACCTGCTGGACTACAATGAAGTGAAGACCCACCATGGTTTCCTGACTAATGCCACAAAAAACCCGGAGGTCATTGGAGAGACCTATCCTTACCAGTACAGTGTGCCGGTCAGGGGTTCCAGCACCTTACGCTTCTACCGAAACCTGAACCTGGAGGCCTGTCTGTGGGAGTTTGTCAGCTACTATGACATGTCGGAGCTCCTGGCTGACTGTGGAGGCACCATCGGGACCGATGGCCAGGTACATGGTCTAACATCCTATCCCTATTGTTTGGTTCTGTTCATGGATTTTTTTTTCTTTTAATATTAACTGTTAGTTCGGTATTGTTGGTCAAAGGGACAGGTGACCAGGAATAAGAAAAGCTATGTTGTACCACATACACAGGAGATACACAAGGCCTTCTTCCCACACCATCAAAAGAATATTGCCAGAACACAAAGGAGTCTCTGCTTATGGGATAATAGAAACAATCAAAATTTGTATTCAAAGTATAATGAGTATTTGAACTAAAATTGTGAAATAACAAAAAAGTTATAAAGGTGCTTGCATATGTAATACAGTGGAAAATACCACGCAGAATGCACCATATCTTTTAAGAATTACCCAAGGGGAATCTAAACTCCTAATAGAGTTGACAATTCCTGGAAGTGTATTTCTTTTTTTAATTTCATTTATTCATTCATTTATTTATTTTTTCATTCACTTTATATCTCAATTGCTGCCCACTCACCCCCCACATTCATACAGTCTCTCCATCCATCCCCTGATCCCCTTTGTCCTCCGAGAAAATTGAGGAAGTGGGAGAGGAAGCACCTCGCTATAAAAGTTTATGTCTTAAGGCTATATCTCCACTGTGGTAAGAGTAAACTAAAGGGGAAATTCTATGGTAACTCACCACAAATTCAATCCCACAGCAGAGCTGTGGAACTCAGTGATTTCAGCTACTATCAGTGTTGACATCAAGGGCAGCCTCTCATGATGCCTAGAAGTCAAAAGTTAAGCTTTACCATCCTCAAAAAGAAGATAGAGTCAGTAAATAGAATGAATTGGTGAAAATCCTTATTAAAGCATCAAAGCAAAGGTGGCATGAAGTGGTGGGAAGAGCTCAGTACCGTGGGTGGTAGTCCATTGGGTTCTTCCTCCATTCCACATTGCTGTTCATCACCAAAGAAAGTCAGGACAGGAACTAATGTAGGGCAGGCACTTGCAGGCAAGAGCATGGAGAGGTCCTGCTTACTGGCTTGCTTCCCTTGGCTTGCTCAGCTTGCTTTCTTATAGAACCCAGGTCTACCAGCTCAAGGATGACACCACCCACAATGGGCTGGGCCAGGGATGGCTCCACCCACAATGGGCTGGGCCCTCCCCCCTTGATTACTAGTTGAGAAAATGCCTTACAGCTGGATCTCATGGAGGCATTTCCTCAAGGGAGGCTCCTTTCTCTGTGATAACTCCAGCTTGTGTCAAGTTGACACAAAACCAGCCGCTACACAGGCCTTCTCTTTGCAGATCAAATATTTTTATCTCTTCCTTACAGACCCTGGGCAACCCTTATAAAATCGCTGTCTTCTTTCTGATAGCTCCAGACACAGGATCAATTCACATTCATGAAATGGGATACAGGGTACCTTGTAGTTCAGCCGGGTCTTTGTTGGCTGCTTCCCCACAGAATAGAAATGTGTCTCTATCTTTCACTTGTCACGTGACAGCTAGTTTTCCCAGTGTATCCCTGCCTTCATGATGCTAAAGCTTTTCCCCCATTGCTGGCCAACTGCAACGCATCAGGCTTGCTTTGAAGGCATTAGCTTTGAGGTGTGTGACTCTTAAGATCAAATCTGGCTACTAAGTGTTCACTTAAGCTGACCCTGCTTTGCACATTCTTGTAAATGCCCATTATTCTATTGAATCATTTGAGTCCAGACACATTGTATGCCCGGTGACCTCAAGGAACTGAAGCAAGTGCAGTGTCTCTGTAACTGAAATTTGGGTGCTTCTGCTGTTAGGCAAGAACTGAAAGATACCAGTTCCAGCCAGGTTTAACCTTCACAAAGGCCTGTGCAACATGTCAGGTATGAGATAGAGCACACCCTGAGGATTTTCAGTCAGCCAGTTATCAATCATCTATCCATCTATCATCTATCTGTATATCTATCTATCTATCTATCTATCTATCTATCTTCTTGTCTGTATAAATATTTTGCCTGAATATATGTATTTGCACCATGTGAATGCCTGGTACCCACAGATGCCAGAAGAAGGTGTTAGATAGGTGGCTCTGAGCTAACTTGAGGTGACAAGACTTGAAAGCAGATCTGAAGAGCAGCCAGTGCTGTTAACTACTGAGCCATCTCTCCAGTCCTTGGGCTATCCAGCTCCTAACCACTTCGTGTACCTTTTTCAGTAGATGGCCAACATTTAAGGATCCCTTCTGAGAGGATTCTTCTGCTTTGGCATTATTGAAAATCAATCTAATTATCTATTGGTAACCTATCAACATCAAGGAACGTATTCAATGTAACTCACTGACGTTTTAAGTGCTATTATGAAATCCCTTCAGTGTAATGCATGTGGTAACAACCTGGTAAAACACATTATTTAAACTCGTAAAGGAAATCTTAAAGATGAACATCCCACTCACCCCTGCAGCTTTCCCTGGATGAGACTTCCATTTTCCTACATCCTATCAATACCCTCCTACTTTCTCCCTGTAGCACACATGCATACTGCTGAACCGTGGGGGATGGTTAATTACTATGAAAGAAAGCTGACCCTCTAAGACATTCCCCACCTTTTCCTCCATTCAATAATTGCTCTAAGAAAGAAAGAAATAGTCCAATGGTAGCACTAACAATAAACGCAATGGCAGAAGGGATGGGGAGGTAGGTCATGCAGCTGTGTGCTTGCCTAATGTGCATGAAGCCCTGAGTACAGCCAGCCCCACAGAGCAAGTGCAGCAGTGCACACCTGGTGTCCCCATACTTAGTTCATGAAGCCACAATTACACTCATTCCTAAACCACACATAGATCTTACAAAGAAAAAGAACTTTAGACCAATTTCCCTAATGAACACTGATGCAAAAATACTCAATAAAATTCTTGCAAATTGAATCCAAGAACACATAAAAACAATCCTTCACCATGATCAAGTAGGCTTTATCCCAGGGATGCAAGGATTGTTCAATATACAAAAATCCATCTATGTAATCCACTAAATAAACAAACTCAAAGAAAAAAGAACACATGATCATTTCTTTAGATGCTGAAAAAAATTTGACAAAATTCAACACCCCTTTATTTTAAAAGTCTCAGAAAGATCAGGTATTCAAGGCTCATACTTAAATATAGTAAAAGCAATTTACAGCAAACCAGTAGCCAACATCAAACTAAATGGTGAGAAACTTGAAGCAATCCCACTAAAATCAGGGACTAGACAAGGCTGCCCACTCATCCCCTACCTGTTCAACATAGTACTGGAAGTATTTGACAGAGCAATCAAACAGCAAAAAGAGGTTAAGAGGTACAAATTGGAAAGGAAGAGTCAAAATATCATTATTTGCAGATGATATGATAGTATACTTAATCAACCCCAAAAATTCTGCCAGAGAACTTTTACAGCTGATAAACAACTTCAGCAAAGTGGCTGGATATAAAATTAACTGGAACAAATCAGTAGCCTTCCTCTACTCAAGGGATAAACAGACTGAGAAAGAAATTAGGAAAACGACACTCTTCAAAATAGTCACAAGGAATATAAAATAGCTTGGGGTGAACCTAACCAAGAAAATGAAGGATCTGTATGACAAGAACTTCAAGTCTCTGAAGAAGGAATTTGAAGACGAGATCAGAAGGTGGAAAGATCTCCCATGTTTATGGATTGGAAGTATCAACATAGTAAAAACTGCCATCTTGCTGAAAGCAATCTATAGATTCAATGCAATCCCCATCAAAATTCCAACTCAATTTTTCATAGAGTTAGAAAGAACAATTTTCAAATTCATTTGGAATAATAAAAAACCCAGGATAGCAAAAACTATTCTCAACAATAAAAAAGTCTTCCAGGGGAATCACCATCCCTGACCTCAAGCTGTATTACAGACCAATTGTGATAAAAACTGCCTGGTATTAGTACAGGGACAGGCAGGTAGAACAATAGAATAGATTTGAAGACTCAGAAATGAATCCACATACCTCTGGTTACTTGATCTTTGACAAAGAAGCTAAAAACATTCAATGGAAAAAGGACAGCCTCTTCAACAAATGGTGTTGGTTCAACTGGCAGTCAGCACTCAGAAGACTAAAAGCAATCTTTTCTTATCTCCTTGTACAAATCTCAAATCCAAGTGGAACAAAGACCTATACATAAATCCAGGTACACTGAAACTATTAGAACAGAAAGTGTGGAAGAGCTTAGAACACATAGGCACTGGGGAAATTTTTCTGAACAGAACACCAATGGCTTATGCTCTAAGATCAAGAACTGACAGATGGGACCTCATGAAATTACAAAGCTTCTGTAAGTCCAAGGACACTGTCAAATGGACAAAACAGCAACCAACAGATTAGGAAAAGATCTTTACCAATCCTACATTTGCTAGAGGGATAGTATTCAATATATACAAAGAATTCAAGAAGTTAGACTCTAGATAATCAAATAACTCTATTAAAAATGGGGTACAGAGCTAAACAAAGAATTCTCAGTTGAGGGATATGGAATGGCTGAGAAGCGCCTAAAGAAATGTTCAGCATCCCTAGTCATCAGGGAAATGCAAATCTAAACAACCCTGAGATTTCACCTCCCACCAGTCAGAATGGCAAAGATTAAAAACTCAGGTGACAGCAGATGCTGGCGAGGATGTGGAGAAAGAGGAACACTCCTCCACTGTTGGTGGGGTTGTAAGCTGCTACAACCACTCTGGACATCAGTCTGGTGGCTCCTCAGAAAATTGGACATAGTACTACCTGAGAACCCAGCTATACCACTCCTGGGCATATATACCCAAAAGAAACTCCAGCACCTAACAAGGACGAATGCTTCCCCGTATTCATAGCAGCCTTATTTATAATAGCCAGAGGCTGGAAAGAACCCAGATGTCCTTCAACAGAGGAATGGATACAGAAAGTGTGGTACATTTACACAATGGCGTACTACTCAGCTATTGGAAACAATGACTTGATGAAATTTCTAGACAAATGGATGGAACTTGAAGCTATCATCCTGAGTGAGATAACCCAGTCACAAAAGAACACTCATGGTGTGTACTCACTGATAAGCATTTTTCCAGTGTAGGGGAACACAAAGGTGCTGAGGTGGGAGAAGGTGTTTGGGAGAGGGAGCACTCTCATGGATGCAATGGGAGAGGAAGGGGAGATGGAATTGGGAGAAGGGGATAACATCTGAAATGCAGAGAATATCCAATTAAGAAGGTGAACTAAAAAAAGAAGAGAAGCATGGAAAAACTCATACCCCTTGACAGATTCACGTAGCTTGTGTTCCCATGCAGGTATCCACCATGTGCCAATCTTAACATGTACCTGACTGCAAAAATGGATGTGGTCATAGCCTCTGTGCTAAAAAAGCCAACTGAGTGCCTCCTCCGGTGCTGGGGTTGGGGGCATCCTGGTGATGGAGGTGGGGGTTCCAGGTGATAGAGGTCGGGGGGTCATTGTGGTGGAGGTTTCTGGAGGTCCTAATGATGGAGATGTGGGGGTCTTAGTGTTGGAGGTGTGTGGGTCCTGGCGATGGAAGGAGGTCCTGTTGATGGAGAGGGGTCCTGGTGATAGAGGGGGTTCTGGTGATGGATGGGGGTCCTGATGATGGAGGTGTATGAGGCCCTGGTGATGGAGATATGGGGGTCCTTGTGATGGAGGGGATCCTGATGATGGGGGGTCCTGGTGATGGAGGGGGTTCTGATGATGGAGGGGGTCCTGGTGGTTGAGGGGGCTTCTGGTGATGGATGTGGGGGGTCCTGGTGATAGAGGTGTGTATGTCCTGGTGATGTAGGTGTGCTCTTGTAAGGGAAGTAGGGAACCACCTGAGGCAGTTCTCTAACTGCATCCTAGAATAAGAAGGTTCAGACTTAGAATTTCTTGGTCTTACAAATGTTCGCCTGATTTTATAGTTTGATAAACTAGTGAGAAACACACGTGAAGCATCTGCATGAGTGTCAGGTTTGCTTCTGTGGGTTTATGAACACTTCCTTAGCAGCACACACAGGTGTGTTCCTCCCTTGCCAAGAAATGTACTATAAAGCCCTGACCAAGCGTCAGCCACACACGACCTCAACCAGCCAATGCCTGTCGTAGACTTGGCACTTTAGCCCAAGGACACACTGTGCAACTTATCATTGTGCTAGCTACAGCTACCCTTGTGAAACATTGTTAAGTTACTGTGTGTGTGTGTGTGTGTGTGTGTGTGTGTGTGTGTGTGTGTGTTTCTGTCTGTCTGTCTGCTTCTGACACACAGAATGTCCCGCTTCCACACTCACTACTCAGACTACTTAACTGTAAGAAAGTATTGCCAATGTGAAGAAATGGTTGGGAAATCCAGGATTCTCACGTTCCACAACAGTGAAGTTTGTTGAGTGTTAAGCAATCTTCAGCTCTTTGACTAATAGCAAGACCTCTTTAGCGAGTTATATATTCACAAAACAGTCACTTGACAACAAGTTCCTACCAGGAAGCATTCCAGCAACCCAGTGAAGAGCCCATACACATCAGCAAACGAGACTTATATAGGTCAAATTATTACTCATTAAAAGGTTAGGGATTTCACTTGTTAAGAAAAATAATTTTAAAATGCAATTTTATTCAGTTCTAAAGTAATCATTAACTTCAGAAATGCGAAGGCAGATAAAACAAAAAAAGAAGAATATAGACGTAGTAAATTAGTCTGTCGCTATGCATACCCTGTTTCCTGTTTTCTTGTTTGTTTTGTTTAATTGAGGTTGTTTGAGATGGAATTGGCAGAAGTTAAACTTAATTTTTAAACAACTGGAATTTTGGGTGATTTTTTTTTCTTTGAAAAGTAAAAGATGTTTTTCTCAGTTTTGCTGGGTGTTCCACAAAGTGAGGGTCTTTAGTTGTCCAACTGAAAGGCCTAAGCTGTGGAATGCAGCTCAATTAAAGTTTGCCCTTATAGCAGGAAATTACACCTGGGAAGACGCTCTGTGGTCTGGAAAAGTAAGAAAGTATTTTTTCTTAGTTGATTTGTTTGGGGAGTAATTTTGCCTCCTTTTTACATGTGTATTTGGTTGACAAAACTAGACACTGAGGCCAGAATATATGTCAGAGGTCACGACACCTCATCCCATTATTCATAATATATTATCAGAGGTCATGCTATCTCATCCCATTATCTTAAATTTCTATGTTATTATCTAGTTAGTAAGCCACACTAAATCCACCAAGAATAACCTAATCCATTATGCTCATGAAGTATTTTACTGCCCATGTTATCAAACTGAGCAATTAATTTTTATAATGATATTTTAATCAAAATAGCATCATTTCTGAACTCTGGAGAGCAAGTGAGAGTCGAGCAAAGCCGCACCCATTAGCCCATCATGATTTTGCAGAGAATGGCCCATCTCTTTAATAAGCATGCACATGTTAATGGCAGTGGCTTATTTCCTCGTACACTGTTTTATACACTGCTTTTTAAATTAACATGAACATGTGTCATGAGAGGGAAAATTCTTCAGACTCTTTTCTTTCCTTTGAGATACGTAGCCCTGGCTGGCTTGGAACTCACTGTATAGACTAGGCTTATGGTTGACTCTTAGAGATCCGCCTGCCTCTGCCTCCCACTGCCAGGTGTGAGCCACTTCTAGGGCCAGACTCGTAATGGCCACATGATGATTCCCTTTTGAACATTTCACCATAACATACTCAGCCATATTTCTGTGCTTGCTCATTATACTGTGAATGGTTCTATATTGCGAACACTCTGAGGTTGTCCTCCCGTCTACAAACTTAATGGTTTAGTACAGATGCCATCCTAGGGTCTGTTCCGTCCTCTCCAATTTGCAGACCTTCAGGAGAGCTGTGATTGGGCAGAAGCCCAGGTCTCTTCCTCCTAAGATCACTTGATGCATGTGACTCAGAGAACTTAATGAGAAATTTAACACCCCCTCACCTGAGCAGCTAACTGCACACTGTGCGACTTGAAGTTTTTTTCCGTAGGTGACTTTATTATGTAGTTACTAATATCTCCATCTTGATATGTGTTTGGGTCAACAAAAGACCCAAGAAAAACACGTTGCAGTGAGGGTTGGGGAGCATTCCTCACCAGTGGTATCCCCACTGGAGAATTCCAACAGTTCTGAGTGTTCAGTGTCTTTCAGATAAATGCAAACCACATATTCTGCAATTAAGGGCCATAAACATGTTGATAAAGTAGCTTTCAATGGTATTTGCAATGCATGTGGCCTAGTTAAAAGGCCTTGAATATGGAAATCTAGAGCTGCTCTGTCCAGTGTGGTCACCATCAGCTATGTGTGGCTACTGAATGCAGAGTGTCAGTGTATATGAAACACTGTAAAGGCACTTAGCCCACTCCGACCCACCTCACATGCAGGCAGTACCCACCTCGGGCAAGCAATACCCTCTCCACAAACATGCCTGGCACTCAGCAGCATAATATAAGTTGACAATGTGTTACTTTCTCCAGGACATTTGTGTTCTGGGCTGTCCCTTTACGTGCTCTGTTAAAGGTGTTCTTTGCCTTTGTTAATTAACTTTAAATGCCAGTCACAACATGCAAGGTTACTCACTGGGCCTCAGTTCATTATTTATACCTTTATAGGTCCTCAAGTAAAGGTTAAGAGAAATTGGATGCTCTTAAAAGTACCACCAGAAATAATTGGTCCCTTTGCAGTCTTTGAGTGAAGAAATAAATGGGCAGGTGACCAAGTGATTGAAATAGGTTCCATTTCAGCTCCTGTGCCCTTCAGAGAGAGATAAATAACTAGGGAAAAAACGGGCCTTAAATAAGAAAAAAATAATGTACAAGATACAGGTAGGTCCTGTGTCCAGAAACCACCACATTGAAAGTTAAACCAAATAAAGTCAGGTGTGAGGACTCACACCTGTTATAACAGCCCTCAGAAGGCTGGGGCAGGGGGATTGCCGTGAGTATTAAGCTGCATAGTAAGTTCTCAAATGTTTAACAATGAGAATTATACAGGATGCTCTATTCCAATCATCTTATTGAGAAGAAGGTAAAGCTTCCCTCTGGAACAGTGCCCAATAACATTTGCTGGAGAGTATGTCAATACTGGAATATATATATATATATATATTAAGCTATGTTTTTAATTATAAATCCATGCCCAAGGACCCATCTTAACTGATGGATTACTAGAGTCGTGGAATGAAATACGAACCTTAATCAATCACCAGTGGCGTGTGGGCTGGCCAAGTCTCTCTCCCGGATAGCCAGAGTATTAATTGCCTTTCAGATCTCATTGTTCGGTGGTAGGAATCATGGCTGCTCTGGGAGCTGGGGTGGGGGGAAGCATTCAAGTTACAGGGCATAGACTCACCAGACATAAGGAACTGTTTGCGTCCCTCAGGTGAAAACCAGACAAGTTGCTCATCTTGCGGGTGGTTCTTTCTCACTCTGTGTTTTTATCATTGGTTTGGAATGTGTGTGTGTGTGTGTGTGTGTGTGTGTGCTTTGAGGAGTTCGCTCTTACTCTGTGGCAGTATGGCGTAATGCACAATTCCCATGACCTAAGTGCGTGGCTAGTCCCTACGTTGGTTTTCTGTGTGAGACCAGCTTCAACAGCCCGATTGGAGCTTCCAAGAAGAGTCAGCTAACCGTTTCCTCGTGCCCAGAGAGGTGATGTGACCCTTGTCCTTAGAACATTTGGACATTTAAAGTACAGCCATTTTTGTTGGGCAGTTTTGGGACTGATCTGCAGTGCGTGCGGTGTAGTGAAGTGTGGGAGAGATGAACAGGGACCAGAGACTCCGTTCTGATTTCTGCAGGTACAGAGAATCCTGCTGAGGGGGGCTGGACGGATGGAGAGATGGCTCAAGGGGTCAGAGCACTGGCTGCTCCTGCAGGTCTTAGCTCAGAGCACCCACAAGGTGGCTCACAACCGTGTTTGGCTCCAGTTCCAAGAGATTTGAATGCCTTCTTCTGACCTCTGTGGGCTCCGGCCATGTGGTACCCATAGGTACATGCGCTTAACATAAAAATACATTTTCAGAACTCCTGGTGAGTTTGCCCATTCCTTTGCAAGTTCACTTTTCTCCAGCCTTGCTTTCCATTCACCACCCGTTCATACTTACCCACAAATGCAGTGGTGAGAATGAAAATATTAAAGTTTGTATTAATAACCAACACACTGTCTGAACTCCAGTAGAGACTTGATAGGGGTTGATTATTATCCTCCTGACTCCCCTCACCCTACCCGCTGACTACCAGAAGAAACAAAATATAAAACTCACAAACAGTTCGTGTAATCATCAGAGACATCAGAACCGCACCCTGTCATTGCTAAATATGCTTGTTTTTACTTCTTCGGTGCTCATCCTAACTTCCTCTAAATGATTTAAAAATTAGTAGATGCGTTTTTGCATAATAGTTCCAAACTTATCGTAACAACTCATCCTCTGATGAAGATCGATAAAGCTGAATGCAGCTATATATGTCTAGCTGATATCCCATAATAGAAGGGAGTGAACCCCCCAAAAGACTCGCAACTGACAAGATTCATTTCTGGTGTTCAGAAGAGGCAAATTCAGGGAGTACATCTGTGTTTGCCCCTCCCTCCGGGGTACTAGACTCCTGCGGAAGTGAGGGAGGCTTCCTAAAACTAACTGGGTTCGGGCTGCCTGGCTCCTCGCACGGATAAAAAGCCTATGCAATTATCCACCTAACGGGGTGAGTTATGTGCTATGAGACCTGGATCCTGATAAAGCTGTTCATAAGTAAGAAGGACTTATTTGCTGAAAGTAGTGTTATTTTACGGAACGCTGGTGCACATCCCTGTTGCACGCCACCGCGGTAGCAGTGAGCGAGGGGTGAGGAAAGGCCACACTGAGGAAGGCTGCAATTTACTCTCCGCGCCGATGGCACAAAAATCTGGCCTCGGCAAAAGTGGGCTGATTCGGTTAACGCTGATGGGAATGGTTCGATTGTTTTAGGTGCTCAACCTCGTGCAGTCCTACGTGACCCTTCGAGTTCCTCTGTATGTTTCCTACGTGTTCCACTCCCCCGTGGGCGCGGGAGGCTGGCAGCATTTCGACTTGAAGTCGGAGCTCCGGCTCACATTCGTGTACGACACTGCCATCTTGTGGAACCGTGGGATCGGCAGCCCCCCGGAAGCCGAGCTGCAAGGTGGGTTGCTGGGACTGGCTCCCAAAGTATCTTTCCTACCTGTGGTAATTACTCAGGAAGATAATTGTTTTATTGAAGGTAAAAATTATGGGGAGGATCACCTTTTGATGCCTTTATTTTTATGTCCACTTATAATGTGATTTCTTTAAACCTTTGTCAAGGGGAAGGTCATATATCAATGCTTCCAACTTGGCATGGTGATTTATGAAATTTAACACCTTTGTTTCAGGCATATTTTACTCTGTCTGTTGTAAGTGGCTAATTGTTTATATTTTCATAGTGCAGTCCATAGGGTTTTCTGGTTTCTACTGAATCCCAGTTGTGAAAAGTGGAAATAAAATCAAGGGGGAAAGTTGCACATTTTGCTTTTGAAATGAAAGGATCACTTTAAAGTGATAAATCCTGTCCTGGGTTCCAGTTCTGACTCTACAACTAGTTCGCTGTAATCCATGTAACCTCAAGCACATTGCTTAAACTTGAGGTTTGGATTTCTTCTGAGGGGCAGACAAATCTTCAATTGCCTTCTGATTAAAACTCTATCATTCGGTGATACTGTAGACAAATGTCTTAGAACACTTGTGGAGAGCTTCTGACTGCAGGCCCTTCAGCATCTGTAGATCTGTTGGTAGTCAGGCAAGAACCACGAAGTCCAGAAGTTATCTAGGCATCTGGCTCACATCTGTAATCCCACAAGGTTCACTGTGGGTCTGAGGACAGCATGGGCTATGTAGTAAGACTGGCTCGATGAAGAAAAAGAACAACAAGAAGAAGAAGAAAAAGAACAAGAAGAAGAAGAAGAAGAAAAGCGAGCAAAGCCCATGCTCACATTACTCAGCTGAGTCTGTGAACATCGATATCACAGCAACTTGACATTTTCCCAGTCAGGAAAGTTTCCACTCACAGGTGTCACTCTCTCTATGACTTCAGATAGGCCATTGTCATTTCTCTCAATTACAGCCTTGTTTTTGTAAAACATAACTTTATTTAAAAATGTATCATGGTATTTATGTTAAATTATCGTGACCTGACTCATTTCATTTTGCCCCTCATTTGTCTTTATCAAAGAACGAAACCTGTACCTATGACTACTACTACTACTACTATTACTATTATTATTATTATTATCATTTAGGAAGCATCTGATAATATCAGTTTATAGAACGTTTAAAGACATTTTGTTAAGAGTCTGGGCATTAAGCCAAATAGGTCAGAAGAAAAATATCTGTGGATGAGGGTCTCCGGCCACCTACATTTTTATCTTCCTTGCTTCTCTCTGCAGGCTCTCTCTATCCAACCAGCATGCGCATTGGCGAGGAGGGTCGCCTGGCTGTGAACTTCAAGACGGAGGCTCAGTTCCACGGCTTGTTCGTGCTGTCCCATCCTGGTAAGTGTCATCATCATCATCCTCGCTGGGCGACCACCTCCCACCCACGTACATATTCATACCCACACAGGTCTCAATGAATTTTCTAGCCAGCATTAAGGGCCTGTGAATCCCATATGTATAATTATGTCCTTATTGCTTGGTCACCATCATTTTCCTATCTCCTACCCTATGGAAAACCATCACTACCCTAATCACTACACAGACATTCAGAGAAATGCACCATCCCTGGATACGTGTAAAAGAAAGCCGGACTGGGGATAGTTAATAAGAACGTTCCTTCCCAAAAGACACAGAAGAACAGTCCTTTGCTGTGCTCCAGGTCGGCGACACAAACGCCTCATTTCAGTTGATTGGTTTGCCAGCGATTTTCTGCTCAGTTTTTTCTAGGTCTGGGAGAAACTGTAACGGAGACAAGAGAGGCAGTTTGCTTTCAAGTTCAAGCGTCAGCCTTGTTAGCCGCAGTTGGTAGAGACTGGATAAGCAGTAACTGGCTGTGCCTTGAATATTAATAAGACACCTGTCATTAAACTGGTATTTGTTTGTGTCACCAAGGCTATTTCATTAGAAATCGTCCATTTTTTGTTTTCTTTGACTTTTCACATTGCCCAGTTAGCCTCCTGACCCACTACTGAGACTCTTGGGCAGCCGGGGGAAGAGCTAGCAGCCTTTTCTGCACAAGCTCTCAGAAAGGAGAAAGCAGCCTACTGCTTGAGAAGAAAAGAAGACTGGCTGTAATTTGTTAAACAGATTAAGCTGTAAGAAACACAGCTAAAGGGATCACATGGCTGCATTAAAATGATGAGTTCTGAGGAGCAAGAATTTCCTAGACTTCGGGTTTCCTCTGAGTGCCCAGGTCTCTAATGAACTCGATCCATGGCTAGCCCAGTTGCAGGCTATCTAATTAGAATTAGAGTTCACTCACAAAATGGCTTTGCTAGCAGAATATTTTCAGTTCAGCACTTGTCTTTGGTGTGTTCTTCCGGTGTTCACGCCACTCTGGTTACCCTGCAGCTGACCCCCTGGATGAAGCCCTGGGTACCTACCTTTTGGCCAAATTACATAGATCAGAAAAGACAGGGAATTAGGAATCCAAAGTCACGCAGCCTACGTGGGTGATCTTGGGAAAGTCCCATAGTGACTATCTGTCCCGATTTTTTTTTTTTAACCTTTGAAATGAGAATAAATGCACCACCCTTGAAGACTTGTAAGAAAGCATTAGATATTAGGTGATCTGGTACTTAGAAAACTACACATTTGTGGACTGTTTCAGTTTAACCTCTAGACCATTGTGACTTCTGGTATTTTTCCAGCTTCCTTTACCAGCTCAGTGATTGTGTCAGCTGACCATCCAGGCCTCACCTTCTCCCTCCGCCTCATACGGAGTGAACCAACCTATAACCAGCCAGTCCAGCAGTGGAGTTTCGTGTCAGACTTTGCGGTAAGTGCAACCAAGGACTTTCTCTGCTGCCTTCAGATGCTACACATTTCAGAGTGAAAATACCTTCTCTCTCCTCAAAGGTTCGAGACTACTCAGGCACCTACACAGTAAAGTTGGTACCCTGCACCACCTCATCCAACCAAGAGTATCGTCTGCCGGTCACCTGCAACCCCAGAGAGCCTGTCACCTTTGACCTTGACATTCGATTCCAACAGGTACATCTCACAGAACTATCAGGATAGAATCAACTTTGCTCAAAGTCATGATTTACTTTAATCAATACATGCATTCTGGAGGCTGGAGAGATGGCTCAGTGTTTAAGAACACTGGCTGCTCTTCCAGAGGTCCTGAGATCAACTCCTAGCAACCATCTGTAATAGCTATCTGTAATAAGATCTGATTCCCTCTTCTGCTATGCATGAAAACAGAGCAGTACATAACATAAATTTAAAAATACTCGCATCTTAACAAGCAGGTGTCCTTTAATTCTCAAACATTGAGAGAAAAGGAAGTTGTTCAGGAAGGAACCAAGGGAGAGCAAAGGGGAAAGGGATCCTATCCTCTCTTACCTGTTGTTAGTTTCCAACATAAGAAACATAGCGTCAGTTCGTGTAAGAACGGTTTAGCTGTTATCTGACTTCGCTTTCACTCCTGTCATTTGCTGGATTAGAGATGTGACGATTTTCAACTTTCTATACAATTCTACACTTCCTCTCGTTCAAGGAATACGATAATATACCCAATACATTATTGACCTTAGGTATTTGTAGAGGCCGAATGCCAGCCTTGGTCCAAGAACTTAGACTGTAGTAATAGTAATAAATACTTTGTGTGTGTGCCACAATCAACCCTAGATATGAACACAAGTGGCACTGGTTACTCCCATGCCAAAAACAAACAAACAAACAAACAAAGATTTAAGGTCACCAGTCTTGTTTCTCAAATTCGTAGTTGGAATGACAGCTCCATAAGTTACTTTGGGTGGACACTAAAATTCAAGGCAGGGTTCTGCATGACAGTGTGAAGTGGTGATGTGCCTGTGAGCAGTGTGTGTGTGCTTATATACGTCAGACCCACCGACACATAAAGAAAACTTTCCCCTGTGGTTTAGGTCAGCGATCCAGTAGCAGCTGAGTTCAGCCTGAACACCCACATGTATCTGCTGTCCAAGAAGACTCTCTGGTTGTCTGATGGGTCCATGGGATTTGGGCAAGAGAGCGACATTGCTTTTGCAGAAGGTAACACTCATTAGAGAGTGGATCTGTGGTGTGTGTGTCTGTGCTCTTCTGTTGTCTTGTATGTCTAATGTCCTGTTGTGCTGTGTATGTGCAATGCTCTGTTGTCTTCTGTGCCTATGATGCTCTTCTCATAGGAAAAGAATGTGGCTCCCTTGATAGGTGCTGTAGGCTCAGCCCCTAGCAAAATAAGTAATGTATCAAAGCGCTGCAGCCATAGCTGTGGAGATGTGAGGCACAGTGCCAGGGGCTTCTTTAAACCCACCTTCAAAAGCAGTGAAATCAACTAGGCATGTCACTGATATTTTCTTTTTTAGTGTTAGTTTGTATTAGTCAACATCTCACCAACTAAATAACTTATGTAAACTGCAAAGGGATGTTATAATGCCAAATTATAAGTCAGACTTTGAAATTACTGCGGCTCCATAAGGCTTTGGTTCTCTGTGCTAAGTCAATGGGGTACCCTTGTCTGAGTCCCTGGGAGTTGACCATATCTTGATATGAACACAGATAGCTTCAGTGTCCAGTGACAGGTTAGGAAGCAAACGAAATCATCTGTGTTGCTGTTGTTAATGGTTTGTGGTGTCATCACACATAACAATTACATTTCCTCCTCTGCTTTAGGGGATGTGATCTATGGTCGTGTCATGGTGGACCCCGTCCAGAACCTCGGTAACGCTTTTTACTGCAGCATTGAAAAAGTGTTCTTATGCACAGGGGATGACGGTTATGTGCCCAAGTACAGCCCAGCAAATTCGGAATATGGCTGCCTGGCTGATTCTCCTTCTCTCTTACATAGATTCAAAATTGTGGTAAGTGTGTTGGTCCAACAAACTGTATTAAGTATCAAGAATGAGCCCTCATAAAACACTATCATTATTTTACTTAAGTTACATAGTAATGTTTTATGATAATTTGTACTTGCCTAAAGTTACAGGAGAACTTTCTGCCCTTACAAACTTGGCACTCTCTATAGACATAATCATCTTCCTTCTTACTTCAAGGATAAGGCTCAGCCAGAGACACAAGCCACCAGCTTTGGAGATGTCCTGTTTAACGCCAAACTGGCAGTGGATGACCCTGAAGCCGCTCTCTTAGTGAATCAGCCTGGATCTGATGGTTTTAAAGTAGACTCTACACCACTGTTTCAGGTAGGTCTACGCCCCGACCCGCAGGACGGTCGATGGGAACCCAGGATCACCTAGGAGAGAAAGAAAGACAAGAGACACAAAGAACGGACAGCAAGTCAAGAGGTCTGATCACGATGACAAACTTTTATTTTTTTCACATGCTAGTTTTATACAGGTAGAAGAAAGAAGTAAGGCATGGGACTACGGGAACTTTCCAGCTAAAGGACTTTTCACAATACTCTTTGTAGAGAATTACATGGGGAGGGGGACAACCCAGGTGCAACAGAATGTTCTGCCAAGCAGGATCCGTTGTCTGGGTGACCGTTCTACTCACCTGACCAAAGTGAGATCACCTGATTTCTGGGAAAGGACCTCTATTGTGGGAAACAGAAACCTACTCGGAGACCTATGTAAAATGGCGTTACTCAGGCTAAGGGAATTTCTTGGCTCCCGGCAGTCTAGATATACAGAAGCTATGCAAGTATAAGTAAGTGTTTAACACTTCTGTTCAGGCACATCACAGAAAAAATGAAAATAGGAACAGGCATGCATGTAGTAAGTGGGAAGGATGGGAGTGTTTGATGCAATATAAATCTACCTATTATTGTCTTGTTAGTGTATTAATATAGGACTATTTAGTAGAGGCTGGAGAGATGGCTCAATGTTTAAGAGCACTGACTGATCTTTTAGAGGACCTGAATTCAGTTCCTACCATGGCTCACAACCATCTCTAACTCCAGCTCCAGATAATCCAATGCCCCCTTCTATTTTCCTCATGTATGTGGCACATAAACATATATTCAGTCAAAATATACCCATACATATAAAATAAAAATTAAAAATCATGTTTTGGTATTTCAAGACAGGGTTTCTCTGTATAGCCCTGGCTATCCTAGAGCTCACTCTGTAGACCAGACTGGCCTCGAACTCACAGAGATCTGCCTCTCTTTGCCTCCCAAGTGCTGGAATTAAAGTGGTGTGTGCCACCACTGCCTGGCAATTCTTTTTTAAAGACTGTAAAATAACGATTCTTATGCAGCTTATAAGAGTTGTTTGACAGCTGGGCAGTTGACTTTGCTTAGTCAAAGCTTCCTTCCTGGCCCATCGTTTTGGAGTAAGGTCTTAGATGAAATGACAGACTCAGAAAAGTAATCATGAGCAGGAAATAAATCTTCACTCTTGGGGCTGGAGAGATGGCTCAGTGGTTAAGAGCACTGACTGCTCTTCCAGAGATCCTGAGTTCAATTCCCAGCAACCACATGTTGGCTGAGGTCTTCTTCTGGTGACAAACAAAGAGTGTCTGAAGACAAGAAACAATGTACTCACATACATTAAATAAATAATTTTTAAAAATTCACTCTTGAGAATTACATAGACTAAGACCAAAAATCCTGACCCAGAAACAGGAGGTGTAGAGACAATAAAGACATTGGGGCAGTTATAACAATGCTTGATGGACAGGGTGCAAGGTCAAGAAATGCAATACATTGTATCACAGTATATTGAAACACAGTGTATTGTTCAGGGTATTTACCAAGAATTTCCCAAATAGGATTTTATACTGTAAGACCCAAAGTGAGTCCTATCTATTTGAGGCTCCCATGAATGAGACAAGAGATCGGGAATAAATGCAGAGAGCAAGAGGTTTATTTGTCCAGTGCACTGGGGTGGCCTACATCCAAAGAAGATGTTACCCGGAAAGGCTGTTACAAGCAGTTTTTATACTTTTTAGGGGTGCAGGCTACATTAGCAAGGTTATAATTTAAATTCATTGGCTAAGCATATTGACCTTTAAACCTATTGGTTAGTGAGCATATGCGTCAGGACCCTAACTGGAACTTTCTAGAGGGTCAGATGGCTATCAGTCAGCACATTTTGCGATTCTCCTGAGAACTGTTTACTCAAGGAAGTCCCTTAGGTCAAGGCAGGGTGGAGCGCTGAGCCACTGTTTCTACACAGGTGGGGGGTGGAGGATTTTTTATTTTTTTCAATATATCGAGGTGGGGTGGGGAGGGGAATGTGTTATTTTAAAGTTAACTTCAAGAAAGAGAGAGAGTGTGTGTGTGTGTGGGAGAGAGAGAGAGAGAGAGAGAGAGAGAGAGAGAGAGAGAAAGAGAGAGAGAGAACATATGTCCCTATTACACAGTATGTGCATGTACATATATGTGTACGTGTATATGGAGGTCAGAGACACTTTGGATTTTATTCTCGGGAACTGTCCTTATTTTTGAGACAAGCCTTTCACTGCCTTGGAGCTCATCAAGAAGGCCTGGCTACCTAGGGAATAATCCCCAAGGATCCAATAACTTCTGTATTCTTAGTATTGGGACTACAAATGAGGGCCCCCTTTTCCAGCTTTTTCACTTAGGTCCTGGGGCTCAAACTCAGGTCCTCATGTTTGTAAGGTAAACATTTTATCAGATGAGCCATCTCTAAGGAAGGGCCTTAAAGAAGCCTGTTTCTTCCTCTGAATCCTTTTAAACAAATATTCTGAACTCTGAAAACAACTCACTTCACCAACTCTTCAACAACCCCCCACCCCAATTATCAGAAAAGCAATCCTTTTCCTGGCTCTAGAAAAGCTTAAAAACTGATTTGCTGGGGGTGGGGGTGGGGGTGGGAGATGGTATGGGGATGAAGGGTGAAGGATGGGGGATGAGCATGGGGGTTTGGGGGACACACATGCCTTCTATCCCAGCACTCAGGAGGCAGAGTCTAGCAGATCTCCATGAGTTCCTGATCAACCTGGTCTACACAGTGGACACTTCTAGATCCCCCGGAGACTACATGTGAGACTCTCTCCCACCAAAGAAACAAACACCTGATTTCCCATTCCCTGTGGTTTTCATGCAAATAAGTATGATGCAGATGGGCCAAGGCTCAGAAGCTTTGAGCTGCCCTTCTGCTTTTAGCGCTGACAAAGAGAAAGAGCAAAACCTCACGCCGTGTGTTCCCATCAGCTTACTCCTCACATTAGTAAACACACTGAGACATCTATTTACTGCTGTGCTCACTGTGACAGCAAATACCGATGCCCTGGGGACATATGCCAATGATACAGCGCCTGTCTAACTTATATAAGATCCTGAGGTTGAGCCCTCAAAGCGCAAAATAAAAAAGAGGGGTAGTTATGCAGAGTGTAGTATGGAATAGGTTTTATACAAACCTGTTACAGAAGAGTGTGGTGTAGACTAATTCCCATGGTCATGATTCATGATCCTGAGTTGGGTGTGCACTGAATTTAACTTCCTAAATCTGGGGTTGTGTTCCCTAGGTTGCCTTGGGCCGAGAATGGTACATACACACCATCTATACAGTAAAGTCAAAGGACAGCTCCCATCGAGGCATTGGCAAGAGGAGCCTGGACTTCCAGTATCACTCTGTGGTACATCATGGACCAGCCCAGGCAGCTACCAAGAGCTGGCAGAAGAGAGCAGTCAGAAGCGCGCCCTCGCTTGCAGGAGAAATCGGTGCTGAGAACAACCGGGGAACAAATATCCAGCACATCTCCCTGGACCGCCGTGGCAAGAGGCAGGTCCCCCACGGAAGAATTCCTCCTGACGGCATCCTGCCCTGGGAGCTCAACAGTCCTGGCTCTGAAGTGAGCCTCGTCACTATCCTGGGAGGCATTGCTGTGGGCTTGCTCACTGTCTGCCTGGCTGTGGCGGTGGCCGTCATGTGCAGGAACAAGAGTGTCAAGGACAAGGGTGCTCCAAAGGGCTCTGGAAGCTCTGAGCCCATGATGTCCCCGCAGGGCCACTGCAGTGACAGCTCAGAGGTGTGATGACCTTCTCTTCCTGTGCCTCATACCACGGGCAACCCCTCCCTCCCCCGACTAATTGGGAGCAGCAATGGACTAAGAATTTTCTGTGACAAAGGTGCTAAGAGCCCCTGGCTGAATCTAAGGACAAATTCAGGCCACATCTTTCCTGCTGCCCAGAAGGCATCCAGGATGCTTACATAGAAGCCTTGGTGGACTGGCAGGGGAGGTGCTTCATGTTTTAGGCATTAGGGGGTGGTGAACCTACTCAGAGGTGCTCAAATGTGCTCAAGAAGTGGCAAGTCTGAGAGAAGATGGCTGTCACTCTATTGCATTAGTGTGAACTTTGAAGGTGCTGTTACCATGTGTTTATTCTTTGTGTATCCGAAAGGTTTAAATTGGTAGTATCTAAGAGTAGCAAACACACTGTAATGACAAGTTTTCTAATCCGTGAAGACAGTATGAAGTCACGACCAGGGCTAGCTTGACCCATGAATCACCTCTTACTGATGGGAAAACAGAAGGAATGAGTAGAAAAAGAGGAAGACTTGTTCGAATCTGAATTGTTTCTCATTTCTCTCAGACTTCCTTCATCTTCTGAGCTCGTTTAACATTAACTTAAGCCAAAGAATATATTAATTCTGGAAGCGAATTTTAAGAGATTGATGTCTTCGGTATATATTAGCAGCCTTGATTGGCCTCACTGCTTCCCAGCCTTGGTGTGGAGGGAGAGAGTTGTAGACATGCCGACAAAGAGATGCCGTAGAGTTACCTTTGCCACAGGACAATGTTCTCAAGAACTGAGCCTAGGTGTCCGCAGTATTGAACCCATAAATGATGAGAGACATCTTTACCAATGGTGAAGGGTGAGAGGGGTATTTATTAGCATGCTTTGTACAACCAGAAGGAATGCCTCTCGGGCCTGCTTTCTAGAACAGTGACGGCAGTAACAGCCACACAATAGCCAGACTGGCCTGTATTAGCCACAGGAAGTTGTATTAGGCTAAAATCTGTTCTGAATAACGGGAATCTCTATACTTGTCAGTCCTGAAATTATCTTGGAGGTGGCCGAGCTGTCAATCATCCTCTTTAGTGATCTAGGAAGAGGACATGTCTGGCCTCATTCAGCGAGCCGGTGCTATGAGGTTCCCCTTTGGGACCTTATCTGTGGTTTGTCACTGATTATTCACTGTTAAAGCTTCCTCCGTGTTGCCTCTCGCTTCAGAAGAGTGTCTGGTGCCTCTTCCCTTCCCACACAGTCTTTGCAGAGATGAGGTAGCATCTCCTCCTGCCGAGGAGCTCAGCGAGGCCTGTCTGCAGCACAGAGGTCCCTGGAGGACTCACAGGGCAGAAAGCATTGTCAGTGCAGGGGTCCGCTCATCAGCTGGGACAGTCACTATCATCCTTTCTTTGTTTTACCTCCAGCAGATGCTCAGCTCCATGTTTGGCTACCTCATGATGCCAGCAGTATAGGAACTTTCACGCCTTAGCTCAATCGCTGAAGACAGAGCGACTGTTCTCAACTAGCTTTCTGTTTCTAACAGCTGAGAGCCCAAGGCTGACTCCCATGGCCTTCTGGTCAGGAAGTGAACAGAACAAAAGGCACATTATCCTGTGTCTTAGCCAGGCAGCTTCTATGTCTGTACAAGTTTCTATTGGAGCTATCCTCTATACATTAGATAGTATACTAAGTACAAAACACACCTATCCTCCCCCAATAGAAAATGTCAGTATTCCTTTTCCTTCTCCCTCCCCACCTGTTTTCCTCCTCTTCTTTTACTGGTATTTTTTTTCATAATTTTAAAAGTATCTATTTACTAAATATGTGGCTTAAAATACAGTAATTGTTTTAAAAGTCCTTTCAATAAGAAAAAAATGTTTTTTTAATAAAGTAAGTCTTTGTTTTCAGTATTTTGGTTTTTTTTAATAATCTGATATTTTGAAAACAAATACATGAAGTAATTTCCCATAGAAAATCAATTATAGTTCTTGATTTCCTCCAAGTCTCCTGATACAGACTAGCATTTGGTTGACATTACAACATTCAGTAAAATCTAAAAGCAAAAACAAATGTTTCCATGAGTGGCTCTCCTACACATATAAGCAAGGAAACATTAAAACACATGAGTAACGGGGCTGAAGCAATGGCTCCACTGGGAACTTTGCTCAGTACAGTGTTCAGTCCTGGGGATGGCACCCAAGATTCACATTTCCTCTTCCCCACAGTCACGCCTTCCTTTATTTTTTTTTTCATCTCGAACAATCAACACACTTTCTGTATTTCACTGTAACCATGTGTGCTAATTTAACATTATCTTAACACCAACATGGTGACCCGTGAGTGTGACAGGTTGAAATTAGACCCTTGGCAGCTATGGCATCCCTTCCAGATCCTAGGGATTTTAGTGATTGCGGATGTTCCTTCAGGCCCTGTCTCCAATCTGCACCACACACCTCTTTGTTGTCTTCAAAGAGATAAACTTAAATGTGCTTTTGTCTATATGTAAATCCATGAGACCGTTGCTCATAATTACCATATACTTTCTTTTGTTTATGCTCTCTGAAGAACAAAATCTGGTTTTACTCTGGCCCAGATAGGCTTCAAAGTCACTCTGAAACCACAGATGCCTCAAGTTTGTGACATTCCTCCTGCCTCAGCCTCTCAAGCACCGACTTTCACTTATATTTTTCATCATTGTTTCAATTTCTTAACGTTTTGACTTGATGCAGTTTAGCCCAGAATGGCTGTCGCTCTGGCTGGCCTTGAACTTTCTGTCTTCCTGCCTCAGTCTCCCACATCAAGAGGGTCCCAGGCCTGAACCAGCACTGACTCTTGATCCTCCGTTCTGCCACGGGCAGCTGGTAATCACGAAAGGCTGTCTTTGGAGGGAGGTGAATAGAGTGTCTTCTAGACACGACGATGGTTGTATGTGACCCTGTCCCACAATGAAACTTCTTAGAACATCAGCATTAGATTCCACTCTTTTAAACCTCAATGATAATAGCAAACCCCATTTAAGCAAAGACTAGTATGAAGACTGCTGCCCTCCACCGTCAGCCTGGCATTGGTAAGGACTCCGTGTGTGTTCAGGATCAAGGAAGCTCCTGTGAGCAGCAAAGACTTTTATCAAGCCACCTTACTGTAAATGTTTTCCCACCACAGCAGTTTCAGGGTTAACATTTAAACACTTGTAAAGCCAGGTGTGGTGGCTCATACCTTTAATCTCAGCACTCAGGAGGCAGAGGCGAACAGATCTTTATGAGTTTAGACTAGCCATGTCTCCACAGTGAGTTTCAGAACAGCCAGGGCTAGGTAGACAGATACTGTCACAAAAATAAAATAAAATAATAATAATAACTTAATATAAAAATGTCTGGGTGTGGTGGTGCATGCTCTTAATCTTAATGCCAAGAGCAGGAGACAGCAGCAGGTGGTTCTGCATGGTGTATTTCAGGTCAGCCAGAGCAATAGAGAAGGAATCTGTCTCAAAACCAAACCAAACAGCCTTTTCTTACACATCAGTGTTGCGAGTCTAACTGTTTTGGGAAGGAAGATCATGAAAGGACAATCTGAGAATTAAATGCAGAATCACAATTTGCATTTTTAAAACTTTTTATTTGTTTATGAATTTCACATGTACCCCAATCTCCCCCTCTTCTTGAGCCCCTCCTCCATCCTTGCATCCTCTCCCCAACAGAAACAAACAATCTCCTGGGGAAGCTGTCTCGTATCAGTGTGCCTCATGGTATACTCTTTTGTTTACATTTCTTTTCTTGCAAATGGTCATTACAAGGAGTCGTTTGGCTGAGGCCTCTGGCTTCTGCTACACTATCATTAGTGGAACCTCACTGAGACTCCTCTTGGGTATTCTGTTGTTGCCCTGTATCATGGAGATCCTGTAGTTTCGGATCTATAGGACCGGCCCCTTCACAGTCTCCAGCAGTTCATTTATAGGGTGGATTTGGGATTGGCCAATGCATGCCCTGGATCTGGGCCTGGGAAGTCTTGAACTGGTGAATCCTCCAGCTCTCCCAATTCTCCTGCCCTCAGGGCCAGCTCCACTGTGCTGCCCAGAAGAGGTGTAGAGCCTTCTCTCCCCAGTGCTAGAGCAGGTGAGGGGCAGGACCAGGTCTCCTGCCATGATCCCAGGATCAGCTCTCCCATCCTCCTCTCTGCAGCCTACTGACATACAGGTGGCACAGAAGCCACACCTACAGTGCCTCTAGGAACAACCATAGTTTGACTTTAAAGAGCTGCATAGTTTATTTTGAAAAAAAAAATGTATTTAACATTGGTATGGAAATAAGTTCAGTAGTTTGATAGGGAAAATAAAAAGAGAGAATATTGTAATTCTATAAATGCTTTACAAATTGGAAAGCCTTTGAACTGTCCGACCTTGGAAGACACCACATGAGCATCTTTTTGCATCCTTTTCTAATCATGACAGCTTCAATGAAAGGAAGCATGCAAAGAGTTTTCACCAAGTTACTATGAATGAATGGGGTACAAACGCCTACCTGCTTACCAGCCCTCAGCTGTGTATAATTTGGAAGAAAACTTCTGCAGCTATTACAATACTCACACATGCATACACATAAAAGAGAACCTCAACTCTGGATAGAGAACATGCGTAGTTCCCATGGTAATAACATGAGTGATTTTCAAGATTAACACAAAGGTCATAGGGGTCTCTGGTGCTGGTTGAAAGGTTAATATATTTCCTTGAGTCATTTTCCTAGAATTGATCTAAGACTGCAAAGTAACAACAGACATTTCAGGACAGGGACGTCAGTTCACCGCCACCCTACTGTGTCCCCCTTTGCTATCAAAGGAGGACAGGTTTGTAGGGTTGAGTGGCTACTTCTACTTTGATAAAGTAGACATTTATAGTAGGGTATGTTTTCCTCCCTTTTCCACGAAAAGACCACATAGGTGTCAGAGAGCAAGAGAACTGATCCCCTGACAAGAGTGGGTGAAACAATGCACACTGTTGTGAGTCCCTTGGTTGCTGAAGAGCTGAACTTTCTCCATTTTCCTGTCATGGCATACACATAATTTCCTGTCATTCACATGTTTGCTCAGGGTTTTGCTTTGTTAAACACCAGCAAGAAACTATTCCGCACTCCTCCACTGCTGGTGGGGTTGTAAGCTGGTACAACCACTTTGGAACTCAGTCTGCCAGTTCCTCAGAAAATTGGATATAGTTCTACCTGAGGACCCAGTTATTCCACTTCTGGGCATATACCCCAAAGATACTCTAACATACAATAAGGACACATGCACCACCATGTTCATAGCAGTCTTTTTTATAATAGCCAGAAGGCTGGAAAGAACCCAGATGTCCTTCAGTAGATGAATAGATACAGAAATTGTGGTATATTTACACAGTGGAGTACTACTCAGCTACTAGAAACAATGCCTTCATGAAATTCCTAGGGAAATGGATATATCTGGAGACTATCATCCTGAGTGAGGTAACCCAGTCACAAAAGAACAGACATAATATGCAGTCACTAATAATTGGATACTAGCCCCAGAAAGCTCTGAACACCCCAGAAACAACTCACAGACTATATGAAGCTCAAGAAAAGAAAGGCCAAAAAGTGGAAGCCTAGGTCCTTCTTAGAAAAAAAAAAAAAAGCAACAAGTGTATAGCACCCACTCAGAGCTCAGAGTGGGGTACACCTAGTCCTTAAATCATTAATAACTCAAGAGCTAAGAAGATAGCCTTGTGGCAATTTTTGGTATTTAAAAATCATTATGTTCAATCTATACACACCAAGAAAACTTGGACTATTTTCATGTTACGTTTTGTTTTACATGTACTTTATGCTATGGTAACTAGAAGGTTTTCAATGCATACTATCAAACCTTTAAAAAAACCAAGTGCTGACAGAAATATATTTATATAGTTTTGTTCCAAAATGCTCTTTAAAAAAGAAAAAAGAAAGAAACTGTTCCAGTACTGACATACTGTCCCTGCCTCCCCTGTTCCTCTTTCTCTACCACAGTGGACAAGGTTTTCTCTGGAGGACTTTTGGCATCAGCCTGTGTTTCTTTGTGAAACCTTTACCATTTCAGCAGGTAGTGCACATTCCCATCCACCGTCAATGCCTCCCGAGAGTATATTGTAACCTTCCTCAATACGACATTAAAGGCTTATCAAGAAAGAGAAAACAAAAACAAAAACGTTCTGCCAAAGAAAAGGATCATATTCAATGACTAGGATGGCCATGTACACCTCATTTTATTGTCTCAAGATAAGCTAAACTCTGTCAACACAGTATTTAAAAGGCCCTTGAAGACATCTCTGACAATAAAAGCCAAAGACCAAAATTCATTAGAATAATCGAATATTTTGCAATGAGATCAGCAGCCAAGAGACTGGTACAATATCGACAGCATTGAGTCTTTAGAGTTCAAATCATTACATAGCCAGTGCTCATCCGCTGTTAGCCAGATGGTGCCTGCTCTGGCAGTGTGACTGCTTCAACAGCCCAGAGGAGCTCTACACGGATTTATTCTCTCCACTGCCTGGATACTCCCCAGTGTCAGCACTGTGCCTTAGGAGAGACAGGAGAACAGGAGCTAGATATTTAGATAGATAGATAGATAGATAGATAGATAGATAGATAGATAGATAGATAGATAGATAGACAGATAGATAAGAGATAAAGAAAGTGAATTTTCAACTAACTAAAATAGCATATAATAAGAATGGCTTACAATGTACAAAGTTGATCTTGGATTAAAATTAAAGATAAGTTTGTAAGGTAGATCACATTATCACAAATAGTGCACAGTGGTCTTTTCTTGTGGCAGGAGTTTAAGGTTCTAACTAGGTGGTATTTAAGCCCATTGTTGTATTTAAAAAAAAAAAAAAAAAACTACTCTAGACAAGGAACATGGGTCTTATAATTGTATTAAGAAATTCCTTTCCCCACAGATGCCTTTCAGCACATTAGCAAACACGTATTATTATTAGCAAACACTGAGTGGCACATCTGTTTCATGGAATTATTTGCAGAATTTCACAGCCTTTTCTGTTTCCCATGGGATGCTTCAGAGACCAATGGGGCCTCACTGTCTTGTATTTGCTAAGGTACTGCATATTTGCTGGATAGAAACATTTAATTCTTAGATGTATAATTATACAAGCAGCTTGGCATCATTCATTCCTAAATCTGTGTCTTAAACACTTGTCATATAACCACACGTTTTCCTCTGAATTATATAGTGATTGATATAAATAAAAGTCCTTATAAATATGTGTGTTTAGATGAGCAGTTTATCATGATGTGCTTGTGTAGTTTTTTGTTTGTACTAAAGTGATAATCTCCTGAGGGCTGCTAAGGATAACTTCCGGTTCTGGAGCCGAGCTCACACATGCCCCTGGGTGGGTATGTTACTTCCACTGTCCTTCCGATACAAGAAGTAAACCTGCTCCATGTCTCGGGAGGATACTCTCACAGGCCTGTCCACCACCTGCAGAGGGGCAGATATGACAGAAGGCCGAGCCTGGCGACATATATTTTTCAATGAAACACGTTTGAACTCACTGCTCCTTTGTCGATAGGAGCAGGTTTAGACCCTGATATGATTAGGAAACCTGGCCTAGCATCTCTGATGAGGATGAATCCACCCTTCTGGTCTTTACTACCAAGGTAGACTGGTTATCCTAGTCCTGACCTCACATAAGTCAGTGGTAATTCTGCTAGGGCAGATAAATCCAAGAGAAGAGAATTTCTGGCCTGACCTTAACATTTTAGTTGTGAAGAGCCAACCCCTTGCTAAGGAATCGCTCTGGGTGAAATATCCTTTAATCTGACACTAGTTTCCCTTCCCAGAACCTGCTCCCCACGGCCTCCCAGTGCAGAAGTTTATGGGCCACATAAGTAAGTCATTGGTTTGCCTACTTTTTGAAGTACTTAGGAAAACGCAACTTATTACCCTTCTGTTTCTTTTCTAAGCATGTTTTTCTTCTTTTAGCTTCTCGCCAACTTTTCTGACTTCCTTGCTTTCTAGAACCACGCTCCGTGCCATGTGAACGCCTGATTGCTGTGTGTCTAACTCCCATGCCAACTTAAATGGCAAGGGCTTCTCGGTTCTCCACCCCTTCTCTGGGCAGCAACTGAAATTTACAGTTTGCCTGCTCTGGAATCTTTCTTATAAACTCTAGTAAAATTATCCTCCATTTTAAAATTATTTTATTAACGAGACCAAGAATCCCTGAAGGAGACCGCAATTTACTTTGTATCAATTAGGTTAGGTTCTTTTTTACACCACGAAGTCACCATTATTTACTAATAAAAGAATCCCAAGCATATCCTACTTCAGATACCATAGTGCGATCCCAAGAAAAGGGAACAACAGGGTAAAGAAGGTGAAACAGAAGAAAAAGAATTCACTGCTTTGTCCAAAGACTTTCAACGTTGTAAAGATGATGGACAAAAACGGCCATGTGGTATCCGGAAAGATACAGTGTGCACCGAAAGCACTCGGGTCCAATCAGGCTTCCAGAAAGAAAGAACAGCAATCGGCCTTTGCAGTGGGAAATGTCGGGGCCACAGGGCCTTCAGGAAGTCATGGGGCGAGGACCAGAGAGAGGCAAGAACCCAGAACCACCAAGCATACACACACTGGGAAATGTGATCCTCCTTAAGAGTCACTCCAAAGACTCCCATGTTTAAGAAAAAAGCCAAGACACACCAAGCAAGAGAAGAAACCAACTGATGGGGCAGGAGGGTGAAATGCGCATGTGCCAGCTCCGCCTCCCTTCAACCAAGCCGGAATACTGTCTTATCAGAAGCTTGCCGGTGGTCTTTGACAATCTCTGCCCCCTCTCACAACTCAAAAGTGTATTTCAGCATAAGGTGCCACTCACAATGTAAACATGACAAGCTTCAAAGCAGAAACAAACAAAGCACAAAACTTTTAAACAATGGAAGATTATACAGGAAGTTGAGCAGGACAGAGGCATATCCAGGATCATTACCTGGGAAGAGATCTTTAAGGGAGCATGTGCAAAAAGAAGAGTTCAAACTATTTATCCAGCCTTTTCTTAACCCTTCCAATGGGTTGTAGCTGAACCCAATTAAGGTTACTGGCCTTGCCTCGATACCCGTCCCTGTCTTCTGGGTTCCCAAATGAAACACACACACACACACACACACACACACACACACACACACGCACGCACGCACGCACGCACGCACGCACGCACATACACACATTCGCGTGCAGCCTTTATCTTTGGGGCCACTACCTAACTTCCACATGGCTGATGTGCACCTCCGACATTCCCGAGTTATTACTTATTAAAATCTACATTCTATCTTTGTTACCCCGGACCCAGACCTCCAGCCCCTCGGCTGCGTTCCCCGGCACCTATGTGAAGGACTATCTCTGTGTCCCCCCTCTCAGGCCTGGTGTCTCTCTTCCTTCCCCGGCACTGCGGCTTCCTCTCTTCCTGCTCCTTCCTCAGTCCCTTGTCCAGAAACCCTAAAATCCGACCTCTGTCTCTCTGCCCAACCATTAGCTGCTGGCAACCTTATTTACCAATCAAAACCAACTGGGGCCATCTTCCGTGGGGACGTTTTGAATTCTCATGCAGCTTGGGGGACCAAATGAACATAATACAAATCGCTTTAGACCAAATCCACAACAATAGGTGACCGTTGACTTAACTGGACTTAAAACTCCCTAGGACACACGCCACACTGCTGAATACGTCAGTGAGGGTTTTTCCAGAGAACAGGTATTTTTCTGAGAGCCACCCCGGATGTGGGCAGCACTATGCCATTGTCTAGAAGCTCAGGCACTCAGGCATTCATCTGGCTTCCCAGCTGCTGGCTCTTGTTCCACTGCCTGTCTTTAAGCAGCCAAATCCAAACCCCCTCTTTCTTCCCCGGGCTGTCAGGTATTTGGAAATAGTCAGGAGAAATGTAACAACTACAGGATGGAAACTGTTGCACAATTTGTCTCACAGCTGTTCTTCTGGCCCCCTGCAGACACAGCTGCCTTAATGGTTGTGCCCACCCGTGGGCCCCTTACACACTGTGAGCACCAGGTGGATGGCTAGCTTAGCGGCTGTGCTGGGCTGCAAAGAAGGGTTCAGCCCAGCCCAGGAAGCTGGGGGCTGAGGGGCAGGGGATGCAAGCCAAACTCAGAAGTTGCTTTCACATTTAACCACACCGGGCTTTCTTGTATGAGCGTACAGCTTGCTACCTGAGAGTCAGAAAAATTCAGATTTCACACAACACTGACTTTATGTGCACGCACCTGTTTGTTTCTTACCTGGTGTGGTCCTTGACTATTCCCCTAGAATGAGAAATGCGTTCCCACTCTCTCATCTTCCTTTTGGTTTGTTTGTGTGCGACCTCACTCCCCTACTGGCGACTGACCTAGGGCCACATACATACCAGGCAAGTGCTCTAGCACCAAGATAATTTTCTCAATGACCCAGCCCCACTTCGGATGCATCTGTGTGCCTCTGTTCAATTCTTTGGGGTCCCAGAACCCTAATATCAGATGGCAATTGGTGAGACAATTGAATCACGTGACATGGGTTCTTTGCCCCTCTTGAATATTGACACAATGACTGACTGCAAACAAGTCCTGCTTCACAGCTAAGAGATGTTATTTACAGTCCCCCCCCCCCCCCAGAGCCTTGGCCCAGTCTCTGTGGCTGAGGGTGGGGACATGTTAGAACATCATCCTTGGTGGTCTATGATCCAAGATTCAGCCTCTTTATAGTCAAGCAGTTTATTTATCTCCAGGGGGTGTCTTTGTTATTCAGCCTTCAGTAAAAGCAAACGTTATAAATGTACTAAAGAAATAATCACCATTAATGTTAAGAGGCGGAGTCACTTGAAGTTGTCTTGTCTTGTTTCAAGGCAGGATCTCACTATGTAGCTTTGGCTGCCCTGGAACTTTCAAGTCTCAGAGATCCTCCTGACTCTCTGCCTCTAGAGTGCTGGGATTAAAGAACAAATCTATATCGCCAGCTCCAAGCCAGCCAGAATGACATAGTACACACCAAGACTAAATACATGGAAAAGCAAAATAGAAGAAAATATATCTAATTTTTCAAAACGTATCCCAGAAGAAAAACCACGCCTTAGCAATGAAGTAAACTCTATTAAAGCAATTTTAAAAATCACGTTCACTTTCTATGACTTTTTTTAAATTTGCAATAAGTTGTTGGAGCTAGGGAAAGATTACAAACAGATCTTAATCACTGTGGCTCTTGGGACTTGCAGAGTGAAAACATGCAATTCACAGACCGACCTCCCCAGTGGCTGCAAAGGTCTTACAAGTAACCAAATTACCCTGTGGTCTCCTGCCTTGTGCCTCTGGCCCTGACAAATGTGTGAGTGTGCTGAGCAGGGCGAACACTTTAACAGGACATTGAGGGTGTCAAGAGAGCTGGGCCTGAGCTGGTACCTTTGCCCTCGCTGCTGTTATGCTGCGGCTGGGTTCTGTTCTCTACGTTCGGATCGGTCCTAACTTTCAGCCTTGAGTTCTCTTACTTGAACTAGAGCAAGTCATTTTATTGGAACAGAGAAGCAGATGCTTAGCACAAATGCAGTATCTGTTCCTCTTTACAAATGACCTAGGGTCCTTCTCCATGGAAGCTTAAATTCTAAAGTTCTTATCACAGTCACCTAGAATCTCCGTCCCTCCTGAGAGAGTCCCTGTTGATAGTCAGGGACAACCACTAACTAATTACATATGAATATTGAATATTGGTTATGCCTTTAAATAAATGTAGTGCAGGGCTCTCGATTTTGTTTTTATTTGTGCAGTTTCTATGTCTCTCTCTTTCTGGAAATTCTGCTAGCCGTGGAGTTACTGTAGCTTTCATGGTGCGCGTGCACATGTGGTGTGTGTGTGTGTGTGTGTGTGTGAGTGTGTGTGTGTGTGTGTGTGTGTGTATGTGTGTGTGTGTGTGTGTGTGTGTGTGTGTGTGTCTAATGGCTGACTTCTTCATGGTACAGAAAGGCCTTTCTAAGCAGCAGGAGGTTACTTGGAAGACCTCAGGCTTTAGCGGTGACCTTCTTATTGTTGTCATAGCTGATGCCACCAATGCCCTCAAGTATGTTCATAGGCAGGGGAAACACAATGGTGGAATTCTTCTCCGTGGCCACCGTGGTCAAGGTCTGTAGGTACCGCAGCTGGAGGGCGACTGGGGACTCGGCCAGCACCATGGAAGCTGACTTCAGAGACTTAGAAGCGTTCATTTCTCCCTCGGCTGCCAGAACCTAAAATGAGAGAAGCAGGGGTTGACAGCTGCAAGGTATCTGTAGCTTTCTTTTTCCGAGCTCATGTCCCCAATTTGTCACCTGTGTTTAACCCTGCTTACTTTCTTGGCAAAGACAAGATTTTCCACATCCTAGAAGAGTTGAGAAGATTCAAATGTTTCACAGATCGAGTGAGCTGTGCTGGTTAGCTGGTGGTTTTGTTTTGGTTTGATTTGGTCGTTTGTTTGTCTACTTGAGGGAACCTTAATTTCTGGATTGCTGCCATTAAATTGCCCATGTGCAAGTCTGTGGGGCTTTTCAATTATTAGTAATGATTGACATGGGGGCCACCCTCTGTGGGCAGGGCCATCACTGAGCGGATGGTCCTGGCTGTGTAAAAAGCAAGCCATGAGGAACGAGCAAGAGAGCAGCACTCCTCCACAGCCTCAGGTTGGCTTCCGCTGTGGTCCTTTATCACACCAACAGAGAAGTAGACTAGGACACTAGGGATAAATACTTTGCAAATTATTAGTCATCAAATTTGATTTTCAAACAGATAAATGCAGTGTCATTTGAGCAAATGAAGATTTGACCATCTAACCTGGGAATGTACTTGAGGCCCCTTGGGATTTCATTATTTGTTTATATTTATTTTTTGGAGGAATCCAAACCTCAAAGTCTCCTTGAACTGTTTTTGTTGTTGCTGTTGCAAAATAACATATTTTATATAACTATCATTGTTGTTGATATTATTGTGTGTGTGTGTTGTTGTTATTATTATGTTTGTGTGTGTGTGTGAGTGAGTTGCAGGCACACCACAACATGCGCATGGATGTCTGAGACCCCGTACAGTGGGTTACAGGGCTCCATCCCAGGTGGTCAGGTTTGCACGGCACGTGCTTTTCCCTGCGGAGTCATCTCCCTGCCTCTCTTGGTCTGTTGCTGAGTTAGTCTCATTTGTATGGTGCCAGAGTTGTTTCTATTTTCTCAGACTTTGATCATATCAGCAATGAGCCCTAGCCCGATAATTTTCCCTGGGACCCTCTCTTCTGACTGCTCTTCTAAATTCTGAGATAACCTAAGAGGAACTCTGGCCAGAGCTCAACTGACCCATCTGTGGGTACTTGCTTTTCATGGGCCACAGGAATCGCTAGTCAGCAGACAGAGAAGATGGGGCTGAGGAAGGAGCAGAGAGAAAGCAGGTGGGTTTCCTATAAGTAACACCTGGAGATTTCTAGTCTCTCACACTTCAATCAATATACACAGAAACAAAGGAGACAGCAGATTCTAGAACATTTGGTGCCAAGCTGAGTTTCACACGTTCAAATCCCAACCCACCTTGTATTTAGTCATTCTTTTAAATTCAGTAACAGTGATCATGCTCAATTAGCAATGCTTAAGACTTAAGCACCAGGTTGGTCATTTCTGAAATGTCAGTTTTAAAATGATGGTGGTTCTCAGATGGCCCTGGGCTCTGCTTCAAGGGATCCAAAATGCCTTCTCCAGAAACCAGTGGCCATGTTTTGTCCACATGTTGCTGAAGATGCCACTACCAAGCTTCCTCAGGGGACACAAGCTGCTCACTGTCTTTTAGAGAATTTCTCAGGAAAGATAAATCTGTGGACAGAACCTCTTTGGAACAGTAATTGGGATTCTATTCTTCCTTCAGATTCATTCTAGTTCCCTTCATGCTAACAGCATTTCTTTCTTACCTTGGCTCTGGCTTCCCGGGTAGCCTCAGCCTCAGCTGCCATGGACCTTTGTAGCTGCACAGGAATCCGGACATCTTTGATTTCCACCCTGGCCACTCGGATTCCCCATAACTCGGTAGCATCATCAAGCAAGGTCTGTTTCCAGAAGAAAGGGCGTTGATCAGAAGACATGTGACTTGACCCCAGTGCCTGGTATGTTTGGGGAGGCTGCCTTTTCTGAGCTCATTGATCACATTAGAAATTGAAGTGGATCTCCTGAAGGCTTCATGTACAAATCTAGAGCTGAGGGGGTGTGGCTCTGTTGGTGGAGAACTTGCATATCAAGCAAAAAGCCTTGGGTTTGATTTCCAGGCTTATGCCTGCAGTCGCAGCACTCGGAAGGCAGAGGCAGGAGAATCACAAGTTCAAGGCCATCCTCAGTTATATGGGGACATTCAAGGCTCATTTGGGATACATGAGATTGGGTCTAAAGAGAAAACTCTTATACACAAGATTTTGACATAACACATATTGGTCAACTGTAAGAGTTCACCCTATAACCTCCAAGAAATTAGATGACATCCTTGCAGACTTCAGCAAGTGTTCTGATGTCAGTGCATAGGCTTCTCAGACAGCCTGGATTTGTCCTGGCAGTACTATTAGCAGCTGTGGATCACTGCATCAGCTTGATAACCCTTGATAATAAGGCCCAGGTTTTCTCACCCAGGCTTCCTGTCAGCTTTGTCGTGTGGGTTGGAAGTAATGCACATAATGACCTAGTGGTCATCACTGACGTTTTTTCTCAAATATTTGAAAAATATATATATATATATGCACACTGTAGCTGTATTCAGACACACCAGAAGAGGCATCAGATCCTATCACAGAGGGCTGTGAGCCACCATGTGGTTGCTGGTAATTGAACTCAGGACCTCTGGAAGAGCAGTCAGTGTTCTTAACCACTGAGCCATCTCTCCAGCCCCTGTCTTGCTTTCTTAAGCCTCTGCCTTGGAGCAGTAAGATACTAACATTTTAAAGCAAGAGATGTTTTAGAACATATTTTTAATACATCTTAAAAATCAGTCCTTTTATGAAGACTTTAAATTGTAGAAGACATGTTACAGGTCACTCTAGAGACAAACAAGAATGACAAAAGTCTAAAGAGGAGGAGGGGCTGAGAACTTGGCTACCAAACAACCAGTAGTCTCGATCCTGCTGGCTGTGACTTTACGGGACCACGGGAGTTGGTGAGACTGCCTAAGATGCTTGAGATCTGGCCTTGGAATGTTGTTCAATGTTCAGAGTTCTTACTGATGTCCTTAGGCAAAGCTGACGGGTGCTTGTCCACCCTGCCTTACAGGCTGCACAGGGAGCCACGAAGGATTCGGAGTGAATTTCCTTCTAACTTACAGAGAGGAGGCTCACAATCAGACAAAGTCGTGGACATAAGAAAATACCAAGATGCTATTTATAAACTGAATTGTGGCACTGGCAAGGCCAGGTTTGTACCCCGTTTGATGGCTATTATTTTATAGGTGATCCTGGCCATCGTGTGAGGTCACTGTCTCAAATGAACCTTCCTGCTTTACTCCACTAAAATGTAAGGGTCCGGGTCTCCCTGGTGATGCTTGTACTTCCTTTAGGGTAGTTTAAACTGAAAATAAAGATGACTTGTAACCTTTTTAAAAAAGGTTAAGCATACAGTGTTTGTTCATAATTTCTAACTTAAAGATAAAAGATAGGAGCTCAAAGCTTCTTTCTCCAGGAAAACATTTAATGTATGTCTATACATAACATGTATGCCTGGTTCCCAGGGGGACCAGGAGAAGGCATCAGATCCCCTGGAACAGAGGGTTATGGGGAACCATGTGGGTGCTGTGCACTTAAGAGCTGAGCTATCTCTCTATCCTCGTGCAAACCTTTAAATCTGTGCTTTTTGGTGATAGATGGTATTACTGGAGGAAAGGAACCCCATCTTAAGAATGCAACTCTCCCTGTGTGGGGGAGTCTGCTCTGCAGTAGTGAGAGTGGTGGTCAGTGACCTGGGGTGAGGAACCTCAGGATATGAGCTGTGAGTACTCATGTCTTTACCTGGATGCTATGTGCAATCTCTTCTCTCCCAGACAAGATCTGGGACAAGGTCTGTGTCCCTAAGACATTTCTCAGAGTGGTCTGAGCCAGCAGAAACGTGGCCTGGTGAACATCATTCACGTTGGCCACGGCTGAGACGGCGCTGTAGATCCTGTAATAGACTACTCCATCCACTTGGGTGGTCACAGAGTCTCTTGTGAGGATCTGCAAAGCATAGACAGGGTGGGCCCATGTTGTATTATGTTGCAAGGCCTAGAGGCAGCCAACCAGAGTCTTCCCTTGCAGGAGGACATCATTAATGGCAACTCAGGCTAGCAGTTGCCAAACATGTCCAGTAACATCTCACAGCTAGAGACAGCACAGATTTGGTCCCTACCTGTACCTGTAGCTTCAGTTTAGAGCATTGGCTCTCAATCTACCTAATTCTGTGACCCTTTAATATAGTTCCTCAGGTTTTGGTGACCCCCCCAGTAATAAAACTGTCTCATTGCTATTTCCTATCTATAATTTTGCTACTGTTATGAATCATAATGTAAATATCTGACATGAAGGATATCTGGTATGTAAACCCCTGGAGGTTGAGAACCATTTGACTTGGGAAATTCTTACATCCCACAGGCATAAAGCCCTACTATCTTATCCTTCCAAACAGACATAGAATTTGTATCCTGTTGTCTACGGGTATGTAGTTCAAATCAAAAGAAGAAGCAATGCTTCCTAGGAAACACAGAGGGCACCAGAGACCATGTTGTAGTCTCAAGCAAAGCAAATACTTTACAGATGTTCTGCACCAGGCATTCTGAAAAGTGTGATGTTCTCTCTGTCTCTCCTTCTCCTACTCCCTCTCTCCCTCCCTCTCCTTCTTCCTCTTCCTCTTCCCCCCTCTATCTGTCTCTGTCTTTCTCTTCCCTCTCCCTTTTCCTCCCCCCCCCATCTGTCTCTGTCTCTCTGCCTCTTGCTTCCTCTGTCTCTGTCTCTCTGTCTCTCTCCCCCCCCATCTTTATCTCTCTATCTCTTTCTCCCCTGCTCCCTCTAGGAGGACATGGACCAGAACCTGAAAACTGAAACTGTCCATTGTAGACCCACAAGAGTCTTTTGATGTTCTGGTGTTTGAGATGAAGTGGCTCACATCTGAAGCTGGTACCCATGCCTTCTGACAGCCCAAGATAACTAGTAGATATGTGGGCCTTGACTGGTTTTCTGCCTGCTTTATCCCTTTGGCCATCCCCAGTCCTCCATCTTTCCTGCATTTTCTTTTCTTTCTAGATGCCTCTGATTACTAGAGGGCAACATGCTAGTCAATATTGCTTCCTCTTCTTCAGCGCTCAGTTACTGGTTTGGATCATGATTCACACTAAGCTGAATTATTTGAAGTTCAAACTCAGGTGAGTCCCATGCAGCCTCTGTACTGTTCAGATACCCTTTCTGTTCCAACACACACACACACACACACACACACACACACAAACACACCAAATATGAACAGCAGAAATAAAAGATAAGTCATACTGCTATTTCTAAAGGTCCCCTGAGAAGGCGGTGGCGAGTTGAGCCTAACCAGCCCCTGTCCTCCAGCAGTTCCACTTAGTTTCCTGCCTTCACCCTCCATCTCCAGCTTCCTGCTCCATCCCACTTCCCTGCCAGTCCTCACCCTTCCGGCCTTTCCCTTCCAACCCATTCCCATTTAGCAAGGCAAAGCCATTCGTAGCAATTCGTGCAGGCCCTGGGGTAGGGGTGGGAATTAAGTCATCCTTTCTCTGGCAGGTTAGAATGACACCCCTGTCATCGAGAACCTGTGCACAGTCTTATTTTCAGTAACTTGTTTAATTCCATACCTCTTGTGGAGGAATATTGCAAGTAACCGTTCGCAGATCGACTTTGACAAACACATCAATGCAAGGCAGGACCAGGATCAAGCCTTTAAAAGAATAAAACTGATTTAAAGTTTGATCTATTCAAAAGAGTGACAAGGACAGTCATCCAGATATGCTGGGCATTGTTATAGTAATGCTGTGTACATTTCTCAGATTTTCAGTGTGAGCAACTTAGGTGAAGGTGACTTATTGTGACCAGCCAATAATTAAAGTCGGATCACTACTTAGAAGTTAAGGGCCTTTGGCAGAACACTAAGGTCCCGGACATACATGTTTTACATTTTTGTTATTCTTAGGTAATCTATTTTGACGTAAGCATTTATTCTGAGGTTAGTTTAAAGGGGGTGTTTAGGAAATTGGTTTCCTGATGATCAAGAGTTAGGTTCAGCTTTCCTATGAGCTGTGGGATTGGCAACAGTCTCCGTACCATCGTCAATGCTGAAGGACTGTATTACAGTCCTTCATCCAGTCTCTGAGGATGGATTCTGAGGTAAGAGATTACATGTCCTTCCCAGCTTACATAGGAAACCCAAACCCAGCTCCGACAACCTAGAGTTTTCTCAAACATTTACAAAATAAAATGTTTAATGCTTGCGGTAGCTCAGCAGGAGAGCACGGGCAGTCTTCCAGGGGCTCAGATTCCCTGCCAACAGCACACCACAGACCCGAGAACAGCCGTGTCTCCAGAGCTTGTTCAAGTGCAATGGTATTACTTCTGATTCCAAGCAGTAAGTGCAGGGCTTAGAGCGGGTCAGGGTGAGGCAACGTAAGAAATCCCATCTGAGGGTACTGGGTCTTTTCCTACTGCTGAGATCTGTGCTCTTTATCAGCAATAGTCTGTGTGTGTGCGTGTGTGTGTGTGTGTGTGTGTGTGTGTGTTCAACCATGCCTAGGACTATGCCAGGCATCCATGAGAGCCGGATATGATTGCTCTTCTCATTAACACTTTTATTACTAAAGGATGATTTGCTATTGGCAGAAGTGTTAGCAATTTGGTTTGTTTCCCTCTGGCCCTCATGACGTTCTGAGATAACCCGTTAGCCCCGGGGACGTGCATGACGGGGTTTATTATCCTGGGACTCTTAGCAGAGAAATCTTTCGGGAGAATTCATTTAAGAGGGACACGTTCTCCTCTGAGGTTCTCCCAGGGGTAGCTACTCTGCCTCTGTCCCTGCTCCAGTTTTATTTTAACTTATAACCTTGAACCCATCAGACTGAAGCGAAAGAGAGAGCGAGGTTATTCTTGATTGGTAGTCTGTAGCACTGATGTGTTGATAAATGTTTTATACATAAGTTATGTTACATGTTATCTGTGTGTGTGTGTGTGTGTGTGTGTGTGTGTGTGTGTGTATGTGAGTAGTTTAATGGTCCACAGGGGCCATTCACTCTCTTCCTTGTTCCCAGGACTTGGCTAATCATAGCACTGGAAATAAATGACATCCACTCAATGTGATCCATTTGTTGGACTACTCAGGGTGTGAGTTATACAGCAGGTTCGTATTTCAGAATGCTCAGACTCACGGTCTCTTCCACTAATATGCTGTATGAAGCCGCATCTGTCTACTACCTAAGACACAAGGACTCCTGCTTTCTACGGTTTTTCTTGGACCCTCATTAGATGCTCTGGTGGTGGTAACAGTGTGAATAGTCTCTGCTGTACCTGGTCCCTTGGCTTTATCAGCTTGGATGCGTCCCAGTCTGAAGACAACAGCACGCTCATACTCCTTAATGATCTGAGAGAATAAGGGAGAACCTTTAGTCGTGATAGCTGTCAGTTTATGGGAAGATACCCATTTATTTTTCAGGGCGTTACCTTTAAGCACATCCATATGGAGACTGGGAAGGTAATGAGCATCAACAGGAAGGAAAGAGAACACAGAATCCAGCCGCATACACCAAGCTGGCTTTTGTTGGTTCCTGGGAAGTGAGAGAGAAGAAAGCTTGTAATCTAAGTGATTCTTAGCAAAGATCCCAGGCAGCATCGGTGAGGAGGCAGTGTGTCCTGACACATCCCCAGCCAGGCAGGAGTGAAGAACAAACCTAAATCCATCCACACTAAGTCTAGTTGCACGCAGATTGTAAAGCCCCGCCCCCTCTATGTACACACCACACATAGAGAATGTTTTGTGGTGGTACTTAGAAGTTAAATCGATCTGCCCCTTCCAAGAGGCCATTTGGCAATCAACAGAGATAATAAGTATTATGTTTCCATATGACCAGCGTGGTTTATCATTATCCAAACACAAAAACATGTCTCAGAACATGACCATGAACCACTTCTATCAGAACCATCAGGTTCTTGGGGCCCTTGAATTCCCCAGATGAAGTTTAAAACAAGCCCTGAGATAGGTCAGGAGGTGCTATTATCCCCAGGGAGGAGAGTGGTGTGCCTGTGGGAGAGCATCTTAGAACCCTTGGGTGTGAGCTTCTATGCAAAGTCTCTCAAGTACTGACTCCAGGGTTTTACACAGAAAATTCCAAAAGAGGCTCTCTGGGTGTCTTCACTGTCAGTAAGAAGAGGATAGAAGTTACTTACCCTGGAAGATCCAATGAAGACTAAATGCTATATGTTTACATGGTCCTGACCCATGCATTAATGTGTTGTGTCTGTGTATATGCCTGTATCTACGTGCCTGTGTGTGTATGTGTGCGAGTTTGTATGTCTATATCTGTATGTGTATATATATATATGTCTGTTGTGTGTGTGTGTCTGCCTGTATGTATGATTGTATATATGTATGTGTGTATGTATTTGTATGTGTGTTTGTTTGTATCTCTTCTCTCTGAGTGTACACACATGCATGTGTGCATGCATGTATATGTGCACGTGTCTGTATATGTATATCTGTGCATCTGTATGTGTTTATCTCTCTGTCTCTGTCAGTCTCTCTCGTGTGTGTGCATGTGTGTGTGTTTGTGTGTACATATATGTACACCCTATTATTCCCACTTTACAAATGGATAGGAAATCTAGGGATTTGTCAAATTGCTTTGTAGCAGAAGAAACTGATTTCAAGTATGACCTCAACCACTGAATGCCCTGTAGCTTCAGTCCTGTTAATCATGTTTTGTTCATACAACGTACATATCTGGCCGAATTCATGTTGGAATTCTTTACATCATTTTGTCTCCTTTGCAGTCCTCCTGTGTGTAGTCCCTTTTGCTCGGCAGCACCTCATTTCCATCCCCAAATCTCTTCTGATGGAGTCATATCCTTCACCTGAACATCAGAACTAGTTGTATTTGCTAGATGCCACCACCCTGGCAACCCCAGCTGCCCATCACCACTGTCTTCCTTCTCCACCACCCTGGCAACCCCAGCTGCCCCGCTGCCCATCACCACTGTCTTCCTTCTCCACTACCCAGGTCACCTCCCAGCTGCCCCACTGCCCATCACCACTGTCTTCCTTGTCCACTACCCAGGTCACCTTGGTGCCTTCCACTGGTACACTGGGACCTGAGATACATTTTTTAAATTAAGAGTTATGGGTTTTGCTTTTATGGGCAGTTATGTGATACAAGTGTTTAAGCTCCCCCCCCCCTCTCTCTGTGTGTGTGTGTGTGTGTGTGTGTGTGTGAGCATATAAGCACTTAGAATAAATCCCTGGTATTGTGTGTGTTAGGATAGAGATTTATAATATAATCAATAGCCAATGTCCCTGAGGGAATGTGAGGACCTCCGCACCATTGGCACCCGCGCCTCCTGCGCAGCCTGAGCCCATGCTGCAGACGGTTCCAGACTTGGTAAAATGAATTCTTTTGATTTAGATACACAGTCATTATTAAAACCCTCCATTCTTTTTAAAACCTTTTACTTATTTAGACAGGGACTCTGTAGCTCTAGCTGTCCTGGAACTTTCTCTGTAGACCAGGTTGGACTCAAACTCACGGAGATCCAACTGCCTCTGCTTCCCAAGTACTGGAATTAGAGGTATGTGCCATTATGCCTAGCTCAAAGCTGTTGATTAATAGCATTTTAGTGAGTATTCTAGACAGAGTCTAAATAATCTAAGATTACATTATGGACACAATAGCTTGCCTGCCTACTCTAAACCTAAAATTTCTGAAACACCAACCTTTGAAGTCATGGAACTGCTCCAAGGTGCAATTAAGAGGACAACCTGGGTCTGGTGAAATGACCTGGTGACCCCAGTTTGACTCTGGGACCCTTGTGGTGGAAAGAGCCAGCTCTGTTAAGTTGCTCTCTGACCTCCATGTCAGTACTGTGGTGTGTGAAAGCATCCACATATAAATAAATGTAATACAAGCTGCAGATAAAATGCAAAGCATTGGGTGCTGGTATGCTCAAGGAATGATTACTATATCCTAGTTGCTATTGGTTTTTAGTATTAATACTGCCTGTACATGAATTCCCACTGGAAAAACTCAAAGCTTAGGACTTACATTCCCCCTAAAATACCTCCTTCTCAGCTCCACATTCATCTAGAGAAGAAAAATGACTGTCATTGATTTGTCTTTATAGGCAGATTTTCGAGTCTTTACATACACGTTTGTCACTAGAGGTGACAATCTGTTCTCCTATGGGTCGTTGGGTGGGCATTCCTGTGGTGTCTTTTGAAAATAGTGTTTACTCTCCTGTACTTCATACATAGTCTGCCTATTGTCCCTTTCAATTTTTAGTCTCCTAAACTAAACATCTAAGTTTCATACTCACTGACATTTTACACCATGCTTTAATTTTTTTTAAACATTGCATAAAGACTGGAGATCCAAATAAAGGCCTAAGAGCCAACTAGTTCTGAAATGGAAAATTCAGTGCTTGGCCCACCCACTCAGAAAGAACATTAGCAGGACTAGCCTGTGGGCAGTCAGGATGTGAGCAGAGCTGAAAACCCAGGCCTTGGGTCAGGCGGCCACATATTCTAAGACAGCTGTACAGCAAAGCCAGGGACACCACAACAATCACATGATCTGCTTCCACAAGAGCACTGCCAAAAGATTACAGTAACAGATAGTTGGCGGGTGTTGCTAAGACAATGTATATAAAGGAATTAGAGCCCCACCAGAGAGGTGGTGAAATCATGACAGTCATTCAGGGTTTTGAGTGTACGTGTGTGTGTGTGTGTGTGTGTGTGTGTGTGTGTGTGTGTGTGTATGTGCATGCACGTGCCTGTACATGCATCTTTGCAGAGCTGAGGTTGATATTGGTGTCTATTATTCTGTCCTTATTTTTTGAGATAGGATTTTTCACTGAATCTAGAGTCAGCCGTTTCGGCAACACTCTGCTCCCCAGAGATTGTGCAGTCTTTGTTTGCCTCCTTCCATCAGCACTGGGGTTAGAATTACAGGCATGGGCAATGTAACCAGGCCTTTACATGGGTCCTGGGCATCCAGACTCAAACATTTTACCTATTGTGCTGTCATCCCAGACTCTAATTCTTGGATGGATGGATGGATAGATAGATAGATAGATAGATAGATAGATAGATAGATAGATAGATAGATACATACATACATACATACATACATATATACATACATACATACATATATACATACATACATACATACATACATGGATAGATAGATAGATAGATACATACATACATACATGGATAGATACATACATACATACATACATACATACATACATACATACATACATACATGGATAGATAGATAGATAGATACATACATACATACATACATACATACATACATGGATAGATAGATAGATAGATAGACAGACAGACACATAAAGGAGAGAAAGGAGGAAGAGAAAGAAAAAAAGAAAAGGTTAAGAAGATTAAGAAGAAGCAAAAGAATCAGGAGGGAAAGGAGGAAGAAGAGGGGGAGAAGGAGGAACAGGAAAAGGAGGAGAAAAGAAGAAGAAAAAGAAGAAGAAGAAGAAGAAGAAGAAGAAGAAGAAGAAGAAGAAGAAGAAGAAGAAGAAGAAGGAAGAAGGAAGAAGGAAGAAGGAAGAAGGAAGAAGGAAGAAGGAAGAAGGAAGAAGGAAGAAGGAAGAAGGAAGAAGGAAGAAGAAGGAGAAGGAGAAGGAGAAGAACAAGAAGAACAAGAACAGGAAGAACAAGAACAGGAAAGTTTAGAACTGCCCATTAGAATTGTGCAAGGTTGTTCACGCTGATAACCCTAGCATGTGTGCAGCTGTGCCAGGTCAGTGAGTTAAAATCTATTCTAAGCTACGTAGCAGCAACCCATCTCAACAGTAACAGCAATAGGACCTTCTCAATCATAGTTAGTTGGGATGAACACCATGAGCGCCCCTCCTTATGGACTCCTCCCTCCAGAGCCCTGGCCCCACTGTTAATGAAAAGACCCAAATGCTGCAGTGGCACTCAGCAGACCAGGCTTGGCACCTAAGTTCCTGACCACTGGTAGCTGAGTTTTCCATGCTTTCTATAGTTTGGGGGACACCCCTCCATGGTGTGCCCACTTACATCACTGTGTTTGCCTACCTCAGTGCTACTATAACCTCCATCACTACCACCCGTGTGTACTCTAGAGTTCACCGTGAATTTTAGCTGCATCCCATGTCTTCTCTGTGAAAATTTGGTGCTTTGAAAGGGGGTATTCTGTTCCTGGCTCACAGTAGGAGCCAATGGGTGAGTGAGGGTCCACTCTGACCCACTGTGAAGCCTCAGAATGACTCTGCACCACAGGTTAGACTATTGGAAGTTCTTGTCAGAAATAATGATCCAGCAGAAGAGCTTCTCGGCTGTCTCTCTTGAGACTTAATTAACACACACACCAGAAACTATTTCATTTTCTCCTTCATGTTTCTGCCCTCCTGTACCTTACCCTTGCATAATTATGAGAAAACAAGGAATGTGTCTCTGCGTCATTCTGCCCTGTCCCCATACTCCTGAGCTTCCAGGCCTCCCTGTCTGAAATAACAGTTCTGCCAACAAGCACAGATATTCTGTCCTTAAGGTCATCTCCAGATGGTCTCACAACAGTTATGAAACTGAACACCACTGCAAACAGCAAACATCCTGACAGACACACAATATTACATGTACACGTTGCATTAATTAATCAGTCATGGACAGGGTCTCATGGCTGGTTTTACACTAATATGTAATTAGTGACTGTGAACTTCTGATCCTCCTTCTCCACCTCCCAAGTGCTGGAGCTACTGGTGTGCATTCTCACACGTGCTGAGGAATCGATCCGGGGCTTTGTGCATCTAGGCCCAGACTCTCTGTTGAGCCGCATCCCCAGCCCACATGCGTATGTTTTTATAGTTTATTAAAGAATGTGAGAATCATTATAGGATATTAACAGGAAAAATGACATGGCATAAACCTATTTGCTAATGAGATACCAATTACTACAAATGTTTACATAATACGAATTCTGGAAGAAAATGAAAACAGAAATTTCTGAGTTGTAAAAATATAATGGTTCATGATTTTTTAAAAATGTTTGGATGTTTTATTGTTTTTTTCAAAAAAGTTTAGTTTATTTTTATTTTATGCATATGAATGTTTGCTTTTTATATGTATGTGCACCATGTGCATGCTGTGATTTAGGAGGCCAGAAGAGGGCGCCAAATGCCCTGGGACTAGAGTTACAGATGGTGGAGAACCACCATATGGATGCTGGGAACTGAATTGAGGTTCTCTTGGAGAACAGCCAGTGCTCCCAACAGAGATCCATCTCTGGCCCAGAATTGTTTTCTTAATTTTATATATGTTTATGTTTTTATAAAAAATTTAAATAAAATTTATGACTAGTAAATGTTCTTCCTCCTTCTCTCCGTATTTCTTCCTCTCTCTTTTCCTTCCTATCCTGTTAAGGCACAGTGGGTAAAATGGAACTCTGGTAGCTTCTAGGCTTTTTCTGTGGAAAAGCATAACCTTCAGACACCAAATATAAAATGCTAAGGGTAACACTATTTTTGGGCAGCTACAATTCATCTTTTCTGCCTGTCTGTTCCTCCAAAATGGGCAAAGAGCTTTCACCAAAAAACAATTTTAAGCATACTATAAATTTGCCAAAAGGAGGAACACAGACACCCAACATGGTTTCAGTCTGGTGGTTTCACCCCTGGGAACTGGTTTGGATTCTCAAGCTCAGACTACCTAGAATGCCAAGATTTCATGGATTTGGTGATGACACACGGGAGGCCACAGTTCTTACAAACAAGATGCCAGTGCTGATCCTGAGAGGAACACCTAAGGCTTAGATGTCTGGTTTCATTAACTCTTTAGTGAAACAGAGAGGCAGGGCAGAGCATCAACAGTGGTGTGGTGGTGTTTGGCCACGGGGTTTCTGGGTGTGGGAAGCTCTGATTTGTAGCACTACCCCATTATCAAGGTATATCATGGACTGGAGTTACAGAGGCACTTACATAGCTTTCGGAAGATAGCAGCTCAGGCAAAGGCCCAGCTATTAAATTTCCTCACCACTGCAAGTGAGCTCACATCCCTGGGTTGTGGGAAAGACAAAGTAACCCATCTCCCGACCATACTGGGGTTGGAGCAGAAGGACAAACTCATTCTCGAAGTCTCAAGGGAAAAACAACAGTGCATTTTACATACATTTTGAAAGGTACAGGAAACACAAGGCCAATCCTCTTTCTTCTGTAGGAGTACAAGTTTATCGTTTGATTAAAAGAGCCAGAGTACAAAAGCTATGGTCACCCTGAGACCCTCACTGATGAGGTAGCTCCAGTTGTGGCCTCTGCTCAGAAGCTGTCTTACCCTCTTGCCCAGAAGCCAGCATTCTCAAGGAACCACTTGTTTAAAAGGTGAGGCCCAGCACAGCACACAGCTGTGATATGAACACGGAAGAGGCTGAAGCAGGAGGATGGCCAACTTGAGATAAGTGTTAAGTCCTCCTCCACCCACCAAAAACTGCATAGGCGGATCAAGTGATTAGCATTTTTTTAATTGTGAAGAGTTTCTGAGTCCAAAACGTGTAAGTGCAGAGGCAAAATTAAATTGTGCTCTCTTTATCCCCCTTAACGCTCCTAGCCCACCTGTGTCTGTTCCAGTATTGATGCAAAATCAAGTCAAACCTTTCAGACTGAGTCCATTTTACAGATTGGTACATTCTACCTCCACTCTCCTGAACACTGCCTGCCTGATATTCCCACCAACAGACTTAGGAAATGCCTTGAGTTAGAAATTTTCTCACTGTCACTATAAATAACTTCTTTACAAAATCATCCCCCAAAAAAGCCCTTTCCACAGTGGAATGTATTACACAGGACAGCTGGAATCCATGCTCACTCAGATTTGGCTCAAAAAATAAACTGCTAAGGTCCAGCCTCAGCTTGGAGAGGGCTCTGAGGACGGGGTGTCTGGGAGCTTTTGTTCTGTTAGATTCATGGAGCCCCTTATGTAATTCATACTGCATCATTATTTTTTGAGAAATTATATATTTTGAAGCCATGGTTTTAGAGTTCTTTTCTACAGCCTTAAGGGCTGTCCTGAAGGTCCCAACACTTATCATTTTGCCTAGACTTTAGCCACACCTTTGCCTCCCTGACTCAGACTGTTTCTGACAGGCAGGATGTTCCTTGAAAGAAGAATGTAAAATATGTACATTATTACACAAATAAGCCTTGTGCCCACAGCAACCATGGGCACTCGTGGAGTCCCCTGCCTGTTGGCTCTGTCCCAGGGGCAGCAACTGTGTGACTCTGTCACTACCAAGGCCATGTCAGACCCGGCAATAAACTATCTCTTACTTATTTTAAGGTGAGAGTAGAATTTTTATTAACAATACTGAGACCTTGACTCTAAAAAAATAAAATACTAAAACGAGCACGGTGCTTGCAATCCTGACACTTAGGAGAAGGGGGGAGGTTCAATGGGAGCTCGAGCCACAAGGATTTTCCAGAGGATGATTAATGTTTTCAGCCTCTCAGTACTGATATGTCTACTTCGGGAGAAAAGACTTTTCCAATTCTGGGAAATGTCTATTTGCTTTTCTGAATTAGTAATGCCAGATTCTTTCTCAACTTCCAACTTGACATGGGTTTCAGCAGCTGGAGTTTCCCGAGCACAGATTAAATCCCATGCATAGCTCACTCCCCAAACCCACCCACAGCTCCACCGTCGCTTCACCATGCCCCTGGACTCAAACTGAGTACATGGTACTCAGGGCTAAGTCTTAGTTCCTCAACTTCTCTCATTTGTCTGAAATTATGTAGCTTAAGCAACTTTTCCCTTCATCATAGCGTTACCAGATACACTTGAAGAGGAGGATAGTCAGCCTCCATCACATCTGGGCTACATGAGTCGAGGCAATCAACGCAAAGATGAGCACAGGCCTCTCTGGTCCCAAAAGAAGTGCTGGAGAACAAGTTACAGATCACTGTTCAAAAGCCAAATGAACACGGTAGAAATGGCTAATGTGAAACAAGGGTTCTAAACAGAACTGGTCTTCCCTCCTGCCCCCAGCCTCTCTCTTTGTGACAGGGTCTTGCTACATAGCCCTGGCAACTCTTGAACTCACAGCAGTTCTCAGGCCTCAGCCTTCAGAGCACTGGCTACAGGCACACCTAGTCCAACCTCCCTTCGGCAGGTACATTGTCATCACGTTACGGCTGCCGAGCGTTCCAGTCCTTCTCTGATTAATACCTGGGCAGCATTCAGAGAGGAGGAAGGAACCTACCCACTAAATTGTTCTTCTCCAGTTTCTCTGGTGAATCCATCTCATCCTTGAGATGCTCTTCAAATCTTGCAGATGGTCCTGGGTCAGGAGTCAAGCCTGGCAGCAGGCATCAGTGGTGTGTGGAGGGGAAGACAGGGCAAGAGAGGCTCCTGCTCCTTGGCATATTATACCCCAAGGAGCAGTAACCCTGGTGCAAGAAGCCTAGAGACATAAACAAAGCACCTTCCCTGACTTTACACTGTTTTCCTTCAAAGAGGAAAGGCAAAGCCTTCTGCCAGAGGCTGCTTCCTGTAAGATATGCCATGTGATCCCTGTATTTACTCCAGTAACTGACTATAAGACACTGCTAGACCCCTGTGTAACTCATTATCTGATGTGTGTGTGTGTCCCTGTCCTCGATGTTATAATACAATAATGCAACCTAATTCATCCAACACACCATAGTACGAAAACTTTGAAATGCAATTCTAATCCTGCCATAGCCTTAAGTAGCCCGACCTCCAATCGACAAACAGTTGAGACTAAAGTCCCAGGTGAAGTTTGAAAGTATGGGGTCGGTCCTTCCCTTATCCCACACTCCCCTCCCACCGCGTATTGATCCCTTGAAGACTGTAAGTTGCTTGTCCTTAGATAAAACCTCATTCTAACCCAGGCTGGCTTTGGACTCCCAGGAAGTCTCCTGCCTCAGTACCTCTTCCCCCTCCCCCAGTGCTAAGATTTCAGGCAAGAGGCACCACCACCTCCCTTTACAGCTCCATGCAACCTCTTGGCTCAGTAAACACCATGCTTGACTTGGGTCTGCGATTTCTTCTAGACCGGGTTTAGCCTCCCACGTTGGCTTTAGGAAAACTGATGGCGCAGCTTTTGCACCGTCCAGACTGTGTCTGGAGTGGCTGGGACGGAGCCTCCACGGACTGTAGAACTTCAGTATCATAAAGTAACGGCATGCTGGCCCCTGACTGACACTAGATTTCCACGCAGAGTAAAGAGGCGATTCTCCCCACACCAGGAGGGGCTGGAGCACCGCAGGCCAGCGTTGATGTCCATGAGGTGTCGGTCCACTGAATAAGTAATGGGGTGATGACAGACAAGCTGCCTGTGAGGCACAGAGCTTCAGGTTCCTGGCTGTGCTGGTCAGTCAGTATTTACATATCTACTTACTTGCTTAGTTATTTTTGTCTATCAGACACAGCTAGGGTCATCCTGGAACAAGGAACATGAGAAAGAAAAAATGCCCATCAAATTGTCCTGTAGGTGGTTCTGTGGAGGTGTTTTCTTGATTAATGAATGCTTGCTTGGGTCGGGGGTTGGTGCCCAGCCCACTGCAGTGGGTGCTACTCCAGGGCACACGGGCCTGGTTGTATAGAAGACTGAGCAAGCCAGTAAGTAGTGTTCCTCTGTGCTCCGCGCCTCAGTTCCTGCTGTGGGTTCCTGCCCTGACTTTGTGTGGTCTGTGAACTGTTTGCTGAAATTAGCCCTTTCCTCCCTTGTTGCTTACAGTCTTGGTGTTTAACAAAGTAATAGGAAGCTAACTAAGGAAACGGCCCAGGATTCCCCTTTGTCCCCCAATTCTAAAACCAAGTGCCATAGTAAATTTATCTTAACACCAGAAATCCCTCTCTCACACGGACAGTATGTTTGCTTCCATATGTGTACAAGAACAGAACAGGACAAAGCAACAGCTCTGTCCGTTTGAACGCCCCACCCTTTCCCACCGGTCTAAGTTTTCATTCTCATGGAAACTTCAAGCTTTTCCCACACCTTGGTTAGTTTTACCAACTAAAACTCAGCCATGCAAACTCAGCCATGGCTCTTATATGAATATATGTGGAATTTTAGAACTTCAGGGAAGGCAGCTGGATCCAGAAAGCCAGATTCCAGCAGACACATAGAATCCTAACATTCTGGAGGAAGAGGCAGATGGATTGCCACAAATCTGGGGTCAGCTTGCTCTACCACAAAAGGTCCAGATCAACTTGAGATACATATTGAAAACCCCATGAAAAACAAAACAAACAAAAAACAGGAAAGAAAGAAAATCCCTAAAGCCCAGGCCACGTGCTCCATGGGTTCCCTGGCTGAGCTGCTGGTGCGCAGCTTCCCTGTTTCTCCTTTGCTCTGTTGTCCCTGGTCATCCTCAGTGACAAATATAAGATGCAAACAGCAGTGGGAAAGCTTCCTGTGCCCACCAATTCCCACCACGCCCCTCAGTGGTCATGGTGGTCACGCAACAGAGGCTCTAGATTAGCCTATTTCCTAATACACTCCCCCATAAATGCCATTTATGTTGTAGCTGCCACTCAAGGAAGGGCAAGATTCAAAACAAACCCAGTAATTGTTCCCAGGAGCTGCTAGAAAGAGCCCTGGGGGAACTCACTGTGGGTCCCCTTGGAAGATGACTAAACAGCTGTTTTTCTTCTTTCTGCAAAAGTTCCAAATATCTCCACCTAGAAAGCAATGGTGGTTGAAGTCATAAACACAAGTCCCTACAGAGGGGAATGGGAAAAAAAGACGAGAGCTCATTTTCCTGTGTATGGAGGAACACCAGGGAGGCCTCAAGCAATGAACTACCGGCAGCATTCTCTGTCATCATGGAGGAGCATGGGGGATGATGGGAGATTTTGCTGTTGCCTGCTCTTAATCTGTTCTTGCACTCACTCAAGTTTTACCCTGAGGCCAGCTTTTAAATGCTCAAACTCTGGTCTCAGCCTGGAGGTTTATAGCAAGCACATCCAGCCTCGAACTAGAAACTGTCCCTTCTAGCCGAGCCTCCTGATTCAGGAACAGTCTGTCATTTCCTGCTCAGAGCTACAATGTGTAATGCACCTGCTGTAGCTTTAGGGATTCTCCATAGTTGGAGGATCAATGACTGTTTCCACTGTGTACAGTATGCATACTCAAGTACACTCACATTTCAAGTACATTTGGTCAATAATTGTATGAGGATACTTATACAGAAGTGTTGGCCTACACCTCTCCCCTTAAGTGATACTTTCAATTCCTAGCTAATTAAAGATCCGGACCTGGACATGCCTGATTCAGTATCCTATAGCTGCTAAATAAGGTTCTTTTGTGATGCAAATTGTGTTGACACACATGTAATAACAAATGCAGATTCTGTAGGTACATATTAATGAAAGAAACATGTACATGGTGTCCCATGCCACAATTGGAGTATCACTGATACTTGTGGACCCTCATGAGCACACCTGTCACAGTCCTACCTCCCCATAACCAGAAGCAGGAGTGTTGTTTTCTTGCTTTTCAACTTTTTCTCCTAATTTAATTTTAGTTAATTAAAATCTATATGAAAATTCCCTTGTAGCCTTCTCTGGTTACAAGTACCATGTTTCAAGGTTACTTCCCACTCTGATATGAAAATAATGTACCTAAGGGCTGGAGAGATGGCTCAGCAGTTAAGAGCACTTGGCCACTCTTGCAGAGGACCCTGGTTTAGTTCCCAGCAACAACAGAACAGCTCACAACTGTCTTTAACTCGTCCCAAGGGATGTGACGCCCTCTTCTGGCCTCTGAGGACACTCCATGCAAGTGGTCCACAGATGCACACACAGAAAGGCAACCCCTCATATATGTATAAATAAAGAAAAATGCTTGTTAATCCCAAGCACTCCTTTAAGATAGTGCACAGATCACAATTCATTGACTTGAAGTAAATTTAAGTTTTTGTCATTACATAATGCCAGCATGGATGCTTTTATATTTGTGCCACTTTGCTCTAAAACCCACGATGTAAACATTCAGAAATAGAACTGAGAGATTTTATGTTCTGCATTAACAAGCCTGTTATCATAAACTTTGCAAAATTCCAAACTGGTGTGTCTGTGGGGTGGGGGAGAGTTTATGTGCACCGTGGGAACACATTGCTCATAGAAGCCAGGAGATGGCTGTGGGTCACCTGGAACTGGAACTGTGGAAGATTGTGAGCCATCTCGTTGGTGTTAGGAACTGAAACCACATCATCTGCAAAAGCAGGAAGTGCTCATAACTGGTGAGCAGTCCTTCCAGCCCCTCAACATCCTTTCTAACAATTATGAGTTATGAACATCAAGGACTTTTAGCTTTATGCAGAGAGAATCTCTTATGCACTGTATGGAAGTATCACCTGTCAATAAAAAAGGTGTTGGCCTGTTAGCTTAGACAGGGAATAAGGAAATGAGAGTTTTGGCAGGGAAAGAGGTTCTAGGATATGGTCAAGCATAGGAAGAGGTTTGGCCCAGATGCTCCTGATGGAGTTCGTCACATGAACTTGAGGAGAATTAATTAGCATTGTGGCAGGACTTAGGATAGACTAAATGGGCTAAGTTACAAGCTAGTCAAGGGATGACCCAAAGCTTTGGCCTAGACATTTATCCATAAATAATTCAGTGTCAGAGTTGTTATTCTGGGAACTGAGATGTGGGTGAAAAAGCTTGCTATTACAAATGTGTCCAGTTAGAATCCAAGCTTAGAACCTGAGAAAGAATCCCAGGTGAAAGATGGGGAGCAAACACTCCCCAGAGCAGTTTCTTAGCCAGGTAGGAGACTAAGTCCCTTTAATAGAGAGTAAAGGGAGGCCTGTGAGCTAACCAGCTGGTAGAAGCTGGAACTGCCTCACTGTCCCTCTAGGACAGTATTGTACCTGATGGTACAATAGCTGTGATTTCTCCCAAGTGTGGCAAGGGTCTAGAGAAAGCTTGAAAGGTGCGCTAGAGAGAGCACGAAGGCCCAATCTGCGTCCACAGGAGAAAAGCCTACAGTAGCCTGACCTGAAGGAGGCAGAGCTTTAGTGAACAGGCAACAGCAGCCTGCTAGACTGAGCTAAGGGGGCGGAGTTAGCCACTGCAGGCACTTGATGGCATGAGGAGCTTGTGGATACCCATTTACCAGGAGCTGTGCTATGAATGAAAGGCTCCAAACTTCTGAACTCGTAAGGGATAAAATTTGAGAACAATAAAGGAAAAAGAACTGGGTATAAAAGCCCATAGAAAGAAAGAAAGAAAGAAAGAAAGAAAGAAAAAAGAAAGAGTTTGAAAATAAAATAGTGAACTCCTGAAAGAGAGAGTTAGAGATTAAAAGGATTTTTAACATTTTCCATGTTAAAAATGGAGAAAAATGCAATGGCAGAGGGCATCTGGAGCATGTGTAATTTTGTTTTACTTATCAGCATACAAATGGTTATTTTCAATAACAATTACAATTCTATACACCCTTTTAAAGAGAGATCAAAAGAAGGCAGACTTAGATAAGGGTTTGGAATGCTAGGTTACAGGCTGTAGCACAGAGATTGGAGGAGTCTTTAAATCCGAGTAAAGAATCTTCAAACAAATCCAGTTAGGAACCTATAGCAACAGCAGAAAAGGTAGTTCTGGATGAGAAAATCACACAAAGGCTTGAAAATGCTAGTCCACAGAGATGCAACAGCTAAGAATCCAGATTCTGATTGATGAGGCTACTTTAGGGCACTGTCATGCAGTAGATTGTGTCTCATTTTGCAGTTTGGAAAATTACAGTAAGTGCACCCTACTACTCAGTATTTCAATAGGCAACTGCTTTAAGTTCTGGAAAGGCTGGTTCTGTAATTACACACTTATTAGAAGTCACAGCAATTCTGGGAATACCTGTACAAGTTAAGACTGGCCATGCTCCAGCATGTCTTTACCAAAGCTAGAAGATCCTAGGAAGATGTCATACAGACCCTAAGAGACCACAAATGCCAGCCCAGGTTACTATATCCAGCAAAACTTTCAATTAACATAGATATTTACACAATATCTTTCCAAAATCCAGCCTTACAAAGGATGATAGATGGAAAACTTCAACACAAGGAGGGAAACCAAACCCTAGAAAAAGCATGAATGTAATCGTCTTTCAACTAACCTAAAAGAAGACAGCCACACAAACATAATTTCATCTCTAACAACAAAAATAACAGGAAACAACAATTGATGGTCCCTAATTGTAGATTGTCCTAAGGTTGTTTATATTTTAATGTTAATTCCACTTCCCCAAGGGCTGCCTAGTCAATTGCTCCTGAGGTGACTTCATTCATTCCCATTTAAATTAGAAAAATAAAGGAGAGCCAGTGACTAGGTGGAATAAGGGAGGTGGAGAGAGGGGTCAGGGTCAGGAATGAAGGAGGAGAGAGAAATTCCAAGATAAAGATTCGTGAGGATGAGCTAGATCTAGGTGGGCTTAATTGGTGTTAAATAGCTATAAACATGTAAGGATTTTATAGGTCTAGTATTTCATATAAAAGGGTAGTTTGTATCTTTGTTTATTTGATGTAATCTTGTTGTGTAGAGGGTTTGTGGGTTGAGAATTGAATACATAAAACTCTATGAAAAGCTACCAGGTTATAGAGTTGTGTTTGTGTTAGATTTTGGGATATAGAAAACTGCCAGGGAAAGGAGTCACGCGGAAGAAGTGAGATCCTGGGGGAGGCTTGGACTGGGCAACAGAATCCGTGCATGTGACTCTGAACTAGAAAAGCCAAATGCGGAGTGAGACCATGGAGCCGATAAAGACATAAGCCTATATATATATATATATATATTTAATATTTACTGCAATATCTAATATCTTTTAACATCAATGAACTCAATTCCCTAATAAAAAGACACAAACTAACAGATTAGATACATAAAGAGGACCCAACATTACACTGCATACAGGAAACACACCTCAGTGACAAAGACAAATACTACCTCAGAGTAAAAAGGCTGGAAAGCAATTTTCCAAGCAAATGATCCCAAGAAATAAGCTGGAGTAGCCATTCTAATATAAAAACAATTGATTTTCAACCAAGTTTTCAAAAAAGATGAGGAAAGATACTCCTTAAAGGAAAAACCCAACAAGATGAAATCTCAATTCTGAATATGTATGCTTCAAATGCAAGGGCACCTACATTCATAAAAGAAACCTTACTAAAGCTCAGAGGACACATTACATGCACACAGTAATAAAGGAAGACTGAAACACCCCACTCACACCAATGGACAGATCATGGAAACAGAAACTAAACAAAGACACAGTAAAACTAACAGAAGTTATGAACCAAATGGATCTAACAGATATCTGTAGAACATTTATTTCATCCTAAAACAAAAGAATATTCCTTTTTCTCAGCACCTCAAGGTACCTTCTCCAAAACTGACCATAAAATTGGTCACAAAACAGGCCTCAACAGATACAAGAAGATTAAAATAATTCCATGCATTCTACCAGATGACCATGAACTAAAACTAGTCTTCAATAACAATAAAAATGACAGAAAGCCCACATACACATAGAAGCTGAACAATGCTCTATTAAATGATAACTTGGTCAAGGAAGAAACAAAGAAAGAAATTAAGGACTCTTTATAATTTAATGAAAATGAAGGAACAACATATCAAACTTATGGGACACAATGAAAGCAGTGCTAAGAGGAAAATCATAGCTCTAAGTGCCTCTAAAAGAAACTAAAGAGAGCATATACTAGCAGATTGACAGCTCACCTAAAAGCTCTAGATTAAAAAGAAGCAAATGTACCTAAAAGAAGTAGACAGCAGGAAATAATCAAACTTAGGGCTGAAATCAACCAAATAGAAACAAAAAGAATTATACAAAGAATCAACAACCAGAAGTTGTTTCTTTGAGAAAATCAACAAGATAGATAAACCCTTAGCCAGACTAACCAGAGGGCACAGAATCAGTACTCAAATTAACAAAATCATAAATGAAAAGGAAGACATAACAACAGAAACTGAGAAAATGCAAAAAATCATCAGATCCTACTTAAAAAGCCTACACTCAACAAAACTGGACAGTCTGGGTGAAATGGACAATTTTATAGACAGATACCAGATACCAAAGTTAAGTCAGTATCACCTAAACAGTCCCATAACACCTAAAGAAATAAAAGCAGTCATCAGAGTCTCCCAACTAAAATAAGCACAGGATCAGTTGGGTTTAGCGCAGAATTCTATCAGACTTTCATAGAAGACAAAATAACAATATTCTCCAAATTATTCCACAAAATAGAAACAGAAGGAACACTACACAGTTTCTTCTATGAAGCCACATTCATGCTTATACCTAAACCACACAAAGACCCAACAAATAAAGAAAACTTCAGAGCAATTTCCCTTATGAATATTGATGCAAAACTACTCAATAAAAGTCCTACAAATTGAATCCAAGAATACATCAAAACAATCATTCATCGTGATCAAATAGGCATCATTCTAGGGATGCAGGGATGGTTCAATATATGGAAATCCACAAACTTAATACACTATATAAATAGACTCAAAAAAAAAAAAAAAAAAAAAAAAAAAAAAAAAAAAAAAAAAAAAAAAACAAACCCACATGATCAATTCATTAGATGCTGAGAAATCATTTGACAAAATTCAACAGTCCTTCATGTTAAAAGTCTTGGAAAGATCAGGAATTCAAGGCCATACCTAAACATAGTAAAAGCAATATACAGCAAACCAGTAGCCAATACTAAACTAAATGGTGAGAAACCTGAAGCAATCCAACTAAAATCAGGGACTAGACAAGGCTGCTCACTCTCTCCCTACCTATTCAGTATAGTACTGGAAGTCCTAGCCAGAGCCATTAGACAAGAAAAGGTGGTTATAGGGATGCAAATTGGAAAGGAAGAAGTCAAAATATCACTATTTGCAGATAATATGATAGTATACTTAAGTGACCCCAAAAATTCTACCAGAGAACTTTTATAACTGATAAACAACTTCAGCAAAGTGGCTGGATAGAAAATTAACTCAAACAAATCAGTAGTCTTCCTCTACTCAAAGGATAAAGAGGCTGAGAAAGAAATTAGAGAATTGACACCCTTCACAATAGTCACAAAGACTATAAAATACCTAGGAGTGTCCCTAGCCAAGCAAGTGAAGGATCTATATGACAAGAACTTCAAGACTCTTAAGAAGAAAATTGAATATCTCAGAAGATGGACAGATCTCACATGCTCATGGAATAGCAGGATCAACATTGTAAAAATGGTCATCTTGCCTAAAGCAATCTATAGATTCAATGCAATCCACATCAAAATTCCAACTCAATTCTTCAAAGAGTTGGAAAAAACAAGTTGGAAATTCATCGGGAATAACAAAAAACCTAGAATAGTGAAATCTATTCTCAAGAATAAAAACATTTCTGGGGAAATCACCTTCCCTGATCTCAAGCTATATTTCCAAGCAATTGTGATAAAAACTGCATAGTATTGGTACAGAGTCAAGCAGGTAGATCAATGGAACAGAATTGAGGACCCAGAAACAAACCCACAGTCCTCTGGCTACTTGATCTTTGACAAAGGAGCTAAAAACATTCAATGGAAAGAGAACAGTATCTTCAACAAATGGTGCTGGTTCAACTGGCAGTCAGCATGCAGAAGAATTCAAACCTACCCATTCTTATCTCCTTGTACAAAGCTCAAGTCCAAGTAGATCAAAGACCTCCACATAAAACCAGATACACTGAAACTAATAGAGGGGAATGTGGGGAAGAGCTTAGAACATAGGCACTGGGGAAAATTTCCTGAACATAACGCCAATGGCTTATGCTCTAAGATCAAAAATTGACAAATGGGACCTCAAGAAATTGCAAAGTTTCTGTAAGGCCAAGGACACTGTCAAGAGGACAAAATGGCAGTCAACATATTGGGAAAAGATCTTTACCAATTCTCCATCTGACAGAGGGCTAATATCAGTATATACAAAGATTTCAAGAAGTTAGACTCCAGGGAATCAAATAACACTATTAAAAATTGGGGTACAGAGCTAAACAAGGACTTCTCAATTGAGAAATACTGAATAGCTGAGAAGCACCTAAAGAAATGTTCATCATCCTTAGTCATCAGGGAAATGCAAATCAAAACAACCCTGAGATTCCACCTCACACCAGTCAGAATGGCTAAGATCAAAAACTCAGGTGACAGCAGATACTGGGTGAGGATACGGAGAAAGAACACTCCACCATTGTTGGTGGGATTGTAAGCTGGTACAACCACTCTAGAAATCAGTCTGGCGGTTCCTCAGAAAATTGGATTGAGGACCCAGCTATACCATTCCTGGACATTTACCCAAAAGATGCTCTAAAATACAAGGACATATGTTCATAGCAGCCTTATTCGTAATAGCCAGGAGCTGAACAAAACCCAGATGTCCTTCAACAAAATAATGGATACAGAAAATATGGTACATTTAAACAATGAAGTACTACTCAGCTATTAAAAATCATGAGTCATGAAATTCTTAGGCAAATGGATGGATCTAGAAAATGTCATCCTGAGTGAGGTAACCCAATTACAAAAATACACCCACTGTATGCACTCACTGATCAGTGGATATTATTAGCCCAAAGGCTGGAATACCCAAGATACAATTCACAGACCACATGAAGCTCAAGAAGAAGGACAACCAAAGTGTGGATGCTTCAGTTCTTTTCAGAAGGGGGAACAAAAATATTCTCAGGAGGAAATATGGAGACAAAGCTTGGAGTAGAAACTGAAAAAAAAAAAAAAAAAAAAAGGCCAGAGGCTGCCCCACCTGGAGATCCAGCTCACATTCAGCCACCAAATGCAAACAGTTTTGCTGATGCCAAGCAGTGCATGCTGACAGGAGCCTGATATAGCTGTCTCCTGAGAGGCTCTGCCAGAGCCTGACAAATACAGAGGTAGATGCTCACAGCCAACCATAGAATGGAGAACTTAGGGAGTCCTTAATGGAGGAGTTAGAGAAATAATTGAAGGATTTGAAGGAGTCTGCAACCACATAACAGTAATACCAACCAACCAGAGCTCCCAGGGACTAAAATACCATTCAAAGAGTACACATGGACAGACCTATTGCTCTAGCTGCACATGTACTAGAGTATGGCCTTGTTGAGCATCAATGGGAGGCAAAGCCCTTTGCCCTGCTAAAGTTTGATGTTGCAGTAAGGAAATGTAAGGTTGGGGAGGTGGAAGGGGCAGGGGTGATGGGGTAGGTGATATGGAGGGGAATCTGGGAAAGGTGATTAATTTGAAATGTGAATAAAATATATCCAATAAAACATATATATGAATAATAAAGATATAATAAAAAGCTTTTATGACAATGACATATCTGCTCCTGGCAGCACCCCACTCTACTTCAAAGAAAATATAAGCATTGAAGATATGGAGTAAGCTTCAAATGTGGCAAGCTAACCACCAAGCAAGAAACTGCCCTCGCTTCAACTGCTGACAGTATGCCGATTAAACAGGATAAATGGGACGGGGGCAGTCGACTGCCAAGCTCTGCAAGGACAAGACAGACAAGTCCTTTATAATTCCTGCTTCACCGAAAGGTCTGTCATGTGTTCTGGGCCAGAAGGCCAAAGATGATGTTCCAATGACTCAGACTTGTGTGACCGTGCAGGCAGCCAGCTTTCTGTCATTTCTACAGCTCTGGAAGCTGCTTGTCTGCACTTCCTGTGCAATATTTATTCCTTCTCAGGCCTTTAATGGGACTGAAGATAAGACAGTTGTATCCTTAAAATTAAGTTTAAGTTATTTAGGATTTAGAAAAAACGTTTTAAGCTCTAAGATATTTTTAGGTTAATAGTGCAAGTTATGATAAAAATTGATTTAAGAACAAAACTCTGAACTTACAAAGATACAATAGATACTTTCTCCAAAGTTGCCCAATACATACTGACTGGGCATTATGGATATAATCTTACCTGACAGTTTTCACAATTGTTATGACTGTATATAGCTTATTAATATAAGAGAAAGGATCCTTTGTTAGTTTGAAAGGGGGAGATGTAGACTCTTGTGAATGCATCACCTCTCAGTAAAAAAGCTGTTGGCCTATTAGCTTAGGCAGGGAATCAGAGGTAGGAGTTCAGACAGGAAGAGGAATCTGAGAAAGTCCGGTGTGGAAAAGATTCAGCCCAAATGCTGATGGAGCTGGTTTCATGAATCTGAGAAGAGGTAACTAGCCCCGAGGCAGGGCTTAAATAAATGTGTTAATTTAGTTACCAGCTAGTCAGGGAATGAGTCAAAGCTTTTGACCTAGGCATTTATTCATAATAATTTAGTTTCAGAGTCATTATTTTGGGAACTGGGGCACAGGTGGAAAAGCCTGAAGCTACAGGTTTAACCATAATTTTAAAAACTATCTCTAAAAGAAGTACTTAAATTTTAAAAAATTGAGTATCATAATATCCTATCTGTAGACAAGGGCCTGGGGCACACTTTACTCTTTCCAATTTACTTGCTAAGGTTCAAGGTTTAATCTTTTTACCAACTAGAGATATAACCTGTCACCTTTACAAACAAGACTCATTCAGTGAGTTAGAGTAAAACTTTCACTAAAATTCTGACACCAACTGTATTTCATATGAATACAAGATTGAAGATTAAGTTCACATACCTAAGCATGTCTCTCTTTTCTTCTTAGCTTTGTTGAAACTACTCCTTATACTCAACTGAACTATTAGCAGGCAACTTCCTCAAGCTTTTGGCCTTTTTTAGAATGTTGGCTTCTCCACTAACTGAGCAGAGGCTTGTGAAAGACACATGTAAGAACACCCCCCACCCCCCCAGTGATTATTCTAAAACATTATCTAAGCTTTTATGTAAACCTTTTCATAACCAATATATACAGCATCTCAGGGACAAACTGAAAAGATGAACTGGACACACACTTTCTGCTCAGGGTTTGCAGAGGACACACGTTTGAACTCACAGTGGAATCAGACTACATGGAGAGCACTCCGTAACCATTTTCTGAATGGCCAGCTCAAGTAAGACTGACATGAATGTGGACTTCAGAAGAGCAAATGGCACCTTCCAGCGCTTGTCAGTCTGTGTTTGACAGAAGAGGTATCTGCCTGTCACGAGTTTTGCTCATCGTCTGATTTTTTCCTAAGATTTCACTTAAAGGACTGGGCAATCAGTATTCTAAAATGGAGTTTCAACTAAATTCAGATGAGGATATTCAATAGCCCCTAGAAAATTAGGAAAATTAAACAGTTATCTACCTAGCATTTAATAAAACACTTCTATAGTTTGTGATATCCATAAAGTTTATTTTTAAAAAAATGTTAAAAACTAACCATACAGGATTATTCAATATACTTAAAAAGTTTGTTCCCCACGTTGAAGGAAAATACATTTGCAACATCTTCCAAACAGCATCTTTATAAAAGTAGAACTTCTAGATGTTGAGATGCACTACAGCAGATCCTACAGCTCATGTTCACCCCACCCCCTACCCCAGTGCGGCAGCTACTGTTCAGGATGGTGGTGGGTCACGTTCCACTTGCACAAGCCCTCAGCGCACACTCGTGCATGGGCAGCGTGAGTCGTTGCTGTCGCTGCCACACATCCACTTCAGATGAGTGTGTAAGCGGAAACCCACCCTATGACTGTAAACATTCACCAAGGGCTTCCAGGGCACAATGAGCAACCGTGGTGGCCAAGACTCACCTGTCACACTGCTGAGATGAGGGAAGTTCTGCCACATTATCCTGAGCCTCCCTTGCTTATAGGTCTATAAGGTTGTTCTGCGTATACGCTTTGAGTTGAAAACACCTGAAAGTCATTCTAAAGACTATAGTAAGCACCATTTTTACTTTCCTGAAATATATTCGGTTAAATTCAGCAGTATGCATGACTATCGGTAATAAATTAACAATAAACTGGTAACAGTCATCTCAAGCCCCTCATTGTGGATACATACAGAATACTGTGTCCCAGTTGATGCTAACAAGCATCCGAAGAATAAAACTCCGCCCAGGGCCACATGCCGCTGGAGGCACAGCTGGGGCCCCATGGAGGCGACACAAGCAGACTTAAGGCTGTATTCGGCTATAAAGACTTCAGTCTCCTCTTCAATAGTCTCTGTGGATCACTCACACAATTCAAAGCTCATAGGAAGAGAGGTAATAAGTCCCCAAGTACATTTAAAATACTATTCTTGATACAATTTATTGTCATCTTATTTACATAGGTCAGATTAAGGGTTCTGATACAACCACTTTAAAAACACAACCTGAACTTTTAAGTTCTGTCGTTAAGAAACTCTTACTTTCAAATTATTGGCCAATTTCATCTGACAGATTGTTCACTGCAGTTCTTGGGTAAATCTCATGTTGTTCCCAAGAAGAGTAAACACTGTTAAAACTCACTGCCACCCGCTTTGGGATAGGCCTGTTTGCAGAGAAAATGGTGTCCCTGGCGTGGAGGGGTAGCTAGGGAACCCGTCTGTCTGGGCGGGGTAGCTCTCCAGAGCCGATGCCGAGTGGACCTGCAGGAAAGAGGCACAAGCAGTTAGCACAGCTCCGTTCACTGGGCGCCGACTGGCTCCCACCCGCATCCAGTCAGATGGAACAGGCCCGTTTTTTGTTGTTTAGTAGAGATAATTTGCCTTACTGTATCCATTATAGCTTAAGTATAAGACAAATTAAATTGTAATTGTCTTGACTAGTTTCCACTTTACCAAGTCTCCAAATCAAGGGTTTGTTTTGTTCTGTTTTCTGAGACAGGGTTTTTCTGTGTAGCCTTGGTCGTCCTGGAACTCACTGTACAGGACTGGCTGGCTGTCCTGGAACTCAAGAGGTCCTCCTCCCTCTCTGCCACCTGAGTGCTAGGGTTATAGGCATGTGCCACTAATATCTGAGAATTTTTTTTTTAATCTACAAATGGGAAACAATTCATACATTTGACTCCCCACCCCTTTTTTGTTACTCGTCTGAAAGGATATATAATCTGTGAATTTGGGGGTAAAACCAATCTTCTGGATTCTGGTGAGACTCATTCTTGTTGGCACTGGGCGGTCAAGATGGTGGTTCACGGCTTTACTTACTACAGACTCTGCATACCTGCTGTAACAAAGCCGACTGTGCAGCCGCGCTGTGCTGTAATTCTTGCAGGGACGACTGTGAAGGAGTCTGAGAAAACCCAGGGATACCTGGGAGAGACAGAAGGCCCGGGAAAACAGAGCTCCCCGCAGCTTGGAGTCCAGAAGACAAACTGAAAACAATCAGTAGAAAAATAGGTCAAACTGAGGACACCTGGAGGCGCATGGCCGCTTCTTCCATATTTAGCAAGAGGCAACTTAAGGGTGGGGATGCCAACAAATCAGCACTCCTCTGTAGGACGGAATTGCAGAAATGAGTCACTTACTGTGGTAAAACTTACTCAGAGAGTAGTCAGTCTAAAAAAAAGCAACGTCTCACACAACACTGCCAACTACCTTAGAAGCAAGCCAAGTAGTTCACTGTGCTATATGGCTGAGGAGTCATAAAGCATTTTGGGTAGTGTTTTCCACCCCCCCCCCACCCCTCTTCGCCTAATATCTCAATATAAATCAAGACCGAGCTACATAAGCTTGGTGAGAAATGACTTGAACCTGTCTGCAGCCCAGTCACATACCCGGCTTGTGCCACCAGGGCGGAGTTGAAGTTGGAACTGAAGGCTGAGGCAAACCCGGGGAGAACAGGCGCAGGTGATGGAGCCGAGGCAGCCACTGGCAACGGGGTAACAGCCACCGTGGAGGGTGCCTGCAGCCCTGGGAACGAGGGCAGCGTGGGGGCACCGCTTGGGGCACTGGAGACAGGGAAGCCAGGGTAGGATGGGTTGGAGGTGGGCAGCGGGCCCTGGGTGACCGCGAAGAGCGAGGGCACAGCAGTGGACAGGTTGAGTGGGAAGGCTGCAGGCGAGGCATTGGAGGTGGGCAGAACTGTGCGCACGGTTGCAGAGCTAGGGTGTACAGCTGTAGATGCGGCGGTCGATGGCCCCGGAAGGGATACAGCAGGATTGAGGGAGGGACTGCCCGGTAGAGGGAAACTATTGGTCAACGAAGTGAAAGGGGGAAGGGCAGTGAATACAGGGGCGATGGGTGTGGAGGATGCGTGTGGAGGAAGGGACATAGAACCAGCTAAGGGGGCGCTCAGACTGGAGAGCCCAGACAGTGCAGGGTTAAGGCAAGTGGACGCACTGATTGGCACTGAGGTCGTAGGGTACCCACGGCCCAGGGCACCTGACAGGCCCAAGGTAGCACGAGCAGGAGTCCCGGGGTGAGCTGGGCCTTTGAAGGCCGAGGGTGGGGGGCTTGTGGGCTCACTTTTTATCATAATGGGCATAGTTGCTGCAGCAGGGGCAGAAGAGATGCCACCTGCATGGGGACCGTGCAAAAGCGAGCCTGAGGAGCCACAGCTGACTGGCACTGCTGTGGAGGAGGGGGTAGCTAAGGGGGACTGTGCAGGCAGCGTTGGAGCTGCCGAGGTGGCACTAGCCACAGGAGGCTGCAGGCCTGGGAACATGGCCAAGCCTGGGGTGGAAGCCCTTTGTGTAGCAGGAACAGCCGCAGGGGGATAGCACTTGTTAGGGACCGAGGCAGGAGAATCCGAGTTTCGATTGGGAAGAGAGGATAAGGAAGCCAGTCCACTTGTGACTGCAGACGGCAAGGCGGAGGAATTGATTAAATGTGTGTCATTTGATGTAAGAAAGCCTTTTAAGGCAGACAGAAGGGGGGTATTTACACCATGGGGACCCGCAGCACTGGCAATTACAGAAGGAGTCGGGGTGGCTATGCTGTGGGATGCTGGTGGGAAGGGCAAAGGCAGGCCTGTGAAGACGGAGGAGAGGGGAGCTGTGATTGGGTTACTGGCTGAGCCAGCAGAGGAGCTGGCCGAGGAGTGGCTGGTGAATGGGGCACACGTGGAAGCAAATGTCTCACTGGAAGCCAGAGTGAGCCTTGATGTCGAGCTGCCCTGAGTGGATGGGGTGGGCGTGGCAGACAGACCTGGCAGGGGCACTAGGCCAGAAAAAATGGAAGGGACAGGAGTGGGTGTGGTGCTATGGGTGGAAGTAACAGGCGTGGCAGGCACGGAGGGTGTCCGGATGACAGTCGGGTTCGGTGCGGATGGCTGAGGCGTTGGGAACGCTGACAGGGCAGCGCTGGGTGCACTCATTCCGGGCCCCGGGGCAGCTGCTGACACCGAAGGATGGTTTACTACTGCCTTGGCTGGGGACACAGCAGGTACTGGCGTCGCAGCCGGAGTGGAAGGATTAGAGCCATGAGGAGAGAAGAGTTGGCTGGCTGCGGTAGACAATGCTGGGGAGAGAAGAAGCAGGGTTTACCGTGTTTCGAACGCCTGGTTTAAAGGAAGAGCGGCATGGCTCCTCTTCTGGAGGGGAGAGGCTCATACTGCACAAGTACCAAAGAAAAGCAACGCAGGCCTCAAGCTGTCCCCGTCTCGTCTGAGCTGCTGAGCGCTGTGATCCTGACTTCGGAGCATCAGTGACCGGACGGTGGCTGTACCATGCTTGTCCCAGCTCACCAAGTGAGGCGGTCTAGAGCAGCTAGAAATGCTCATGCTCTTGCTTTGCAAAATCAGAGGCACGGATTTTGGGAGGAGGCAACTTGGCGTGGACTTACTCTCCAGCTCCTTACGTGAAGAAACCTTTCTCTAGGTGAACACAGCCTCCCAGCTCATCTCACTGACCTGTGCAGCCCACAGCCTGCACCAGCCCCTAAGCCTTACACAGCCTGCCCCGGGCACTCGCCAAGTCCACGCTCAGCTTCTGTTTCAGTAAATTTGTGTCAGGGATCCACACAGGTTCACCTTAGAGGGCGGATCCAAAACACCCAAGAAGTTGTTCTCAATATTACTTTGTGTTTGCTGCGCCATCTAATCCTGACAAAACTCTATGGCGATTAAAAGGAGGGTTGGGGGTGGTCTGGGTTCTTCCTCCTAGAATGAGTTCAGTGGCTGTGCCCAATTACACTGTGGCAGCTGATGGGAAACCGGAGTTTTGTAGTGCTGCTGTGATCAGCGCTGTCTGAGACTGTATTTAGACCAATTCTGTTTCAGAGGTAACACAGACAGCTCTTCCCTCTGTAGTGATAACCACCAAACAGCATTTTTCAGGGAGTAAGACAGACATTTAAAGATGTGTGTAGAAACCAGACTGTTGGCAAGAGGACACTTATATGGCCACTCCTTCTGTCTCACAGTAATCCAGAGACCAGCACTCCATTTTATATAGGGTGATTAGTAAAGATCACACAGTCATGCAGCTTCATTATAGAAAGCTCATATAAGGCCCTGCCTCAGTACTCTAGCACAGAAAAACAACAACAACAAAACTAAAAAACAAAAAAACAAAACAAACAAACAAAAAAACCACACAGCTATCACGTGATAGGGCCCATGAACATAAAGGTTTTTAAATTATCTCCATAAAGTTGAATGACTTCTTTATAGAGCTAGGTCGCTCCAAAGCCACGGAGAGCAATCCTGACATCTACCGACTTCCATCTGTCCTCCCTCCTTTACACACAAGCTGGCCACGCCTCTAGGTGCCTTCACAGCGAGGGGAGAATCCCACCAACACCCCCACCCTGGGCACATTAATCAGATTTAAGTGCTGTTTTCCTGAGAGTGAACTCCTTTTCCTCCCACACCGGAAAGCTCACTTCTTGTTGCTCACTGACTGGACAATACAGCTCGGTGCTGCCACCTGGAGGCGCCACCCCGCCAGGACACACTGTGTTCCCTGTCCCTTTCCTCAGGCTATACCTAATAGGCTTACTGGGCTTATTATCTGACAAAAGGGTCATCTTCGTGTGCATGTGAAAATCACCACTCCCATATCACAATGCTCAGTGAACACGGATGAACATACATGTAACTCTTAGATTTCATGGAGTTTTGCAAATAGGATAGAGTCAGAAAATGAATTTAAATCCGGACATGTGCATTTCCTGACTGTAAAACTCTTATCAGGATCACTTCATTCTTAGTGAATTACCCTACATCCAGGAGCCTTTCCCAAGTTCCCTGTGAGCAACAGCCAGCGGCCATGGCAGACAGCAGGCTTCTCTGATCCATTTGGTACTCACTTTGATTCTGGGTAGGTTTTGACTGACTGGAGAGGTCTTCATTGTCTATATAAAAAGAAATGATTTCCAGCTTTAATCAAATTATTCCCCCACCATGATCACAGATAGATGTCAAAAAAAGAAAAGCTAAAATAAAAGTAAGTAGACATCATTGAAAATACTGAGGGAAAAATAAGGCCCACGGGAATCATATCCACATGACTAGAAAAGGCTGCATGGACACATTTACAGACACATATGCGAACACTTTGTGACTCATTTTAAACAGCCTACAGCTGCAGGCCTTTACCTGTTCCTGCTGGATTTGGAGTGTATGGAGGCGGAGGAGGGACGCCTGGAGCTATCACATTGGCTAATGGCACCAGACCTGCATTATTGTAAGCACCTGAAACGAGAACATGAGAGAGAGAACTTAGTATCACTGGCTACAAGTTCAAATCCTCATAATTAGGGAATGTGGTTTATTTTAAACTGTCGTGTAATAGCGAGACAGCTCCCATGGAGCATGTATGTGAGAGGGAAGACAGCTCTGTATGCCCGGCCCAGACACCTCCTGACAGGTGAGGTGGGGTGAACCTGCCCCACTTAAGTCCAGTGTACACACTTGACCATTTCCATACGCACTGATACCTCTGGACACCAGCTATCTGAGAAAACGGGCACTTATGGCCATTTGCCAAAATGAATTATAAGTGAAAAGCCCCAATAATAAGGTGATTAAAACAATCTGCAATTAATTCAAACATGGAAAACATTAAAAATAAACTACACTTGTGGCAGCGTGCTAGACCAGGATGCAGCAGCTAGCCATCAGCAAAACTAAGCTTTCAGAACTGAAGTGCTGCAGATTCCCTAAGCACACAAAGCAGCCTATCCTCTCAATGTAATGAACAGCAGAAAGGAAAGGTGCAGACAAGCCAACACTTACTTGGTGCAATAGTTGCATGCGGCCGGCACGGAGGTATTGGGTACGGGACAGGTTTGTGTGGATTGTATGTTGATGGAGGCTGGACGACAGAAGCACAGTAGTTAGACATCACTGAGAGTGCATCTCCTGATAAAACAATACCATCCTAAGAGGCTCAAGATGCCCCAGTTGTCAAACTTCAGACTACGTAAAGTCTTTGCTTTCATAAGGGTGGTTCTTACTCAGTTCCAGAGGTACAGCTTGCCAGAAATGCTGTGTTTTAATTTTAGCTTTCATTCGTCCCGTCCTCCCCAATAAAGGTCAGACTTGAATAAACAGCAGGTGCCTTTCTGACCCAGCCTGGGTCAACCCCAGGAATTCCCATTTCCAATATGAAAGCAACACAAGAGACCTTCAGGACACACAATGACCTCAAGGACAATGTCCTCCTACAATCACTGAGATCCTCAGGGTCTGGTCTCTCCAACACATAAAGACCTCAGGGCACGACTCTCCTGTGATCTTAGGATCTTAGCACAGGGAGGTCATTAGCACCTGGCCACCTGACAATTATTACACAGTGGACTAGGGATGGAATAAATGTTTTATTCTTTTGAAACCTATAGATTCACAAGCACTTTGTTTTACGGTTGATGACATTTACAGAATCTTGTGTGTCCAAAGCTACACCAAACACTGGGTTTTATCCAGAGTGAAAGAGTGAACAGGAGTCATTGGACAGAGGAATCCACTGGTGGGAAGGGACTGTTTCCTCCTGGCCTCAGAAACAGCTACTTGATTCTCCTATCTTGTGAGAGAAAAGGAAGGCACAGGCCTGTGTGGGGCCAGCAGTACTTATAAACCTCTCCACTCAGGAGGTCCCATTCTCCGGTTCACTTTACATTTCCAGTCATTAGACTCACTCTCTCAAAGGACAAGCCCTGGCTCCAGGCCTGCTTCACTAACATTCAGTTTAATTAGCAGGCAGGTAAACAACACTCTCTAATGCTTATCTGAATAGATAAATGTGGCTGAGTTATTTTAACTTTCAAATAAAATGCTTACTCTCCAAAGATCCTTGAACTAAGTCCTTACTCCCAGCTCCAGGCCATTCTCTCTGACCTGGAATTTCTACCACATTTGCACTGCAACACAAAAAACGTACTTTCCACAGAGAGAAAGCTACGCATAGAGAACCTAACACCTGCTTCCTATTTTTATCTCAGCACATACCGGTTTGGACGGTCCAAGAATTCGAGCTGCTATTCCTTTGCCTTCATTGGTAATTTCCTCACCATCTTTCTTCAGAGGAGTTCCCTATTAAAAAAGAGAAAGAAAGGAGACAGAGGTGGGGGGCCTGAGGTTTTAGAGACAACAGACAACTGCGCTTAATTATTCTGAAGGGACTTGCAAAGAAGACTGTCTTGGATTCTGGGACCGATCCTGCCCCAGTTGGTTATCTCACCTTCCTCCTTACCATCCTATACCACGGCAGCAGAGGGGACAACAGGGAAGAATGATGTGCCGTCTAATACTTTCTACACACACACACATGCCAACTTCCATGCTAAGTGGATAGAAATCAGAGGCTGAAAAGGAAACGTGGTGCCCGAGAGCCTTTAGAGACTGCTCTATAGAACAGATCAGAGGTCTGCACAGCCTGTTACCTCAGGCAGTGTCCTTAGGTAGTACACACTGGTACTGAGGCCAGCTCCCAAGATGGCTCCACTGGCCACTGCTGCCCACCATCCATCTCTGAATAACTAGGGCTCATGTGTGCTACTACCAGGACATTAAAGAATGGCACCGATTCCCAAAACCAAGTTCTAAGAGCTGCCCCTGCCTCCCCTTGGTTACATGTGCTGTGGAAACCAGCTACCATGTCATAAGGGCACACAAGTCCTTGTGGAGAGGAATAAGATTCCTAGCAACAAACAACATTAACTTGTCATGCACCTAAGTGCCTGGAAAGAAAAGAATGCTCATGCATGCCAGTCAAGCTTGCAGGTGAAACCTAGGGTAGAATTACAGAGCTAAGCCACTCCCGGCCCCCCCCTTCAGAACTACAGGAGCACAGTGTGCTGGCCCAGGCCTTTAATCCTAGCAATTGGGAGGTAGGCCTGGGTAGATCTCTGAGTTCCAAGCCAGCCTGCTCTGTATATGAGTTCCAGGCCAGCCAAAGTTGTGGAGTGAGGCCCTGTTTTAAAATAAAAACAAATCCAACCAGCCAACCAAACGACCCCAAAACTGTTAATAATGATAAATGTTTATTATTTACTCCATGAAACTTTGGGGTTGCGATATATTAATAGAAATGTAACGGCTTTTGAATGTTAACTTCTGAAAAGGCTGTTTTCCCAGGGCTCTGAGAACCGCCCTCTGGTATTCAAACAAGATTCTTATGCGGCTTCATCTTGCAGTTTCCCAAATGGGTTCTCAGCTATGCAACTGTCAAAAATGGCTAAGAACAGCGAGCGAATGAAACAGCAAAATGAGCCTTTGTCTGGGATGTTCTGAGGGTAACCCAGTCAGTTAATGGTTACACATGAACTTCCCACTGTGTATGAATAAGTGGAGGACAGGAGACTCCTTCCCTTTGGAGAAGCATCACAAGCTGCAATGTTCTCATATGCATACAGTGCACAGATCTGTGCTACTGTGACAGTCATGGGAAATTCCATTTATGTAGAAGCATGCTTACAGGGAAAATCCCATTTATGCGACTGGGTTTTCCTTTGGGATATGGGTTTCCTGGAATGGTTCCACATGAAGAAATCATGGCATGAGGGGCTTTGCAGCCTGCCTTGAAAGCCTGTAAGATAAAAAAGAAAGTGGTTAACAAAAGTCCAACTCATCAGATCAGGCATTCCAGGTGACGGGAGTCAGCTAAGGCCACGACTTCAGGAGCAGCACACCGTCTGCACATCCACTCACCGTCCACCACCCGGGCTGGAAAGCCAAGGCGGTGTGCAGAGATGTGAGGGCTCGCTCTGTAGTCACTGCCGCTGTGTATCACGCCTGCTATAGCCACAGGTTCAAGAAAGGTCTGTTATCTAGCAGCAGGCTCTGACATGCACACCTTTAACCCCAGGCACAGAGGCAAGCAGAGTTCTGTGAGCTTGAGGCTAGTCCGGTCTACATAGTGCGAAGTACCTGTTCCATTTCTTTACCCGACTCCAAAACAACAACCAAACCAAACAGCAAAAAAAAAAACCAAACAGGAAATTGCTTTGAAAATGTTCATAGACTTAGTGTACACACACACACACACACACACACACACACACACACACACACACACACACACGGTGGTACAGCTATTAAAAACACTTGCTGTTCTGGCTGAGGACCCAGTCCACATTGGGCAGCTCACCCTCTTCAGCCCTTCACAGGCACCTACACTTACAGGCACACACTCACACATTAAGAAAAATAAATAATTTAGAAATGTTTAAAAAAACAATTCCAAAGAGCCAGACTACTGAAAATACAGCAATGATTTATTCGGCGCTCACTTTTAAGAAACTGAGAAAGGACTTAGGTGTACGGTGCTTCCAGTGCCCTCTTGGCTTCTGAAATGGTACCTCAGACACACTGAGCTGGTAAAAGTGAGAAGTACTTGGTAACGCAAATGCACTCCCGTGGCTGTGCTGCAGAAATACACAGGTGCAGTCAAGTGAAATGTGTGATACACAACACATACAGTCGTATTCATATCCAAGTGCTTACAGGGATGCTGTTTGTATTTAAAATTATTTTTGTAAGTTTCCACAAATCACATTAACTGCATAATCCAACCTCCAACCAAACATTTCAACCTTAAAAAAAAAAAAAAAAATCACCTCAATTTGGTCATAATAAACCACAGCAGGGAAATACCCTTATATATGAATTTATATATTTCTATTATTTCATTAAGACAATTTAAAAAAAGATTTGTTTATTTCTTATATATTAGTACACTGTCCCTGTCTTCAGACACACCAGAAGAGGGCATCAGATCTCATTCCAGATGGTTGTGAGCCACTATGTGGTTGCTGGGATTTGAACTCAGGGCCTCTGGAAGAGCAGCCAGTGCTCTTAACCACTGAGTCATCTCTCCAGCCCCCATTAGGACAAATTCCTAATAGAACTTTAAACTAAAACACTGGAACACTTTGATTAATGAATTTACATTAATAGTGCTCCACTCAAAGGGGCACAGGGTCCCAGAACATTTCAGAGTCAGTGAGTGATGCTTAGAACATGTTAGAGGGATGACAACTACAGCTATGTATGTAGGACTCCAAGATTCTGTCACGAAACTCAGGGACACTGGTGTTAAGGAGATGTAGGATGAGGGTCATCTCAGCAACAGAAACCAGCAGGGAGGCAGAGCCTCCTCCCAGACCTCAGGAGGCTTCAAGGGCCCTCAGAGAGCACTCTATCTCTTCACACAGGCTTCTGCTTCAGTGGACAGGCAGCATTACCTTACCAATTTGCAAGCCAAAATCAGATACTTGGACAGAAAATCTGTCCCCTTTACAAATTTTCATTAGTGACATGGAATTTTGTCTTAGGAGTCTTCTCTTATAAATCTGATTACTCTAAGTCAGCTAACAAAGCAAATGTGAAGTCACTGTTCCTAAAATGCTTGGTGCCATGGCAGAGCTCCTCAGGGGAAAGCGCCCTGCTGGGTGAGCCCCAGTTGCAGTAAATATTAAAGGGATGGTCTCACTCCAAGGATGCCACTCTAGTGTGGAGCCGAGCACATGGACTCTGTCACTGGGCCCACACTCCTGGGGATTCCTTTCCCAGGTGGTTCATTCTGCCCGCCTTGCAGCTTCTGTCCCTGGTGGATACGACCACCCCTGCATTTTCCTTCCTCCACCGCCCAGCACAAACATGACTCCAAAGCTCAAGAGCTTTCCATGAAGGTTTATATATTAAATTCTCAATCCACGAACCCTCTATACCATAAGATTACATCCAGTGGACAAAGACACAAACTGCCCTCCTATAAGACATAAAAAGACCTATAGAATCACGTAAGAATATTTATATCTAGCTATCGCGAAGTATGGCCACCAGGATCTAGGTCTGCTTTCTCTAGCTCCATCTTGATTTCTCCTGAAATCTCTGCTCCTCTTCCATTTTCCTACCTTTTTGCTGCCTACCTCTCCACTGTCCAATCATGTATCACTCTAACATCAATCCACATATCACCTTTTCTGTTTACTTAAAAAACAAACGATTCCCTCAAATGTAAGCTGTGTACAACTATTACCACTTGAAAATATTCTAAATGACCATGTTTTCTCAAAGTTAATTAACTTGGGTAGGCCATAAATTAGTCTTCAACTCTGTCAGAAATCTTAGAGTGTCCAAATATCTAAAAAACATAGGGAGCCTAACCTGGTTTCCAGAGCTGAGAGAGGTTGTAGAGACAAACCTCCACTAGCCGTCCCCTGTTAGCAACACGTGAGAGTAAGGATCATTGATGGCCTTTGAAAGACAGAAATCTTGAAGGGCTGAAAAATTTGGCTCCACAATGATTACCAGTTGACTATTCTGCACAAAGTGTCCCTTTCTGGACAGTATTAGTCTGTAGATGAAATTTACTACAACAGGTAGTGGAAGGGAACACACCAGGGTGGTCGTATCCACCCGACAGAAACGGAGTGAAGCGCCTGGGAAAGGAACCATGTGGAGAGTGTGGCTTGTGACCATGTGATGGAGTCCCTGTACTCGGCTCCACACTAGAGCGGTGTCTGCAGAGTGACACTCAGGGGTTGATAAATGGATAAGCCATCCATTTAATATGTACCGCAACAAGCCACCACCGAATTCTCGCTCCACAGCCATCTCTGCTCCCTTGCTGGCAAGAATGTCTGCTTCTAAGTTAGTCCCCAACACTGCAACGGTGAGGCAGGCACTTCGCTGGGCACCAACACCCCAGACTTAGCACAGCGTCTACAACCGCATGTGTGAGGATTACCTGCTCCAGGACTCTCTTGCACCGCTTCTTCTCAGACATGTTGATTCGGAATAAATCTTCAATGGGACGAGAGTTCTGTGCATCCACAATGTTTCTGTCAAGGAAATGTGACTTAGCTTCTGTTTGAGGATCCAGGCAGATATACACAGGTCGGAAACGTCTTTATGGCATGTTTTGTGTTTTCATGGACATATGAACACATACCAGACTGTAGAATACATTCTCTTTTAATGAACAGCTCGCCCACCCTAAACCTTTGCTAAAGGTTGGGTCCCTTCTCTCCTCTTTAAGCTCACACTTACTGTGGTTCTCAAATGTCAAGTAAGGAGAATTACTACAGCCTCACATAACTCTAGCCCTTTCAGAAGGAACAGAAGGCTCTCAGATACAAGTGTCCTGCTCAATAAACATCTCACATTTTTATCAGTAACACTTAAGTTACTCAGTGTACTGGCTGGTTTTGTGTGACTACTTGACACAAGCTGGAATTATCACAGAGAAAGGAGCCTCTCTTGAAGAAATGCCTCCATGAGATCCAGCTGCAAGATATTTTCTCAATTAGTGATCAATGGTAGGAGGGCCCATTGTGGGTGGTGCCATCCCTGGGCTGGTAGACCTGGGTTCTATAAGAAAGCAAGCTGAGCAAGCCAGGGGAAGCAAGCCAGTAAGCAACATCCCTCCATGGCCTCTGCATCAGATCCTGCCTCCAAGTTCGTGCCCAGTGTGAGTTCCTGCCCTGACTTCCTCTGGTGATGAACAGCAATGTGGACGTGTAAGCTGAATAAACCCTTTTCTCCCCAGCCTGCTGCTTGGTCATGGTGTTTGTGCAGGAATAGAAACCCTGACTAAGACACTCAGAATAGGAAGAATGCAAAGCAAATGCTGAAATGCATTAGCCTATGTAGGAAGTGCTCATTATCAGGTGAGCTAAAACCACACATACGAAGTGCATTGTTCTGTGAGCCATGACCACAGATGTAGAATTGACTATGGGATGACACTAGAATCCAGTATTGTGTTTTCACAGAATGTGGACATTTTTGTTTGTTTCTTGTTTGCAGACAGGTTCTAACTGTCTGACTCAGGGTTCCCTGCCTCCAGACCCCAATTTCTGACATGAACGCTGTGTGCAACCACATCCAGCCGTTTTTATAAATAATTCGTTAGGGTCTGCTCCCTTACATGATTGACACATTAAGGGGTATCATTTTCACAGACTGTCTCCTAAACATTCTCTGCCCCACGAAACTGACACATTCACAGGAACCAGCGACTTTAAAAGCCAGTTACACTTCCAAGATTTGAAGCAAGCAGTAAGAGAACTCACGAGGCCAAGAGCTCCAGAGCAGTCAGCTTGTCCTTACTGAAGGTGAAACAGCTGAGGATGCTCACCACTTCTGCCGGGTGGACGGCCACCATTTTCTATCACAAAAAGAAAACATGTTTCAACATGAGATTACCGTAGCAGACCGTACCCAACGGAAAACTTTACATTCTGTAGTATAAGCATTTTAGGACAAAGCCTACACCTTAGCTGAGAGTAACACAAGCAAAAGATAACCCCAGCAACGCTCCAGAAAAACCAAATTTCGGAGTCATACTTGGACTCCTTTTAGTGTAATGACTTCAGAAGAGATCTAGGTTCTCCATGTATGTTTCACATCTGTGCATCCTGATGTGCTCACTTGTAACAAGTGTAAAATCCTCTGAATGGCCATCTACCAAGGCGGCATGTGCACAAGGGTAACCCAACTCACCCGGCACTGCAGTCAGAGCCAGGGACACACGAGAGATGCCCCCAAACCTGGATCATAAGGGTCAAAGTCCCAGGACTCTGCCTTTCTGAGTATTTCCTCAACTACCCTCAATCTGCCAGTTAGAACCCATAGAGAATTTAATAGTAGCACAATTTCACACCCTGGAAGCTTTTAACTTTTTAACAGTTATTTGCTATATCAAAGTATAACTGAGTTGAAGGTCAGCTCTTTCTGACACAAACCAGAATTTGCCCAGGACGGTGTGACAGGGGAATGAAACACTGTTATTTGGCATTCTGAGGAAGGGGGTCACTCACATGCTGTAGTGCTTTCATGGCCTTCAGCTGTGGCTCTGCCCAGGAGAAGTACCTTAGGAGATCAACCACCTGCAAGCAAAGACTCGCTTCAGCTTTGACGGCAGCCTCTGCACACAGCTCTTTCAAACAGACTCAACACAGGCAGTCCAGTCACTCACATGGAAGATGAGCACATGGCACCGGAGGCTATGGTGCAATAAAGCACTAAACTGAAAACTCCAGCCGCCAAGTGCTCAACAGTCACATGATACAACAGCTTCCACAGAGGACAGTGTGGACAAAGAATGTCGGTACCCTCACAGAACCTTCTGGGAAGAAAGAAAAGCCCACAGTGCTGGCAAGATGGCTCAGTGGGTAGAGGTGTACCATCAAGACTGTTGACCTGAGTCTAAGCCTGGGAACATCACGAGAATGTGGTGGCATTTCCTTCCTATCCACTCCCTATAATAAATTGTTCTTTTGTTCCTTTCTTTTCAAAGAAAGGCGACATTCCATCTAGATTTAGCCTGGAAGTGCATATCTGGCAACTGACTAAATCTCTGTCTCAAAATAAAAATTAAGAAAAGAAAGAGGCCTGGCATGTAGTTAAGTGGAAGGGCACATGTCCAGCATGTACGGGGCCCTGGGGTAACATAAAGCCATAAGAAAGAAAGGCAGGAAGTGGTGCACACTGAATGCACAGTGCAGTGTGCAGTGACTGGCGGAAGGCCTGAGGGCTCCCCTGGGCTTGAATCTGCAGGTTATACAGCAGCAGCCAGAGGCCCTAGGTTGGCACTGCCCTATGAGAGATCCCAGGGTCTCCTACCATCCCCCACCACGCTGGGATGCAGTCAGGAGTGAGCAGCACAGAGATGCCCTCACCCCGGCCGCTGTCTTGAAGGAAAATCCAAAGGAAAAGCAACAATGCAGGAGTCTGTGGACTTTCTAACTGTTCAACATTTACTTATGTCTTCTTTGATTAAACAGTGAATTTAAAAACTATTATAAATACTGTACAAATTAGTTAGTAAATTTACAAATTCATAAACTCAATAATGGCTGAGTGTTTTGCTTGCATGTCTATATGAGTTCAAAAGAAGGCGTCAGATGCTGCAAGGAGCGACCTCAGCTTGGAGAGGGGTTCTGAAGAAAGGATGTTTCATTCTGGTAACAGCGAATGAAACCACTCAAGTCAAATCATGGGTCCCAGCTGGAGGCCTAAGCTTGGGTGGAGCTGTCTCCAGTCCGCTTCCTCCCAGTTCTGCTTTCTGAGGAGATCTCCAGTCCGCTTCTTTGTTCCCCGGGAGACAGTTCTCCAAGCAGTTCCCTCTTGTTATTCTGAAATGTTCTCTGGATTGCTCATCTCTTTTACTCCAGATTTCCTTTTGATTATCCTAAGAATCAGCATCCTGGGATCCAGCCCCTTAATTCTTAGGAGCCAGTAAGCACACATTTCCCTTTAACTCTGGAAAAGAATTCAGAGATCTGCCTGCCCTGGTTAAGCACAGAGGATAAACAGCTGGGTGGGACCCTATCCCCAAATTACTTTCTGCCACAGCCGGATCTAAATTAGTCTGTCCCAGGTCAACCTTGAACTCAGGAATCTGTGTCTTTGTAAGCATAAACAAAAACCACTTGGCTGGGTGGGATTTCCTTCCTTAGTATCTTTCTGACAAGTTGACTCACAATGCAGGTGCTTCTTCCGTTCCTTTAGATTCCTGAAGCTCCTCATTAATTCATGCTGCAACCTTATTTTTTAACCCAAGTTTTTAGAGACTTTTCACAGGCTTAAGGGCTGTGCTGAAGGTCCCAGTGTTTACCATTTTGCTAAGACATTAGCCACACCTTAGCCTCCCTGACTCACAGGGTCATTAATGTTGACAGGGAGAACTTGAAGGAAGAAAGACCTGTGCATTATTACACAAACAAGTCCTATGCCCACAGCAGCCATTGACACAGTGGGCACCCCATCACCAACCACATCTGCTGGTCCTGTCCCATGGCCAGGAAACCAAGTCATTCTGTCCCCACCAAGGCCATGCTGGACCTGGCAAGATGGCTTGGAACAGGAGTTCTGGATGGTTGTAAACTATGACCAGGAGAGTGTTCAGAGCCAAACTTGGGTCCCCTGCAAGAGCAAAAAGTGCTCTCAACCACGGAGCCATCTCTTAGACCCCAAGTTTATAACTTTTGATACTTTCCCAGAATAACCCACAGTTTAAGTTGCTTTTAAAAAGGATACAAATCACCATAGAATAGGAATGTGGTGTAATTAAAGTCTTGCGCCAGAATGAAGAACTTCTACAGCACATAAGGTAGCAAAGTCAAAGCAATTCTGAATGTATCTAGTAAGTAAACAGACATTAACTGGAGCAGCAGTGTAAAGAGGCTTTAAAGAAAACAAAGAATACCTGTTCACTGGAGAAGTACCCATGAACATATTCAATTGCTTTTAATTTATATTCTGTCAAAACAGCCTAGAAAGGGGGAAAAAAAAAGAATTACTATACATCAGCGACATGTTGATATGCAGGTTCTGAAGTACATACACACCCACAGACTGACAGGGACTGGTGTCATTCAGCTCTAGCTGGGAGCTGCAGCAACTAAGGTAACAAGAAATTCTATCCTTGGTGGTTTCTAGGAACAGGTCTACAGAAGGAGCAACATTGTAACAGAGTCAACATTAGTACAAACTGTTTCAAATTTGTGAATGCCTAATTATCTTCACAGCATCTCTAACTGATACAATTTACCATGACCTTTTTTCTTTCTTCCAAGGTCTCACTATAAAGCCCAGGCTGGCCTGGAACTAGCAATGTAGCCCACAAGAGTCTTTAGAGCTTGCTACCTCATTCACAAAGGGGAAATCCCAATCATAACCTTCAAGGAGCTGTAGGTCCTAAGAATTAGAGACCTGATAGATACTTGATAAATGTCTTCCTTCTTCCGTGGAACCTATCAGCTGAGAACAGATGCCTCTGCTCTAGCACTATGCAGACGTCACATCCTCTACCAGCTACTGTGGACCTAAGAGATGGAAAGACTACGGCAAGCTACCGTAGAAGGCAAGCACTCACTATCAAATAGGAACTGGCCTCCTCACTTTTCTCCTCACTACAAAACAGCTATAATATTTTTAACTTCTCCATGTATCATTCTATTCTGCTAGGAGCAAATGCAACGACCAGTAAAAAGTCATCCTGGGTGCTCAACAGTTCAACTTTTACATGGCATTCTGGGTAATGCATGCTGAGGAGTGTTACTATCTCCATCAATTACAGAGACAGTCAACAGCAAGGTCCAGGACCAAATCCTGGCTTGAGCTGATGGCACCAATCCTATGTCATATCTTCCCCTGATGCTGCCAAGGTCCAGTTGTGGCCCCCCACATAGGGCATGGAGCACATTTTTCTTTTTTTAAATACCAGACTCCTGGGTGAGCATGGGAGACCTACTGAGGGCTTGGGGGCTGGAACACAGGGAGTACAGCAGGTAACACCAATTAAGAAGCTGGAGTCAAACTGAAAGTGCTTACTAACAGCTCTTATTAGTCCTCTTTTGAGAAAACCAAACAATGCCTTTCCTATTGTTCCCCAGTGTCTTCTCACACGTTTCTACTTTAAGTGATGGCAGTATTATCTGTGGGTGTGCAGTAACAACATTAGAGGTGACCCATTTAAACGGACATCTACAAGATCTACAGCAATTTCTAAAAATGATAGCACTGCCCCTACTTAGACATGCCCCCACTTTACTCCATTTTAGTAGACTAAGATACCGCGGATGTGCTTCTCCGTCTGGCAAAGCCAACCGCCACCACATTTTGATTGCAAACTAGAACTGTGGACTTAAAGGCCCCCTGAGATGAACAGACTTTTGTCTCCAGAACCTTTCTGGTTCCCTTGTTAATATCTATTACCAGATACTTTTTTACAAGGCTGAGAAGGGAGAAAAAAAAATACACACACACACACACACACACACACACACACGCATGTCTGCACTGCTCCAAAGCAGAAGCCTGCATTCAGGTCTACTTTAACTTAGAATTTATCGTCTCAGAATGGTTAAAAACCAGCTCAGAAACCAACTGTGGCAAATTCTAAGTACACGGTAAAAAGACATTTTGCTTCAAATTTTAGTTAGACAAGACTCAGCAAGAGCAGACGTGTATTTGAAAAGAAAAAAAAAAAATCAGCACTATCAAACAGGAAAGATTAAAGGTGTGTTGTTTGAGAAGGGGGAAGAAGGGGTCTTAAAAGAGCAAAACAAAACTCTAGATCTGGCAGTCAGGGACACCGATTTGAGATGCCAAACAGATGCAAGACAGCCCCGCGCAAGCTGTGAGATGCTGTGTGGCACTGCTCTTTCCGTCAAACAGGCAACCTCTTATTTTTTTAGAGTCAATTCCACATTCCAATTTTTTTTTTTTTTTTTTTTTTTTTTTTTTTTTTTTTTTTTTGCTGCCTGGTTCATCCCGGGAAATAGGAAATATAAACAGTCTCAAAACGCAGACGGAAAAGGAGGAAGGAAAGCAAAGGCAGGGAATACATTTTGCCTAGCTTGAGATTTGAAAAGGAACTTTCTAGGCATCCCTTCTAGTGCCCAGTCACTCTGTTACTGAAACATGGAAACAATGAATAAATGTCACTTAACCAAAAGCTAATTTAGTAAGGATTTACAGTTGACTCCGGAACCGCGGGTAGTACAAACCGTAATTCCCACATCACAGTGACTTCCCAAGTATAACAGTGAGGTGGCTTATTTTCTGTTTAAGCGGTGCAACCTACCAAGCTCTTACCGGAAAGTTCAAGTCCCTTTGGTGACTACAAACACCTCAAAGAAAGTAACTCACGACAATGTCAGAAGAATTTTAGGAATCAAAGTCAATTACCTTTCGAATTTCATCCAGCACCGTTTCAAAGGACTTTTTGTCCATCTTGAGTACTATTCCGAACGTGTCCTCTAACAGTTCTACTTGCAATTACGAAACGCTCATCCCAGGTTCGACTCGTGGATAATACACCAGGAGGAGGAGACGAGGAGGTAGAAAGTATTGCAAACTGCCCCAAAACAAAACAAAAATCCCAGAACAAAAACTTGGGAAAAGTTTTTATTAAAATCAGACTTCAGTAGCTTCTCCGCACAAAGCTTCAGCTGCTCAGAGCAGAGCCGGCTTGTGCGTCTGCAGAAATCAGGGCTCCGGAGGGCGCTGAGGGCCGGGCGCTCCGGGGAAGGCCGCCGAGCCACGCTCCGCTCTCCGCCGCGATCCGGAACACGTGGCCCTGCGGGCGCTCTGCCCCGCCGCTCCGCGCGATCCCGGGGTCTCGCAGCTCTGGCAGTCGGCGGCCCCTCAGGTCCTTTGTTACCGGTGTTCGTAGCTTCCGGGAGCGGACCGGCGGCAGGGGCGCACTCGGAACGGGGCGAAGGGGGACACAGCCCTCCGAAGGGCGGCTCTCGAGTACCGCAGCGCTCACGCGGCCAGACGCCTAGCGGGAGCACCCCTAAGTGCCCCACCAGCTCCAGGGGACCTTCGGTAGAGCGTGTCGCGCCCACAAGACGCAATCATGCACCGCCACCTCTAGTCGCTATTGCCGAAAGACTAGTTTGGAACGCCGGGGTCCTAGTGTGGGAACGTAGGCATCCACGGCAGACGCCTGAATGCATGTCAAACGGATGTAACTAAAGTCCTTTTCGGAGTGTGGTAGTCATTGTTTTACTGTCACAGTTCCCTAACGCTTTAGTTTTGTGATGCCCTGTTTTGATTCTTGAATGTGAGTTTAAACGAGTGAACGGTAAGTAGATCAGGAAGATCTGTGGGCGCCGCCATTCTAGTGGCTAAAAGAAGTCCCGGCCAGGAGCACCTCCGTATGGGGACCGGGGCCACTGGGCCACTCTCTGGGCACCTGACTTTGGGGAGGCGTGGCAAGGAGCAGGAAACCCGGAATTGGACTTAGGAGTTTCTCTGGTCTAGTTTTCTGGTGCTTTAGGCTTCCTCTGCCCCAGACCCGGCTTCGGGCCCCGCTGACCTTCTCCCGGGCACTCACGATGGCGAGAGCCTGGGTCTGCTTGGGAGGCTCCGTCTTCCTTCTTTCCTGTCTGGTTTTGCATTCGCGCTTCTGTGGCCCTCTGGTGAATAGTGGGAAGAGGGCTGTGGATATGGGTGGCGCCGAGGGGTGCAGCCCCGGAGGCCCCAAACCTGTCCCCGGGCTCAGCAGCTGACAACTCGTCCTCTCATTTGCTGTTAAAAGTGTGCACATGGGACTGAGGATGTGGAGCGGAGGTTGGGAGCTCTGGCAGCTTTGGTAGGGGACTCAGGTTCGATTCCCAGCACCAACAGGAAAGCTAACTCCTCCACTGTAACTCCAGTTCCAGGGGGTCTTCTGGTCTTTGTGGGCACAAGGTACACATAAACTCACGTGGATTCACACACATAAGTCTAAGTAAAAATAAGTAAACATATTCGTTCAAATATATGTATTCTCTTCTCCAGCTCTTACTACACTCTCAAGTCATTTGCAGAATTTTGTTGTGGTTGTTTAGATGTACAACCCTATTTCAAACTGGATACCTTCTGGTTGTCAAACTGAATCTGAGTATTTTGATTTTATTTGAGGTTTCAAGGACATTTTCTTTCCACATTTCCTGGAAAACGGAGGACCCTCTTTTCCGGCTGGATTTGGGTTGGCCCAAGAATTCAGAATACTTCACTGGTGCTACATTTTGTGTTGCAGTTGACTCCCTCAACGGGTTAGTTTACGTAGCTCAAGTAAGTAGAATGCATATTTTTTTCTGTGTGAGCTCAGGAGAGATCAGAGTGTGAATGTGGTTATCTAAGGTCAACTTTTGGAATTGATTTTCTCTTCCCACCAGTGGTTTCTGGGATGGCACTCGGGGTCTTAGGCTTGTTGACTCTTATCTGCCTGGCCATCTCTCCAATGGAGAGACTTTTTATTTTAATTATATACATTCAATTTGATCACAGCAAACAGGAGAGAGAAAAAAAAATAGTCAATCTGATCATGACAAAAAAAAAAAAAAAAAAAGATGAACATAAAGGAAAGAAGTTAGTACCTCCCTAGATGATCGCCCCTTGCATTTATAACATACTAATTATGGCTCCGAGTGCACATTTTAGATTTGTGTGCACTAGATATCATTATGGTTAAGTTTTGAAGTTAGCGCCTTTTTTACACACTTCTGAATTCCTCAGTTGTCCTTTAATTTTGATTTCTCTGACAAAAGTGAAGATTAGCATTCTTATTGAGTGATTCTAAGCAGTTATTTTTGTATGCCTTCAGAGAGGGGATAACATCCCCAAGGTATTAGTGTTCTCAGAGGATGGATATTTCCTTCGAGCCTGGAATTATACAGTTGACACACCCCATGGTATCTTTGTCTCCGGCACAGCATATGAACAGTCCGTCTGGATCACAGACGTAGGAAGTGGTACGTGTGGTGCGCTCTGTTATATTGTCTTCCTCCACAGAAGTCACGTCTTGGCCCGTGTTCTTGCTTGTACATTTTAAGGCTAATCTAATCATAAATTTCTTTAATGCTTCACAAAATCATGTCTTTCTACAAATTTATATCACATTACTGTATAATCAAGAAACTCAATGGCACTGTAATCATGATTCTTTAAACTTGTCCCTTTGCTTGTTGTGTGTGGGAGCGGGCAGAGTCATTCTTCTGGCCGTGTCTCTTGTCTTTTGAACCAAGGTCTCTGATTGGCCTGGCACTCACGAGCAGGCTAGGCTAACTGGCTAGGGAGCCCCAGGGGCCTTCTTCACTTCCCAATGCTGGGATTACAGTGCACACACTTATACTCCAGGTTTTTGTTTTTCCTGGCATTGGTTGTAGGTACAGAACCCAGGTCCTCATTCTTGAGTGACAGCTTTTTCCCAGTAGACTCAACTGTGAGATCACATCAGGTGTCAGTCAGTGGACTCTGAATAGTTTGTACCGCTGTCTCTTGAAAGGAAGTATGAAATGATAGGAAGCCACAGTTTGATGCCCAGAGATGAGCAGACACTGGTATTGACAGTTTTGAAATTCCACTCACTTGAGCATGTCTGAAACTTTCCTACCAACAGATAGTGTGCAGTGTTGAAAAACCAGGTGGGCTCAGTAGCTTTGTAGCTGCAGAAGTTGTAGGGGACCACAGTTCGCCAGTGCTGCTGGTGTGTCAACATGAGAAATGGGAGGGTCAGGGCGGATGTTGCCAGTGTCCTTCCTGGTCTGGTTATGTTCCTACTTCCCCAGTGCTTGATAAGTCTTTATAGCATCAGGAAGGTCACACTTGGTAACAGAGCACAAACTTATTTCTAGGCTTCAGGTAGTGAGCGAGCAATCTGTTTAGTTAAATCTTTATCTTGGAAGGCAAAAGCTTATTAAACGTTTCACAATTGGCAGCTGATGAGTGTTAGGGCTGCACACTTCTCAAAGACTCATAACTTTTCATCTTTCTTCCTCAAGTCTTTTTTTCCTCCCTTCAGATACTTGCCAAAGCCTAGGCATGATTCTCCGAACACTCACTTCCCTTTCTGCCTTGAGGCTGCTTACAAACCTCGTGGCTTCCTCAATTGCTCTTCTTTAACTTCCTTTCCCAGGCAGCTGTTAAGATCTATAGTTTGGGTGCCCTGGAGTTTTCCTTTTAAGTCCCAGTAAAATTGGCCTTGAACTTAAAAATCTAGGAAATGGGAAGATGCTCAGTGGTTTAGAACACTTGTGCTTGCAGACCTGGGTGTGTTTCCCACACCACATGACCACTCACAACCCTCTGTAAGTCCAGGCACAGGGAAGCCTATGCCATCTTCTAGCCTCGGGCATGCCTGCAGGCAAACACTCATGTACTTAAATAAAGTGAAATAAAACACTCTTGGAAGCATATTTGAACTTATATAATAATGTAATGAGATTTGACTATTTCTCTCTCTCTTCTTCTCTGTCCCCAGAATTAGCTGTGAGAGTCCTTTAATTTTAATCTATTCTGTTCATGTCTCCCTTAAAAAGAAGAAAAAGCAAGTCATCACTGGTTCCCAGAAACAAGCACAGCACAGATGATCTCATTCTCTTCTTTGCGTCTTGTTTTCCACCCTCAGATCAGAGAAACAATTTTTATGCTCTTCCCATTTTCAAATGAATTGATTTCTTCAAGTGAAGATCTAGCTGCAAGTCAACCACTTAAACAAATCATAAGTACTCTGTCCCCCTTTTCCAAGTCTTTAGAACTTGGAGGTGTGCTCTCTAGCACTTCGGTGTTCTCTTGGGTAGAACCTCAGCATTAGCACTCAGGTCCAGGCTGTAAGTCAGGCGGCTCTCCAGGCTGAGCTGGAATGAGGGCTGCCCCGCTGGACGTCAGTCTTTAGGTACCTGCCAGTTAGGTTCACCTCCTGTGCCTCTGCTAACGGCTTCATAGTTTCCCTTATTCGCTCTTATATACTTTATTCTTTAACTTGTAAGGTCATTATAGCTCCAGGAGTATTTTTCTCTTATGAAATTAGTTCAACTTTGAATTTGCTTCTGCTGTGAGAAAAATGTAATTTAAAACAATAGTGCTAGTTATAGAGGACTTTCTGTGGCCTTACTAACTTTATAATCTGTGCATGGTTAATTGAAATAACAGCTTTGAACGTCAGTTGTCTGTGTTTTAGTTTATTCTTAATTTCTTGTACAAGCAATGGGTTGTTTACTTCTTTGGGTTTTTTTGGGGGGGAGGTGGGGAGCTTTTTGAGCCAGGGTTTCTCTGTGTAACCTTCCTTGGCTGTCTTGGGATTCACTCTATAGACCAGGATGGCCTCAAACTCAGAGATCTGCCTGCCTCTGCCTCCTAGTGCTGTAACTAAAGGTGTGTGCCTCCACCACCTGACCAAACTGTGTGTTTTAAGTATGCAAATTATCCTACACTTTCTCTGTTAGGAGCCAGTGTTTTTCTTGTGTCCAGAGTCTCCTTATTTTGGAGTGTTAGATTAGTTCATCTCCAGGTTTGTTCACACCTTATGAAAGGCTGCTTGTCACCTGTCACACTTAAATATGCAAATCTCTTGGCTCCTGTTGCTGAGCAGCCTAGTGAAAGGTTTGCCTTAGCTTATAGAAGATGTGAATGCTGTATAATCCTTGTGACACTTGCTTGTCTTTATCTACAGGACCCTATGGCCATACTGTTAAAAAATATAACTCCCTGGGTGATCTTGTTCAAATCTTGGGAACCCCAGGCAAGAAGGGCACTGGCTTGAACCCGCTGCAGTTTGATAACCCTGCAGAGTTATATGTAGATGACACGGGAGAGATTTATGTTGTGGATGGAGATGGGGGACTGAATAACAGACTGCTCAAACTATCCCAAGGTATGACTTGGTATGATCATGATTATAATCATAGCGATATTATTTTATAAAGTGATTTTAATTTGTTTGCTGTGTGGGATAATGTAACCATAATGTACATGAGGTTGTCTGTAAAGGTTAAATACAAGCAGATCTGTTGCTGAAAATATGTAGGGTTTGTACCCCACCGTAGATTTATTTCAATCCCAAATAAAAGACACAAAACCTTTATATTTATAATAGGCCTTAGAATTAGAGCTGGGTAGATATCAACTCTGTGCTATTTTGTCTATTTCTCTGTCAATAATCCCAAGTATCACCTGTTACAGTCTGCCTAGGCTACTCCTACTCTGAGCCCTCAAGGCTGTGTGCTCAGACCCACCTACCCTTTCTCCTCTCTCCCCAGTGGTCTCTGCCTCAGACCCCAAAGCCCTGCCTACCTCTCTTCTGCCCTGCTACAGGCTGTAGGCATCTTTATCCAACCAAATAGTTTTAAATTAAAGAGCAAACTTTGCATGACAAAAGCTGGTATAGGTGAGAATTCCCTCTTGACCTTGGGTTACAGAATTTAGCATTACAATACATAACAAGGGACTAAACCTCTACACAAATCTGATTGCTGGGATTACCAATACCCCTTCTGTTCAGAGGCTGTGTGACCCTCCTGGACTGAGGTGGTGTAAACTTTTCAGTCCTGTTTCTGATGGGGAAGTCCGGAAGCTGAGTCCCTGTCAGTCTAACAGTAAGGCTTTATGCAGTGCCTTCTATAGGCCCTCAGTAGCTACCTCAGCCTCAGGTCTGTTCTGAAGAGAACAATAAAACTAATCTGTGACAGAGACTTTCAAGCCTGAACTGGGGAGGCACTGCAGGGTTTCCTGAAGAGGCAACCCTTGGCTGAGCTGTAGACAGAGGGCCAGGCAGGACACTACTGGAGGTGGTGCCCAGATTTGTGGGAGCCCTGAGCTGGAATGGAAACAAAGCATAGCTTTCTCAGCAGCCCAAAGGAAATGTGGGGTGCCATTAAAGCTTCTCTGAGGGTTTCATAGTTGTGCTCTGCTAGTAGTCTGAGGGATTTTCAGTCAAACAGACATATTCCAAAAACGTTTTTAAATACACAGAATGTTGAGAGTTATTTCTGGTGAGTCTGTCTTTAGGAATTAACTTAGTCTCTAACACAGAAAGTAAAGCAGGCATCCAGAGATTCTGTAAAAGCAAGAAATTAGTAAAGTTAGGAACAGGCTGAACATAACATAAAAGGTTGTTTTAAAAAAAAACCAGCTGCAAAGAAGGTCACTCTAGACAATAGAAATTTATTGTCATAGTTTGGGAATCCAGAAGTCTGAAACACATAGGGTGGGTGATGTTCCCACTGAGGGCTCAGTGTGGGCCCTTCTTCTCCTCAGCTGTGGCAGTATGACTTTGTGGGCTCCTCTCTGTGTCTCTGAAGGTTGCATCACTTTCTTATAAGGCCTTAGGGCCTACTGTAAATCCAGGATAATCTCAGGATCCCTTTCTAGCTTAATTATATCTTTAAAATCTTTCATCTGAAAGAGCCACATTCCCAGAAACAGTGTGTTAGGTGTGGACTAGTCTTTTGAGAGAGAGGTCAGTCCATTAGGCTCTAGTGACTGACCTCTAGTGAATAGAGGGAGACCATAAAATCTACCATAGCTGGGTACATACTTGTAGTTCCTGGCTTCCAGGAAGCTACAGTAGGAGGAGGATGGCTAAGAGTCTGAGGCCAGCCTGAACTACAGTGTTCAAGGCTAGCCAGGACTATATAATATGACTCTCTGTCTCAGGAAGGGAAAACTCAATTGAGCAAAAAAATGAGGTTTTGGGTGTTTTTGTTTGTTTGTTTTTGGTTCAGAGGGAACTAGTTTGAAGGAGACGGTACAGGAACTCTGAACAGTGCCTTGGATGTCCGAACAGCTCAGGTGAAGCTAATGAAATGGTAGACTGAAGGAGCATGAGTTAGACAGACAAAGCCAGAAAAGAATACTCAAGTCCTCAGTGTGGGATACATTTCTTTTGCAGTAGGCAAGACAAAACCAAATGGAAACACTTATGTTTCACTATTATTCATATGTATTTACCGTTTGTAGATTTCCTGATCCTCTGGCTGCGTGGAGAGAATGGAACAGGACCTGCAAAGTTCAACATACCTCACAGCGTTACACTTGACTCAGTTGGTCGGGTAAAGACAGTGTCCTTGTGTTTGCAGCTGTGTGGATGTGGGTGGGTGGGCTTGTCTTGGTGTATGTATCCTCTTTTCATTTCTGTTGCTGTGAGAAAAACAAAACAAACAGAAGAACCCAAGGAAATCCCAAGTAGGGGAGAAAGAAAAATCAAGGCCGGAGCTTCAGACATCTCTGTTGTCCCAAGTCAGGAGCAGGGAGGGGTGAATGCACATGTGCTGCCTTGCTCGCACTTAAACATCATACAGCTCAGCTCTCCACCTCAGCCTAGGGAATGGTGCCACCCACACAGTAAGCTGAGTGTACCCATGTCAAGTAAAGCAAACCATACAATCCTGTTCAGATGTTCCCACAGGCTAGTCTGACATACACAGTGCTGCTTGAATATTCTCTACCTAGGTGGTCTTAGGTTGTATCATATTGGCAGTTAAAGGTAACCACAGTAGGCAGGCCTAAACAGTTTCTCTAGAGCAGGCTTGGCACATATACTCCTAAAATGTTCGGACACTGTTCTGATGAAGTTCTCTAAATACTTAGAAATGAACAAAATAGATAATTCTATAGTTTTTAAATGACTGAGGGAACAGGTAATGAATCTAAAACTTGGAAAAGAAACTTTGCCTTCTACTTGGAAGAACGTTATTATCAGTGTTTGAGATACTTCAGTTCACAAGGGGAGCAGAGCAGCACTGAGGGAAATGGGCAGGTGAGTGCCAGAGGCTGATCCCGATGGAGTTGAGCCCTCTGCAGCTTCTGCCCTTTCTGCTTCCCAGGGAGCTCAGCCATTTCTTCCTTCCAGCCCCGTCCACTGCTGCCTCCTAGGCTTTTACTCATCTGTTAAACAGAGACGCTGCTTCTTGGGATATTAGAGGTCACCTTCTAGCAGCGAAGACCCCGTCAGCAGTGTTAACTGCTCTGTCTCCTCTGGTAACTGTACTTCGAATCACAGCCCTGCTGTTACATCACGGCTTTGAGCGCATGTGCTGAATGGAGTTCTGAGGGGTCATACCTGTGTTAAATAAGTAAACGTGTTGACGCGCAGTGTTTTGGTCAGACTGCTTTGAGCTCTAGGTCAGGCTGCCCTTTGACATGCAAAGTCTGGATCAGCTTGCCTTCCTTGATGCTAGTTCCATTTTTTTTTTTTTTTTGCTTTAAAAAAATCCCATTTTGCAGAGCAAGAGAGATAGAGATGCAGTCAGATTCACCATGGTGAGGAGAGTTCTTAGGGGCCAGCAAGATGGCTTGGAGGAGCAGCCTGAGACCGACCAGTGAGTTGTGAGAGAGACAGCTCATTCTTTACATACCTTGGACTTTTGCTTGTCAGTTGTTGCAGCTGTGGGGCAACAAGGACCCATGGCCTTACACATGCAGGAGAGCATCTCAGTACTGGGCTACGTCCCTGCCCCTGCACCCTGATATTTTCTAACAGTTATTTGGTATTCTGCACATTGTACATAACTCATTTTATCACCACCATGATCCTTCTGAAGAGTGAATTTACTCCACAGTTAAGGAATGTTTCTAGGAGAGGCTTTCTCATGATCAAATGTGTTGGGTACTGAAGAGGAAAAAAAAAAAAAAATCTGCAGTACCATCCATCCTGAGATGTGAATGTTCCTTCCTTAGACCCTGAGCAACCCCATCACTGCTCAGGACACTTGTGTGGGCACCAGCCTGTCACTGTCTTGTGTCTATAACAGTCAGTGGCTACCAAAATCCACATACACCAATGAGAATAAAGTCAGGGTTGCACTGAGCTTTACAAACCCAAGAAATCTGAAGGATCTGTGAGGGGCGTGGTCTGTGCTATATGGAGAGCGTATAATTGTAGAATCTATGGATCTCCATGAATGCTATTGAGAACAAATCTAAGCTCCCTGCTTTATGATAGGAGTGTCTTAGTAACTCACTGTAGCCTATAAAAAAAACAAATTAAGCCTGCTATGCTTTCTGTGTTACTAAGGTGCCCAAGTTTCCTCCTCGTCAGTGGCTTTCTGTACTGTGGGCCCATCCCAGGAATAACAGATGCTTGTTTAGAAATGACACCGAGAGAGGAAACACCTGAGCCTCTGAGGAGCAAGGTTGCTTTTCTTTGTCTTGTACCTGGCTTAGGAGCTGATTCAGTTGTCAGTGATGAAGACAAAAATCAAAGGGATGGGCCAGTTTGTCCTTTGCCAGTGTTGCTGATCCTTTTCATGGTGTGGAGGACTTCTGTGTTTAATGCGGTTGATGGCTCTGTTCTTTGGGCTGAGGTGGACGCACATTAGACTGTGGCATTTGCACTTCCTAGTGCATTCAGAGCAGGTGTTTAACCTGCTGAAAATGGAGCTAGTGATGCCTGTTCTTCAGAGTCCTCAAGCACTGGGACTGTGTGCAGAGCTGATAGAGCTACTCATGTTTCTCTCCGTGCTGTGGGTCTCTTCCCATTGACATGAGTTTTTGGTTTTTCAGGTGTGGGTTGCTGACCGAGGAAATAAAAGGCTCCAAGTATTTGATAAAGACACTGGGGAGTGGTTAGGAGCCTGGGACAACTGTTTCACAGAGGAGGGGCCTTCTGCTGTGAGGTAATCCCTGCTGGTTGTTCTAAACACTTGTTTTAGTGGTTGTGGGACCCGATTCTTCTCAAGAGTGTCTGAAAGTTTAAAATGCATATTTTTAGTTAATCAAGGGAAAATGGAAAGAAACAAGAGTCCAAAGAAGTTAGAGATCTGAGATTTTCAAATCCTTTGAGAGATCTCTAATCATAGAAAAGCAGCTGACATCTCCCCTGCCTGAGGCATTGCTTCTGTCTCTCAGGAACCGGAAGGCACATCATGCCCCAGGAGCCATGCACTATAACCTGAAAAGCTATGACGTGTCTCACAGCTGCGAAGCCAGGCCCACTCCCCGGTTCCCTGCAGCACGGCCCAGACCTTGAAAGAGTGGGGGTTATTGATCTCTCTCTCCTCCTAGGTTCACCCCCGATGGGAAGTACTTGATTGTGGCCCAGCTGAACCTCAGTAGGCTGTCAGTTTTGGTTGCCCCGCCATCTGGAAGCGTTGGAGACTGCTCTGTGATCAGCACCATCCAGCTGGCAGACCAGGTTCTGCCACATCTTTTAGAGGTCGACAGAAAGACCGGAGCTGTCTATGTAGCAGAAATTGGGGCAAAACAAATACAAAAATATGTCCCATGGCACAGCCGCACCCCTGCCTTTGGGGCTTAGTGCTTCCGGCTAGGAGGAGCTTCAAGTAGCAGTTCAGCACCTCAGAGTCATTGCATTTAAAAAGTCATTCATGCACAGCGCCATCTTTACCTCCTCTTCTACCAGAAATGTGTGTTGTTGTGTCATGAAGAGTCATGTGTCCTTGTGGTTTGGGGACTTGGTTTTACAACTAAGTATGTAAGAATGATTTTGCTTTTTGGTGGCCCTAGGAGTTGAACTCACTGTTTCCTACATGCTAGGCAGCTGCCTTAGCAGGATCTTCACACAAGCAGCTTTTAAAGAGAGAAATGCAATTCTAAAATGGGGTCATGAGGGCAAGCGGTGGTTGTAACCAAGTTACTTGCCTATATCGATTAACTCTGGGTTCCTGGGTAACTTTGATTTCATGTGAAGCTGTTTGATGCATGCAGAGGGCCGTACTGGTCCAGAGGATTCGGAAGTGAGGAAGCAGTGTGGTCTGCCTGCGGTCCAATAGAGAGATAAGTGGGCGTGGTGACACAGGAGGAGCTGTGTGTGGGGGGGGTTCTGGGGGGTTCATGGAGACTGGGCACAGAGTGGGCCGAGAGATTACGTGAGAAAGAGGCAACAGTACCATCCAGGTAGAGAAGGGCTGAGGCAGACATCACGCATTAGGAGAAGAAAACAGCAAAGGGTTTGGTCTTTGGCTACAAAATGCTTACTGTCACCCTCTACAAGACTGCATCCAGCGTCTAAGCAGTGTGCTGCAGTGAAGATCCGCAGGCAGGTGTAGACCCCTGCTGGCAGTAAGGACCACCCATGCCAGTGTGCAGTATAAACTCACGTCCTTACTAGCACCTGCCTACCTCAGAGGTATTTCAGAAGTAGAACCATTTTCATGAAAGTGTGCCACATGCCTGAGGTATTACAATGACAAATACCTACCTTCCTAGCCCTCTTCTGCACTGCCTAAATACTGTCCTTCAGATGTGCGTCTTGCTCCTTCAGTTTGTTCTGGTTGGTTCTAGGTTCTGATGAAACCCTTTCCGATCAGGGCATTTTGATCGCACATTGCTTTTGCTCCTTTTGCGTCCTTCTGTCCCAGAGTTTTACTGTGACTTGTACAGCCTAAGCTGCCTGTACCCCACCCAGTCCAGCTGAGGGGCAGTGTGGGCAGAAGGTGAGCCTCCAACAGAAGAGCACTGGACCCTAATGTTGAGTGTGTCCCCAACACTTCCCAGATTGCGATGCAGAAAAGCCACCGTAGTTTTCTCTTCACTGAGGGAGCATTGTTCCTCCCTCGTTCACTAATGCCGTTTGGACTGGGTGGGCAGCAGGCACAGGTGTCTAGATGGAGCCTGGAGCGCATTACAGGGTGTTCCAAGACTGGTGTAATTATGAGGCATGCCAGGTTTGCCTGGCTGTTCAAGGCGTCTACAAACTGAGAAGTCTACAACTATGATCAGTTGACCTGGATGAAAAGGTAGTGTGAGGCTTGTCTTGGTAAGCCAGACAAATGCAGGTGCCCTCTGAAGAAGAGCAGACTGGCTGAACTGCCTTTGTTATTTGTTTTATTTGCCTGTTTATTCTGGATCGTTTTTATTGTGGCCTGTGCTTTGATCAGACCCGTCCTGTGCTCTCTCCCCTTCAGCTCCTCCCCGCCCTCCATCACCTTTCCCTCCCAGTTTCCATGGACCTGGCACTGCCAGGATGTGCAAATGTCCACCTCAGCCATCCATCCGACAGGGTCTCAGCTCCTGCTAGGCTTCACGAGTCTCCCTGCTCTGTGCCGGGATATTGACTGCTGGTTTGTGGGTTATCACTGCTGCTGTGAGTTTGTCCCAGCAGATGGTGCTGTGCAGAGTCAGAGACGGAACATCAGAGTCTCTGACTCTGGAGGGAGCACATGTGGCTCTCTGTATTAATGTCCATCCATTCCAAATGAAGCGTCCGAGATGAGAATTGGTATGACGGTGGGGCAGTGTATTATACTCGCTATACCAGAATAATAGCATTAGATAGTCCCCTGGGGCTAGGGCCTAGCCAGCCAGTTAGCAGTACCATGCAGCCTTCATCTTTTAGAGCAGGCCCTGAATCCAGTCAGAAAGTGGTTGGTTACACATAATATTTGCAATTCTCTCATTTTTACGGGCCAGTCCTTTCTGTAGCCCTCAGGCTTCACAACTGGTTATGATTGCTGAACATTTTCTCCGTCCATAGTATAAATAGAACCTTCTAGAACTGTGAGAGCTAGCCAGTAGGGATGAAGCTTCCAGGCCAGTGTTGGCATGCTTTCTTTACAGATCCTTAGAAAATTTGCTGCTGATGTTCTTGTTTATCTTATGAGATCGGTGTGTTTATAATTAAAGCATTTCACTCTGGGTCAGTGAGTTAAAGAAATAAGACTTGTGTTTTCTCTTGGAACATTCAAGTTTTGCAAAGAAAAATGTATATATCTGGCTCCTTGTTTTATTTTATTTTTTTATTTATTTTAATGGTAGAAGAATTTCAGTAGCCATGAGATTTCAGGTTGGTGAGTCTGGGCATGCTGGTATACATCTATAACTCAGCACTCTGGAGGCCACAGCAAGATCTCAAGTTGCAGACTGGACCAGCTGTAGACTACAGTTCGCTGTGTTAAACCCAGGACTGAAGACATAGCAGGGGCTGAGAACATTGTTTTTGCCCTCATCAAGCATAAACTGCTGACTGAGCGAGGACGGGCTCACAGGGATGTGTGTGCATGCCCTGCGTTTACACGGGTGGGAATTCGAACCCAAGCCCTCAAGCCCAGCCTGCAAATGCTCAAATCCAAGGAGCCATCTCAGCTTTCCACATTGTTCTGGATTATGTTATGTGTCTGTCTGTCGGTATGTGCGGGTGAGTGTGTGTCGGTGGAGGCAGAGGAATTTGCGTCCGCTGGAGCTGGCGAGCATGAAACTGAACTCAGTTTCAGCCCCAGGAGTCTGGATTTTGTGATAGAAAGCTTCCTAGCTTTATTCTTGACACAGAGGGAACTATTCTGTATTAAAAAGCCAAAGACTGTGATCTTTCCTCCCACTTTGAGAATGAATCTTTCAAATGGAGAAGACATGGTTATAGTAATAATGAACAAAACTACCACTTGTGTTATGGTCTTATAACTGCTTTATGTACCATTGTTGGAAGGCTAAGGTAACAGAGACTAACCTGTTGGGCTCTGGTTTTAAAAGATGATTGGATTTGACTATATAGCTAATCAAACTGGAAACTCTTTAAAGTTTTAATTTTTAGACACACTTAATTAAATAAAAAAATTTGAAAGGCCCTGATCTTACACAACTGGGTTATTTTTTCAGCTGTATGCTTTCAGCAATAATCCAATAAAAAATTTGAAGCCAGAATTTATCAGCTTTATTCACTTTACAAACAAGAATGTTTTGGAGCTACTGTCCAGTCAGCCAGCAGTACTCTTCTGGGAGGATGCAGTTGGCATGTGTGTTCCAGTCTTCAGCCAGGAGAGGGCAGTAGAGTTCTGCGTATCGTAGGCGTGTCTTGAACTAGCTGGCGAAAGACAATGCCAGGCTTCCACGTGGTCTTGACTTTGAAACTGAAGATACAGTGTGGAACACCCGTGTGCTTTCCTTTGTTTCTACAGTATACTTACATCAAAAGGACTCTGGTGTACACATGACACAATTCCAAGGGCTGAACATTGTTCTGGCTTAATTTGTTTTCTACAATTAAAAGGGAAAAAGTTTTAACAGTTTTCAGTAATTCAGACATAGGTAATTCATGAGCACGAATATACTGGATTAGTTTTGCTGATCAGGGCTTTAAAGCTTCTTACTTGTGCTAGTTGATTATTTTATAAACAAGAAAAGTGGATTATTTATTTAAAAGACTAAATGATTCTTCTACCTGGCCCTTAGCCATCATATGAGTTTATGACGTAAAGTAAATACCTCATATGGCTCTTTTTTAAAAATCATTTTTATTGAATATTCTATGTATTAATATTTCAGATGTTATCCTCATCTTCCACTCTTCCATCTCCCTCCCCATCCCCTTGCTTCCATGAAGGTGCTCCCACTCCCAACTACCCTTTCCCATTTCATCGCCTTGGCATTCCACTACACTGGGAAAATGAGTCTTCACTGGAACAAAGGCCTCTCTTCCCATTGATGCCAGACAAGGCCATCCTCTGCTACATATGCAGCTGGAGCCATGGGTCTCTCCATGTGTGCTCAGTGGTTGGTGTTTTAGTCTCTGGGAGCTGTGGAGGTGGGGGAGGAGTATGATTGGTTGATAATGTTCTTCCCATGGGGTTGCAACCCTTTCATCTCCTTCAGTCTTCTCTCTGACTCCTCCATTGGGGTCCCCGTGCTCAGTCTGGTGGTTAGCTGCAGCATCCTCCTCTGTCAGTATGGCTGTGGCAGAGCCTCTGAGGAGACATCCCTATCAGGCTCCTCAGTAAGCATCAACAATAGGGACTGGGTTTGGTGCCTACGTGTGGGATGGATCCCCAGATGGGACAGTTCCTGGGTGATCTGTTCTTCAGTCTCTGCTCCGCTATTAGTTCCTGTGTTTCCTCCCATGAGTATTTGTTCTCCCTTCTACGAAAGACTGAGGCATCCACCTTCTGGCCTTCCTTCTCTTTGAGCTTCATAAGGTCTGTGAATTGTTTCTTGGATATTCCGAGCTTTTGGGCTAGTGTTTGCTTATCAGTGAGTACATACCATGAGTGTTCTTTTGTGACTGGGTTACCTCACTCAGGATGGTATTTTCTAGTTCCATCCATTTGCCTAGGAATTTCATAAAGTCATTGTTTTCAATAGCTGAGTAGTGCTCCATTGTGTATATGTGCCACAATTTCTGGATTCATTCCTCTGTTGAAGGACATCTGGGTTCTTTCCAGCTTCTGGCTATTATAAATAAGGCTGCTATGAACATGGTGGAGCATGTGTTCCTGTTAGATGTTGGAGCATCTTTTGAGTAGATGGCTAGGACTGTTATAGGTAGTTCCTTAGGTAAATACTATGTCCAGTTTTCTGAGGAACCATCAAACTGTATGCCTCAGTTGAAAATTCTTTGTTTAGCTCTGTACCCCATTTTTTAATACGGTTATTTGGTTCTCTGGAGTCTAACTTCTTCAGTTCTTTGTATATATTGGATACTAGCCCTCTATCAGATGTAGGATTGGTAAAGATTTTTTTCCCAATCTGTTGATTGCCATTTTGTCCTATTGACAGTATCCTTAGCCTTACAGAAGCTTTGCAATCTTATGAGGCCCCATTTGTTGATTCTTGATCTTAGAGCATAAGCCATTAGTGTTCTGTTCAGGAAATTTTCCCCAGTGCCTATGTATTCTAAGTTCTTCTCTGCTTTCTCTTCTATTAGATTCAATGTATCTGGTTTTATGTAGAGGTATTTGATTCACTTGGATTTGCGTTTTGTACAAAGAGATAAGAATTGGTTGATTTGCATTTTTCTATATGCTGACTTCCAGTTGAACAAGCACCATTTGTTAAAAATGTTTCCACTTTTTTCCATTGAATATTTTTGACTCCTTTGTCAAAGATCAAGTGACCATAGGTGTGTGGTTTCATTTCTGGGTCTTGAATTCTAGTCTATTGATCTACCTGTCTGTCTCTGTACCAATACCATGCAGTTTGTATCACGATTGATCTGTAATACAGCTTGAGGTCAGGGATGGTGATTCTTCCAGAAGTTCTTTTATTGTTGAGAATAGTTTTTCCTATGCTGGAGTTTTTGTTATTCCAAATGAATCTGCAAATTGCTCTTTCTAACTCTATGAAGAATTGGGTTGGAATTTTGTTGGGGATTGCATTGAATCTGTAGATTGCTTTTGGCAAGATGGCCATTTTTACTATGCTGATCCTTCCAAACCATGGAAATGGGAGATCTTTCCATCTTCTGAGATCTTCAATTTCCTTCTGAGACTTGAAGTTCTTGTCATACAGATCTTTCACTTGCTTGCTTAGGATCACACCAAGGTATCTTATATTATTTGTGACTATTGTGAAAAGTGTCATTTCTCTAATTTCTTTCTTAGCTTCTTTATACTTTGAGTAGAAAATGACTACTAATTTGTTTGAGTTAATTTTATATCCAGCCACTTTGCTGAACTTGTTTATCAGCTGTAAAAGTTCTCTGGTGGAATTTCTGGGGTCACTTAAGTATATTATCGTATCAGCTGCAAATAGTGATATTTTGACTTCTTCCTTTCCAAGTGTATCCCTTTGATTTCCTTTTGTTGTCTATTTGCTCTGGCCAGGACTTCCAGTACTATATTGAATGGGTAGGGAGAGAGTGGGCAGCCTTGTCTAGTCCCTGATTTTAGTGGGATTGCTTCAAGTTTCTCACCATTTACTTTGATGGTGGCTACTGGTTTGCTGTATATTGTTTTTACTATGTTTAGGTATGGGCCTTGAATTCCTGATTTTTCCAAGACTTTTAACATGAAGGACTGTTGAATTTTGTCAAATGATTTCTCAGCATCTGAAGAGATGATCATGTGTTTTGCTTTTTTTTTTTCTTTTTTGAGTTTGTTTATATAGTGGATTACGATGATAGATTTTCATATATTGGACCATCCCTGCATCCCTGGGATAAACCCTACTTGATTATGGTGAACTATCGTTTTGATGTGTTCTTGGATTCAGTCTGCAAGAATTTTATGAGTATTTTTGCAACGATGTTCATGAGAGAAACTGGTCTGAAGATCTCTTTCTTTGTAGGGTCTTTGTATGGTTTAGGTATAAGCATAATTGTGGCTTCGTAGAAGGAATTGTGTAGTGTTCCTTTAGTTTCTATTTTGTGGAATAGTTTGGAGAGTATTGGTATTAGGTCTGATAGAATTCTGCACTAAATCATCTGGTCCTGTTTTTTTTTTTTTTTTTTTTTTTGGTTGGGAGACTTATTGAGTGCTTCTATTTCTTTAGGGATTATGGGACTGTTTAGATGGTTTGTCTGATCCTGATTTAGTTTTGCTACCTGGTATCTGTCTAGATAATTGTCCATTTCATCCAGATTTTCCAGTTTTATTGAGTATAAGCTTTTGTAGTAGAATCTGAAAATTTTTTTTATTCCCTCAGTTTCTATTGTTATGTCTCCCTTTTTATTTCTGATTTTGGTAATTTGAATACTGTCTCTGCTCTTGTTGATTTTCTCAAAGAACCAGATCCTGGTTTTGCTGATTCTTTGTATAATTCTTTTTGTTTCTACTTGGTTGATTTCAGCCTTTGGTTTGATTATTTCCTGTTATCTATTCCTTTGGGGTATATTTGCTTTTTTTTTTTTTTTTTTTTTTTTTATTCTAGAGCTTTCAGGTGTTCTGTCAAGCTGCTAGTGTAGGCTCTCTCCAATTTCTTTTTGGAGGCACTCAGAGCTATGAGTTTTCCTCTTAGTACTGCTTTCATTGTATCCCACAAGTTTGTGTATATTGTGCCTTCATTTTCATTAAGTTCTAAAAAGTATTTAATTTCTTTCTTTATTTCTTCCTTGACCAAGTTGTCATTGAGTAGAGCATTGTTCAGCTTCCATGTGTATGTGGGCTTTCTGTTGGTTTTGTTCCTATTAAAGACTGGCCTTAGTCCATGATGACCTGATAAGATGTATAGGATTATTTCAATCTTCTTGTATTTGTTGAGGCATGTTTTGTGACTGATTATGTGGTCAGTTTTGGAGAAGGTACTGTAAGGTGCTGAGAAGAAGGTCCATTCTTTTGTTTTAGGATGGATTGTTCTATAGATGTCTGTTAAATCCATTTAGTTCATAACTTCTGTTAGTTTTACTGTGTCTCTGTTTAGTTTCTGTTTTTATGATCTGCTCATTGATGAGAGTGGAGTGTTGAAGTCTCCCACTATTATTGTGTGTGGTGCGATTTATGCTTTGAGCCTTAGTAAAGTTTCTTTTATGAATGTGTTTGCCTTTGCATTTGGAGCATGGATGTTCAAAATTGAGAGTTCATCTTGATAGATTTTTCCTTTGATGAGTATGAAGTGTCCTTCCTCATTTTTTGATAACTTTTGGTTGAAAGTCAATTTTATTTGATATTAGAATGGCTACTGTAGCTGCTTTCTTGGGACCATTTTCTTGGAAAATCTTTTCTCAGACTTTTACTCTATGGTAGTGTTTTTCTTTTTCACTGAGATGTGTTTTGTGTATGCTGGGTCCTGTTTATGTATCCAGTCAGATAATCTATGTCTCTTTATTGAGGAATTGAGTCCATTTATGTTAAGAGATATTAAGGACTAGTAATAGTTGTTTCCTGTTATTTTTTTCTCACAGTTTATTATTCAATTACAGGTCACAGATATGATGCAAAAAGCACTGTTTGGTTTTCTAAAACACAGATTTGAAGTTTCCTGTTATTTTTGTTGTTAGAGGTAAAATTATGTTTTTGTAGCTATCTTCTTCTGAGTTTGTTGCAAGAAGACTACTTTCTTGATTTTTCTAGGGTGTAGTTTCCCCCTGGTGTTGGAGTTTTCCCTCTATTATCCTTTGTAGGGCTGGATTTGTATAAAAATACTGTGTACATTTGATTTTGTTATAGAATATCTTGGTTTCTCCATCTATGGTAATTGATAGTTTTCCTGGTATAGTAACCTGGGCTGGCATTTGTGTTTTCTTAGGGTCTGTATGACGTCTGTCCAGGATCTTCTAGCTTTCATAGTCTCTGTTGAGAAGTCAAGTGTGCCTTTGTATGTCACTTGGCCTTTTTCCATTACTGCTTTTAATATTCTTTCTTTGTTTTGTGTATTTGGTGTTTTGACTACTATGTGACAAGAGGCATTTCTTTTCTGGTCCAATCTGTTTAGAGTTCTGTAGATTTCTTGTATGTTCATAGACATCTCTTTCTTTAGTTTTGGGCTTCTATAATTTTGTTGAAGATATTTACTGGTCCTTTAAGTTGGGAGTCTTTGCTCTCTTCTCTACCTATTATCCTTAGTTTGGTCTCCTCATTGTGTCCTGGATTTCCTGGATGCTTTGGGTTAGGAGATTTTTGCATTTTGCATTTTCTTTGACTGTGTGTCAGTGTTTTCTATGGCATCTTCTATACCTAAGATTCTCTCTTCTATCTCTTATATATATATATATATATTTTTTTTGTGATGCTTGCATCTAAGACTCCTGGTCTTTTTTCTAGCTTTTCTATCTCCAAGGTTGTGTCTTTTTGTGATTTCTTTATTGTTTCTATTTCCATTTTTAGTTCTTGCATGGTTTGTTTAATTTTTCACTTGTTTGGTTTTGTTTTCCTTTTAGCTCTTTAAGGAATATTTAATTTATGTTTCTTCTTTAAGGGTTCTACTTGTTTACCTGTGTTATCCTGTGTTTCTTTAAGGGAGTTACTTGTGTCCTTCTTAAAGTCCTTTATCATCATCATGAGGTATGATTTCTAATCCAAATCTTGCTTTTCTGGTGTGTTGCGATGTCTCTCCACTACTTGCTGTGGTGGGAGAACTGGGTTCTGATGTTGCCAGGTTTTCTTGGTTTCTGTTGCTTAGGTTCTTGCACTTGCCTCTTGCCATCTTGTTATCTGTGATGTTAGTTGGTCTTGCTGTCTCTGACTGGAGCTTGTCCCTCCTTTGGGCCTGTGAGCCTGTGGGCTTAGGGGTGAGAGTGCTCCTGGGTGATCAGCTCTCTGCAGGCATATTTGGGGTCCTGATGGCAGTGGGATGGCCCTAGCTCTGGGTACAGATGGAGACCGGAAGGGCTGCTTCTTCCTTTCATATGTAAGAGTTAAATGGATGTTGAAAAGTGTCTTGGTATAATAAAGTTAAACAGTGTCTTTTTCAGCTATACCTCCTCATCATTCTTCATTGGCTTGTTCTCCATGACTTGCTCAGCCTGCTTACTTACAGAACTCAGGACCACTAGGCCAAGGATGGTCCTATCCACAATAGACTGGATCCTCCCCAATCCATCACCAATTAAGAAATGCCCTACATACAGGTTTACTTAAAATTCAGTCTTATGAAGGCATTTTCTCAATAAAGATTCCCTCCTATCAAATGACTATAGCTTGTGTCAAGTTGCCACAATTAGTTGCTGACCAAATTGACCCCTTCTCAAGTTGGCATACAAACACATTACTATTAAGCCATAACCTTCTTTCTTGCTTATTCACACATACATTAATAACTATCACAAATAAAAACATATTACATACTTAAAAGTCTTACAGTCTTTACAAATTTGAACACTAAAAGTTTAGACTCTAAAAACCCAAAGGTTTTTTTTTTTTTTAACTCAAAGTCTCTGTAAGTTTCTCTTTAAAAGTGCAAAATCTCTCAACCATGGGCTCCTGTAAAATCAGAATAAGCTGAATATTTTCTTATTCCAAGAAAGAATAATGGCACAATCACAATCTGAACAAAGCAAAACCAAACATCAGTAGTGTAAAATATCAGTGTCTCCTGTCTGGGACTCACTCACCATCTTCTGGGCTCTTTCTAAGTACCAGGTCACTTCTTTAGCTCTACCCTCTGCAGCGTACTCTGTTTCCCAAGCTCTGGCTGGCTTCATCCCACTGGTGCTGCTGTTATTTGTGGACTCCCATGGTATGGAATCTCCAAAATGCTGAAGTCTCTTGCTATAGCTGGGTTTCACTTTTACCAATAGCCTTTTCTGTACTCTCTTCAGGGTCTCTAGCCCTGCCACATAGTGTGAAGTCTCAACTATTCTCTATGACCCCTTCATGCCTTCAAAACCAGTACCACTGGGAAGACTCTTACTCTAGTTTGGCTGCCAGCACAAGGTAACTGTAACACAGCTTTTGGATACTCACCCTGAGGACATGTTTCAATGCTGCTGCTGCTGCTGCTGCTGCTGCTGCCTCTTTCTTTCTCCCTCCCCTCCCCCCTGTATGTGTGTGTGTGTGTGTGTGTGTGTGTGTGTGTGTGTATGTATGTGTGTGTGTGTGTATGTGTGTGTATCTTCTTCTCTCTCCTACTTTCTCTCCCTCTTCTCCCCCTCTTCTCATCTCCCCTTTTCTCTCCCCCTCACTTTCTCCCCACCTCTTTAAATAGAAGAAAGTATTTAATTGGGATTACCGTTAAAGAGAGTCCACGGTGGAAGAATGGAGACATGGATCCAGGAGCATCTGAGAGCTACATCTCTGACTGCAGCAGGAGGCTGGCAGAGGACACTAAGAGTGGCCCAAGACTTATGAAAATCTTAAAGCTGTCCCCAGGAACATTCCTCCAACGAGGCCAAACCTAATTTTTCTCAAATGGTTTCACAAGCTGGGGACCAAGTATTCATATGTATGAGCTCTAGATGCCATTCTCATTCAAACCTCTCCACAAACCCTGTGTTACTTCCTGATGAATGTCTGGGTTTTTTCTGTGTCTCAGGTGTTGCTGAAAATGGAACAATAAACATAGAGTAAACTGTCTCTAAATCATGGTAGTTTTACATTCTTTTGGGTATATACCCAGAAGTGGGATTTCTGAGTCATATGGTAATTCTATTTCTAGTTTTCTGGGAACGTCCATAGGTACAATGTCACATAATGGGTGTGAGAGCAAAATTCCCACCATCTGTGTGCGACCTGAGATTTCATTTTTCCACATTTTTATCTTTCATCCTTTCTTTTTGTCTCCCAGAATAACACAGCATAAAGGTTTGCTGATACCTCTTTTTTTTTGTAAGAAGAAATGCATTCATAAATGATAAACTATTTTGCAGCAAATACACAAAGCCATAACAAAGTCACTTGTTGTCAAGCCTCATGTGCCACACACAGCTGTATGCGTGACTGGCACATGGCTAGCTTGCTTTCACCCAGTCTCACCACGAGCAGATAAGCCGTGCACCGAACTGCAGCATCACTGGGGACAGGATGGCTCTTCACCGTTGCATATGCAGTCCATGTTTGGCTGCAACGTCCTTATGTCCACACATGCTTTAGAAGTACATTGCTCTGTCTAGAGTGTTTAACACCTAAATACTTGATCACGACTTTTTCTTTTTTAATTTTTGTGTGTGGAATTAGAGGAAACATAGTTTAATGAGATAATACAAAGCTGAAAAACAAAATTGTACTTATTGTCCAAATAACAGATATTCACAAGCAAACAAATAACCCTAGATGACCTGGGGTAAGACACTTGGCTTCCTTTCGGAGCCTCAGCTGCAACACCTGTATGAAGGGTTAATATCTCAACTGCAATGCCAGTATGGAGAGGCTAGTGACATTAGCCCCACTGCCTGGTAGTCAATGGCTTTGACAGAGACAATAGAACATCTTAAAATAGACTGACTCAAAGAACAAAGGCCAAATCTTGTGATTTTTTTTTATTGTTTTGTCCTCCCTCTCCAAAGTAGATGGAGTCTGTCCTAAACTGATTTTTTTTTAATTGAAGAACTTTATTTTTAAAAAACAAAGATAAATGTACAAATTTTAAGCATTTTTGCATAAAAGTATACAAATACATTTTTGTCATTGCTTGGCTTTTTTTTTTTTTTTTTAAGATTTGATACTTTGCATTAAGGTCTTACTAGTTACAATGAGCATAAAGTACATGTAAAACAGCATGTAACCCGGAATTAGTCAAAGTTTTCTTGGTGTGTAAGGAGTAAACATGATGTTTTTTTCTTTTCTTTTTTTTCTTGAACTTCACACAGTCTGTGAGTTGTTTCTGAGGTGTTCAGAACTTTCTGGGGTTAGTATCCAATTATCAGTGACTGCATATTATGTTTGTTCTTTTGTGACTGGATTATCTCGCTCAGGATGATATTCTCTAGATGCATCCATTTTCTTAAGAATTTCATAAGGTCATTTGTTCTGATAGCTGAGTAGTACTCCATTGTGTAAATGTAGCACAATTTTTGTATCCATTCATCTACTGAAGGACATCTTCAGAAGGGTTCTTTCCAGCTTCTGTCTATTATAAATAGAGCTGCTATGAACATTGTGGTGCATGTGTCTTTGTTGTATATTGGAGTGTCTCTGGGGTATATGTCCAGAAGTGGAATAGCTGGATCTTCAGGTAGTACTATGTCCAATTTTCTGAGGAATCTCCAGACTGATTTCCAGAGTGGTTGTACCATTTTAGAACCCCACCAACAGTGGAGAAGTATTTCTTTCTCCGAATCCTCGCCAGCATCTGCTGTCATCTGAATTTTTGATCTTGGCCAATCTGACTGGTGTGAGGTGGAATCTCAAGGTTGTTTGATTTGCATTTCCCTGATGGCTAAGGATGTCGAACACTTCCTTAGATGTTTCTCAGCCATTCGATATTCCTCAATTGAGAACTTTTTGTTTAGCTCTGTATCCCATTTTTTAATAGGGTTGTTTGATTCTCTGGTGTCTAGCTTCTTGAGTTCTTTGTATACCTTGGATATTAGGCCTCTATCTGATGTGGTGTTGGTAAAGATCTTCTCCCACTCTGACGTTTTGTTTTCTTGACAATGTCTTTAGCCTTACAGAAACTTTGCAATCTCATTAAGTCCCATTTGTAAATCTTTGACCTTAGAGGACGAGCCATTAGTGTTCTGTTCAGGAAATTTTTTCCTGTGCCTATGTGTTCTAAGGTTTTCCCTACTTTCTCATCTAATAGTTTCAGCGTACCTGGTTTAATGTGGAAACTTTTGATCCACTTGCACTTGAGCTTTGTACAAGGAGATAAGAAAGGATCTATTTTCATTCTTTTGCATGCTGAGTGCCAGTTGGACCAACACCATTTGTTGAATAGGCTGTACTTTTTCCATGGAATGTTTACAGCTCCTTTGTCAAAAATCAGGTGACCATATACATGAGGGCTCATTTCTGGATCTTCTATTCTATTCCATTGGTCCACGTGCCTATTTCTGTACCAGTACCATGCAGTTTTTAGCACAATTGCCTTGTAATTTAGCTTGAGGTCTGGGATAGTGATTCCCGCAGATGTTTTCCTGTTGTTGAGAATGGATTTCGCTATTCTAGGTCTTTTGTTATTTCAGATGAAATTACACATTGCTCTTTCCAACTCAGTGAAGAATTGGGTTGGTATTTTGATGGGGATTGCATTGAATCTGTAGATTGCTTTTGGTAAGATGGCCATTTTTACAATGTTGATCCTTCCAATCCATGAGCATGGGAGAATGACTTTTTCTTCACTTGAGGGTATAATGAACTTGCTGCTATGGGAAGGTAACTCCTGGTTCCTGAAGTGCAGGCATTATTAGGGATACTATGCCTATGACTGAAGGAAGAGTAGCATTTTAACATCCTGGAGCCATCTCTGGGCCAGCCCCATGTCTCCAGGTCTGCTTCCAACCTTTCTCAAATTTCTAGCATCTATCTGTTATCTCCTCCCTTTAATTAAAATATTTTTTCACCTCACATAATATATCTTGATTATGTTTTCTCCTCCCTCTATTCCTCCAGGATGCTTCCCAGCTCTGCTCCCATCCACTGCCTTCCGGTCCCTCATTAGAAATCAAACAGGCTTCTAAGGATAATAATGAAATAAAATAAAATCAAACAAAAACTAAGCTATTGGAAGAGGACAAAACAAGTTTCCAGAAGGAAGTGATCCCAGGAGAAGGTACATGAAACAGTTACATCTGAAGAGACTTACTCATCCACACACTCGGGAATCCCATAAAGCACTAAACTGGAAGTGATATTATACACACAAAGGATGCTCTTTCTGCCATCTCTTCTGCATGGTTACTTGGTCCCGGAGGGGTGGGATATAATGGAGATATTCCATTGTGGGCTGAGTGTTCTATGGTCTCTCACTCTGCTTAATGTCTGGCTGTGAGTCCTGCATTTGTTCCCATCTGCTGTAGGAGGAAGTTTCTCTGAGCAAGGCCCTGACCTATGAGTGTAGCAGAATGTCATTAGGAGTCATTTTCCTGCTATTGAAAACGAACGAATGAATGGAACGTTAGTTGTCTTAGAGTTTTATTGCTATGAAGCGGCATGATCACAGCCACTCTTATAAGGGAAAACATTTAATTGGGGCTGTCTTACAGTTCTGAGGTACAGTCCATTTTTGTCTTGGCAAGAAGCATGGTGGCACACAGGCAGACATGGTGCTGAAGAAGCTGAGAGTTCTACATCCTGATCTGCAGGCCGCAGGAAGTGACTGAAACACACTTCCCCTAACAAGGCCACACCCTATGAGCCCATGGGGTCATTTTTATTCAAACCACTACAGTAATACTTATTTTTACCCTAGGTCCCTGGGCGATCTAGTTTCAGGTTCTCGGTAAACCAAGTACTATTGAATATGGGTTCCATCTTGTGGAGTGGTCCTTAAGTCAAATCAAATAGTGGTCAGTTACTCCCACAGGCTTAGAGCCAGCATTGACTTAGCATCTCTTGCAACCAGGACACCACTGTAGATCAAAGGGTTTGTGGCTGGGTTAGTGTTTATGTTTCTCCTTTGGTGACATTCAGAGTACCTTCCTGTAGTAAAAACAGTAGAGAATAGGGGCAAAGGTTCCATGTAGGTACCAGCTTGACTTCTCCATATTCAATGAGTAGTGTAGGCGTTATCTTCATCAGTGGGGTCTTGATCTTACTGTGTGGAGAGCAGCCTATAATCTTAGCAACAGCCTGGGTTATTTGAGGGTTTCTCTGGAACCCATTTGTCTAAAAACTCAATTAGCTGTAGCCCATCCCTGGTATTGGAAGCTTCATTTGATAATAAGACATCCAGTTGATGTCTTCCTGTTATTTGGGGATTTCATTTAGATTCCTTTTATATATGTGTAATATTCTAGGAACCCCCCACTATATGACTCTCAAATGGCCCTTGGTCTTAGCTGTCTCTCCACATATTCCTCTGTCATCTCCTTCTCCACTTCCCACTGGATTCTCCTGCTCTAGCCCCACCCTTTCATGCATCCATCTGTAACTATCTATTCTAGTTCCTAATTCTATAGAGACCTTTCTGTCCCATCCCTGAGCCTTGCAATTCTACAGTTTGTACAGATAGAAACAAATACATACCATATTTGTTTTTCTGGGTCTGGGATACATCACTCAGGAAAAATTTTTTTCTAATTACATTCATTTACTTGCAAATTTTATGATTTCATTGTTTTAAAAGCTGAATAATACTCCATTGTGGAAATGTGTCACATTTTCCTTATCCATTCTCTGTGGTAGGATGAAGGGTCCTTTGGGTATATGTATAGAGTGATCTAGCTGGATCTTGACTAGATCAGTTCCATCTTCCTGAGGAATGCCCACACTGATTTCCATAGTGGCTGTACAAATTTGTATTCCCACAGCTATGGACAAGTGTTCTTCTTACTCCACACCCTTGCCAGATAATGATCCCTTCTTAGTTACAGATTCTTGACCAGCATTGAATGTCCCAGCACAGCAAAAGCTTCATTCCAGTGATGCTGGTCTCTTGTCATGGTTGTCAGGAAGCATTCTTGATTCTTCAGCCCCAGAATACCGGGCCCATGGGTTCTTCTTCTTCTTCAAAACAACCACTCTTAGCCTGTCATCACACTTGCAGACAATGGGATAACATGGTATCTCTTCACCTCCTGTGGTTGATAAAGAAACTAGTATTTGATAGTGCGCTAAGTCTTTAAAAAGACAGCTTAATTTGCATGTCCCACTAAATTGATCTCACAAACATACTTCTCAACTGTTACCTGTGTTTCTACTTTATTCACATGACAGAAAATGTTAAGAGTCTCTCCAGAGTTCTTATTACCTGGTGGAGTAAGTTACTATAGTTTGTGCTATAAAAGAAAATTGCTATATGTTAATCACATATAGATGACCACAGCCACCAAAGGTTAATGATTTGTGGCATTTTTCTTCATAGTGTATGCCAGGGAGCAGTTAAATTAATTTAACCAATGGTATGATAAACAATTTTGAAAGAAAGAAATATGGCACGTTTTGATCTGCATTCATTTTCAACAAAAATCTTCTTTCTGGGGAAGCCCACTCTGCTGTGGAAGGCAAGGCCTATGAAAGGCCTGTGAACCTCATTTGGATGCCCCTGGGGATGTCTTTCTCTGGAGGCAATACTACAGGGACTCTTTCCTTCTTTTGGGATATATATGTGTGTCAATAAACATGAAGGTATGCTGTCCGTGTTAAGAGTGTTGGCCACACAAAACAGGAAAACTCAAAAACTTATACATGAGACCCTAAGTCTCATGTATACATTTAAAAATTCATGGAAGGGCTGGCCCACTGGTGCCAGCCCATTAGCCCAGCATGGGGGAGGTTGAGGCAGGAGGTTCATGAGTTGGAGGCTAGTCGGGTATGCATTGTGAGACTGTGTGAACGTGGTAGGACCACCTGGGGATCTGTAAGTTGGAATTTAGATTCAGGTTAAGCTGGATTCTGACCGTGAATTGGTTGGCCTCAGTTTTCCTCATGTGAAGTGATAATGTTAGTGTTTTATGATGTGATTGTGAAAAACCAATCGGATCATGACTGTAAGGCATCAAGCCACATTTCTGACAGGGTAAGAACAACCAACTTCCAACAGTCTGCTCAAGAAACTCACAGTAGAGCTGCCAGTTGACCAGTGATGAGGAAGTAGTGTAGGAAGACACCAGCAATACGAGACCTGAAGCTTGATTCTGGTTTTAATGGAAATGCCAGTATTTACTTCGCTTTTTGTTTAAATGTAGGCATTTGCACTTGAGTCATTCTCTGAATCTCCTGTAATTTTATTAATATTACCTACTATCACAAATGCCTTTGGCATAGATGTATACAATGTGTTGATATTAGAAGAATTTGGGTTGTTTTGTGGAGAAAGCATCTTGTTTTTCCTTGAAACAAAAAGGGCAGTAGAATTCTGTTCATTTTCGACTTGCTCTGTTTCTCAGGTCTCCAAAGAAATGTGTATTTCCTTGTTATAGAGTATTTAGAATTAATTAAGATAGAGTTAGTCATGTAAGGAACTGTATAGGGAGATAAAAGAATATTCATAACCCAGATTGATGTTATAGCAGAGAGCAGCTGTAGCAAAGGAGGAAATGCAGATAAATAATCATTTCCCGATGAAAGTAAGCACATCTAGTCTCTAGGAAGCCAGTGTCCGTTTATTTCAGATACATTCTTATAGGTGTAATGAAAATACACATCTTCAATGCTTTAATCTGCAGCGAAAGATTGTGTTTGTCGAGGAAGAATCAACAATGAATGCAAAGGGGGGGGGTTAAACATGGTAGAAAGATGAGAATAAGTATTCACATTTGGGGTGTGTGGTGGTTAGCATCCATTACAAACTTGACAGGGTTTAGGATCACCCAGGAGACGTGACTGAGACTCTAGACTGCAGTAACTCAGATGGGAAGGTCCACCTTAAATATGGACAATAGCATCTCCTAGGCTGAGGTCCTGGATGGTTCACTGCTCACTAACCAGATGCCTAGTTCTGGGCACTACCCAATAAAAGCAAATATCCTGATGTCCTGTACCTCTGTCTCCCAATATGTCAGGCACTCCCTCGTGTGGTCAGTGAATGCCTGCTCTCTAGCCAGTATGTTGGAGAACCTGAACTGTCTTCCATGCTTTTAATTCAGTAGTCATACATGGCTGCTGCCTGCTGTGTTAGATCACATAGCAAATGGCCCTTGATGTTTCTGTTTCTTTGTTTATTTTACATCTGTCTCTACTTTTTCAGCTACATTGAGGCTCTAGGAGAGTAAGAGCAACCAGTGCTGCCCACGCAGGACTCAGAGGGAGGTGGACAGTGCTGTTTGCACTGTGCCATCCACAGGATACCATTTTTTTTAACCTGGACACTAGCCTGATGTGTACTGGTCAAACTGGAGACTAGGTAGTCCCTCCCAGAGGACCTTGGTCAAACCATCAAATGTCCTTCGACCTTGTCAAATTGTGCCCAGATTATGCCTGTGTGCCCATTTTTCTGGTACTGGGAATTCAACTTGTGATGTGTTTGTGTCCAGGACATACCTGGTGCAATTCCTTGCTCTTCAGGGGGAAGGCACAAGTTTAACCCTCCCACAGTAGGGATGTTTAGGAGATTATCCTTAGAAGCCCATGGGAGCAGTGATGGGCCAGCATGCTGACATTAGGATACAAAGGCAGCATGAAACTCTAAGTGCTTGCTGGAGCCATTTCCTGACAGTTTCTTGAGATCATGATTTTCCATCGAGAGCCTCCTGCTTGGATGTTTGAAATGACTGCTGTTTGGATTTTAGCTTATTGCCCGTGTGAATATGGGGACAATAGATGACAACAGACAGGAGGACCAAGATTATTATCAAAATTTATCAGGCCTATGAGCCCCACACTGAGGAGACTGATGCCAGATGGTCACAGATTGAGTCGGCCTATCCTACAGTGTAAGACTAAGTCCTTAAACAAAGAAGACTATTTTGTCATTTGAAAATAGTGACTTTCTGATCACCATGTGGGTCATATCCAGAGAGTGTAGGAGAAGATGGTGAGTTATACGTACTCTGCTGTTGCAGGTTCTGACATGAGGTACCACCCAGACAATGACATGGCTAATGTGCTGGCTGGATGTATATCAACTTGATGTTAGCTGTAAGTCACCAGAGAGGGGCTATCCTCAGCTGAGAAAAGGCCTCCATAGTATCAGGCTGCAGGTGAGTCTGTAGGGCATTTTCTTAATTAGTGACTGAGGGATAAGGACTGGCCCATTTGGGCTGGTGGTCCTGGGTTCCATAAGAAAGCAGGCTGAGCAAGCCATGGAGAGTAAGCCAGTAAGGAACACCCTCCATGGCCTCTGCATTCATTTCTCCCTTCAGATATTCTGCCTTGTTTGAGTCTCTGTCCTAAGTTCCCTCCCAATGATGGTCTATGCTGTGGAAATGTAAGCCCGATAGACCTTTCCTTCCCACATTGCTTTGGTCCTGGCTTAATCTCAGCAATCGAAACCCTAACTAAGACAGAAACTGGCACCAGAAGAGTGGACTATGGCTGTGGTGGAGCTATTTCGGGGAGGACTGTGGAAGGACTTTGGATTTTGGGTTAGAAAAACCACGGAGGGTTGAGAGCTCGGAGGACTGTTCTGTGGGAGCTTGGAAGGAAAGAATGTCTCGAGAGCAGAGATGATAGAGACTTGGCTTGTGAAGCTTCAGAGGGAAGCAAAGACTATCAGATCATTTGGGTGAAAAGCTGTGGGTGTCTGCTCAGCTGGAGTAAAGAACTGGTTGATTAACAAGAGAATCACTAAATAAAATGTTTGCTTTGCTGGGCCAATGGATGCTGGCCAGAATCAGCTGTGAATAAGAAGAGACCAGAGTTATCCCGGTGAAATCTTCTGGAAAGTGTTTCCTTTGAGTCGGCACACAGAAGCTGTGTTTCAGAGGCAGCTGGGAGGGGGGTATATCTGGTGCTGTCAGCTGAACTTGAAGATGAATGTTTTACCAATTTGTGTGTGTGTGTGTGTGTGTGTGTGTGTTTAGCACTCTTTTGTCATAAGCCTAACTAGTAATATATACATGAAAATAACCATGTTGTGAAAAAGTGACCAAACCCATGTACTGAATGCGCAGCTTCTGTACCTTGTGCACCATCTTGTGCCTCTCCATCTGCCTCCTCCTTCCCATCTCCCTCCCCAGGAACTGCAACAGTCATCTACAGAGTAACCTGAACTCTAAGTGTTGACACTTAGCCAAAATAAGATACTTTCTTCCCTAAGGCTTTCCACTTGAGATATTTAGTAATAAAATAGAATTGCTGGTTTCTCTTTAATCAACTGAAAATAGATTGAAGCTATAAAGAATGAAGGGTTTTCTTTGAAATGTAAACTGTCACACTGAGAAGCTAAAAACTCCCTACTGCATAAAATAGTTACATTTGGTGTTGAAAAGATAGAGATGTGTGAGAAACAAAAAGAAATTTAAAGAAGAAGAAAAATGTGTGTTACCTCTGGCCCTCAGCTTTTTGTTTGGAACATAACTGACAGTGAACTGAGTGTCACGTGAGTGGATTAAGGGACCATCTAAGAGACTGTTGCTCTCAAGGTTTGTTTGTGCGCAGGAGATGAGCTTTTGCAGAATTACTTGAGAGTATATTAGTATCAGAATCATGAATATGATTAAAATTGTGTTAAAAAGTTTATTCATTTCAGATAGGTAGACAGACAGACAGACAGACAGACAGACACACACACACACACACACACATGGGGGAGAGATACTGAGAGTCTCAAATGCTTGTGCCAAATACTGAGGAATTTTTTAAATACTCTTTTTTTTTTTAATTGTAAAATAGTAAACTTAAGTTTTTTGATATCTTTAACTGCACAATTCAGTGAAATTAACTGAATGGATATTGCTTTGTTACAGAGATATAGATATAGATCTTCTTGCAGAACCAAAACGACTCATTAAGGATGTCCCCACTCCACTAGCATTTCTCCTAGTCATCTCCATATTGTGATCTCTCTCCCTGCCTCCCATCTTCCCTTCCTCCTCCCTCTCCCTCCTGCCCCACCCATCTGCTAGCATAGCACTTAGCTTGATGTCCCCAAGCTTCATCTGTGTCTCCTGTGCTAGGGTTTCCTTTGTTTGAAGGCCGAGTGTGTGTACATTTAAAGGTTTTCTGTGGGCAATTGGCCTGTTTCCTGCTGTTGTAAATGACGATGGAACAGACATGTTATACAAGTACCTTTCTGAGATCCCGCCTTCAGTTCTCCTGGATCATATGGTGATTCTATTTTAAGCTTCTGATGACACTCCATTTCGATTTTCCTGGCAGCTGCATTATGCCCAACCCCCCAGCAGTGCACAAAGGTTCTCCTTGTCCTTATGCACACATGAGCATTTTGGTTTTCCTTGCTGGTGGCCACCGTAACTGCTGTAACTTTTGAGTGTTAATTAGAACGTTGGAGCTAGCACTAACTGTGTGTCTCTGAGCGGTCATGGCTGCCTTTTTGAGACACAGCTACAGGCAGGTTCTTCTCTGAGCACTGGGTATTAGTGCTGGTAGCCTTCCCCTGTGCATTTGAAGTAAATAGGAATATCCAGGTGAGAGAACTGTCACAGTTTCTGTGGGCAGATGTGGAACTACAGAGGTGGGAGTCCTCCTCAGGTGCTGAGCTTACCTGCCTTTCTCTCTCAAAAAGATACACATGTGCACAGTTTATGAGTGTACTGAGGAATAGTGAAGCCTGTGGGACCAGTCAGATAGCAAAGAACCAGTATTCACACTTAAACCATCAATGTAAGATGTGAGGTTGAGAGCTGGGAAGGTGGTTTCGGGAGTTAAAAGCACTGAAAGCTCTTCCTGAGGACCTTAGTTCAGTTCCCAGCACCCACATGGTGGCTCACAGGATCTGTCACGTCAGTTCCAGGGGTTTAGCATCCTTTTCTGGCCTCCTTGAACACTCCATGCATGTGGTATATTGGACACACATGCAGCCTAACTACACACAAAGCAAAAAGTAAATCTTTAAAAACAATGTATAGTTTGTTTTGTATACATGATTATATGGTCCTTAAAGCTGCTGGTTATGAAGCCAGCATGGAAGATAATTAAGGTAAAACAAGGAGTGGGAAATGAGGCTGTGGTGTTCACTGTGGTCATAAGAGATACACAGCATACACAGTCTTTTCTGTCAACCACATACTCTTCTAAGCATTTTTCCACCTCGACCTTTTTGACTTCTGCCAGTGTTCATCCACCCTACTGTCCCAAGAAATTGGTTGTCACCCGATGTTAATAAACTTATGAACATCTGTGGTTCAGTTGCTCTTTTGTGCTCTGGGTGTGGATAGATAATTACCTTCTTGCCATTTCTACCTGGTTGGTCTCACAGTTGTTTCTTGAGTGTAACACATCCAGGAAAGATATTCTGTTCCTTTCTCATCTCAAAGAGAATGGAAACCTTGCTTATTTCTCTAGCTGGTCCCCTGTCTCCCCAGAATGCCCTTTACCTGCCTTTCGCACAGATTCTGCTCAAACACAACCTCTTCAAGAAAACAGGTTCACCTAATGCTGTGGTTTAAATGGTGACTGTCTTCCAAAAGCCCAAGTGTTAACTGGCTAGTGGCACTCTTTGTCAGTGGTGGGACATTTAACGAGGCGAGGTTCGGTGTGAAGTTAGGCCACCAGGGGCATGTCCTTATAGAGGTGATTATAACAAGACGTGCAATTTCCTGTTTCACTCCCTGACCTAACTTTTCCTTCCTGGCTCCTTATGGTGAGCAGCTCTGATCATCATTTACAGTCACTGTGGTACCCAGTGTCACTGAAGGCCCAGAGCTGTGGGACCATGGGCTGAAACCTCTGTAAGAGGTGTGTAGTGAGCGTGTATTGTATGACATGCCAGAAACTCAGACACATTCATGCCTTTCCACAGGGTCAGAGTTTACTGAATAACGATGAATCCACAGGGTGTAGAGGACTCAATGGCAGTGTTTTATCATACAATCTGCCTTCCCTGATAACCTGGTCCAGGTGCCTTTATCCCAATCGAAATCACTAATTTTAACTCTTATCACACAGAGCATAGCAAAGGTGTCTACAAACCTACCTGTATTCAATATAGCGTACAGAGTGAACACTAGTTACGGACGCCGCAGCTGAGTGCAAAGGTTTCAGACCTGGGCTGTGAGAGTGCCCATATTGACGAGACAAGGAAGCAGACCACTGTCTGAAGGCAGCGATGGTGAGACAAGGAAGCAGACCACTGTCTGAAGGCAGCGATGGTGAGACAAGGAAGCAGACCACTCTCTGAAGGCAGCGATGGTGAGACAAGGAAGCAGACCACTGTCTGAAGGCAGCGATGGTGAGACAAGGAAGCAGAGCACTGTCTGAAGGCAGCGAGGGTGAGAATGCCGAGCTCAGGTCCCAGAGCAAAGCTGCGGAGCTGAGCTGCCGGGTGAAAGGCTTGAGCAATCAGAACAGAATCCAGATGGGACTAGGAAACAATGGGTCAGGTGTGGTGAACAGGTTGACAGTCAGTGGAAAAGCCCCAGGACACTGAGCCAAGCCAGAACTCCATTGTTTTATGGGGTCTAGATGACAGAGTTCCACCCTTTCCTTGTTCTGGTAAGTCCAATAAGTTTTGGTGCTTCATCTCTCTAACATAATTTTAACACACCCAGGTGCTCCGCAGACTCAGCCAACGTTTGTGCAGGTGGCTCCCTTTCTATTCCTACACTAATTATTGCCTGCTCTCAGGACACAATGCTGAGAACAAGAGGACAGAAATAAGAGAAAATGCTGGATGATTCTATTTATTTGAAATTCTAGAAAGGGAAAAACTGTAGTAAGAAAAAGATCAGTGTTCTTCTGAAGCCAAAGTTACTGGTAGGTATTAACTGGACAATAAACCTTTCACATAATAAAACCATCTTCATTTTAGTGATACTTACAGACACACATCTGTGATGTGTGTGTGTGTGTGTGTGTGTATGTGTGTGTGTGTGTGTGTATGCCAAAATTTGTCATACTAGATTTGAAATTCGTGTTTTGTTAAAACGAAAACCAACAATGGAGAATGGCAGCAACTGAGCAGAGGATTGGAGGAAGGAGAACAAACAAAACAGAAGTAGACCTGTAGGAAGACAAATGGCAAGAGAATTCTCGTTCCCTACCATTGACCTACAGGTGCCAGCAAGGAGGGTTCCAGAGAGCAGTCGATGATGTCACTGCCACTGAACGTCAGCAGGAAGAGTCACTGTACCAGGTCTCCTTTCACTTTGCTCTCTCTGGTCACAGTTTGCAGGTCAGAGAGAACAGAAGTAGGAGATCTAAGGATGAGACGCTCTAGAATGCTGGGAAAGCTAGAGTGTGTGGCTGGGAAGATGGAGGAGAGAGTAGTGCAGTTGTGGCTGAGTAGCTTAAACTAATCATTAGTGGGTAGAGATGGAGCTCAAGTGCTAAACCTTGGGAGAAGCCAAGCACACGTGGAAGGTGGTTAAAGTAATGGGGGAGTAAATTGAAATGAGACAAACAAGTTCCTATCTTCAGTTGATACGTTATGAGACGTGTAACCAAATTAGAACAGTAATGGCAGACAGCTGAGGCTGAAAATACTAAACACCTTTATCAGGCATAGGTTTTGAAAAAGTCCCTCTTCATTCTGTGGGGAATAATCTCCATAGATAGTACCCTAATCATTAGTAACTGTGGTGCTCAAATATTTAGCATCCTACTAAAGACAACATTCTTAAAGGATTGTTTTTATGTGCAGTCGTCTATTTTGTGGTGGACTTTGTAATCTGTGTTGTAGGTTGTTCTCTTGGCTGTAACTTCAAGAAGGAGGTAAGTTTTCTGCAGACAGAAATATGGACTAGAACGTCTTTAGCCCTTCAGGCCTTTAATGGGCTGATGATAGATAATCGTAATCTCTCATTCCTCAGTAAAGTGGCTAGAGTTCTTACTTGAAGTTGATCCTAAATTTGAAACAATGCACAGTAAAGATTCTTGTCTTCTATTCAGACTTCTCAAACATACAAACATTGAAGCAACATCTTAGAGTCAACAGCAAAAAATGAATGTCACTTTTCTTATTTAAACAAATAGACTTGATATTGTCTTCATTTTGAGTTTCTTTTAGGTGGATTTTGATTTTTATAAATACTGGTTACAGGGCTGGAGAGATGATTCAGTGGTTAGCAGCACTGATTGTTCTTGTAGAGGATTCATGGCATTTCACAACCAGTTAATTCTAGTTCCATGGGATCAACACCTTCTTCTTGCTTCCTTGAAAAAAAAAATTATTTTGGGTTGGAGAGTTGGCTCAACAGTTAAGAGCACTTAGTACTCTTGCAGAGGACCTGGGTATTTGCAGACAGATGGTGCACATAAATTTATGCATAGACACACAAAAAGAACAAACTTAAAAATGAATAGAAATACATATCATTGATCTTAATTACCACACTCTTAACAACCCATTAGATTTCAGGCCTATATTGTCATCCTAATGTTAGCTTTGGGTAGAAGGCTGAGAAGCATTTTGACACTGAGAAATAGGCTTGGGGCAGGAAGCTGCACTAAGAAATACTATGCTAGGCTCCCTCTGATATATTCTTTCCTTTGCTCCTGACAGCTTTACTTCAAGGCAGGTAGTATCATTAATATAAGGAAACTGAGGGCCAACACTTTTTTGCAAGGGTAGCCAACTAAGCTGGCTCTAGGAAAGCTCTCTGTACTGACTGGTTTGTGTCAACTTGACACAAGCTGGAGTTATCACAGAGAAAGGAGCCTCAGTTGGGGAAATGCCTCTATGAAATCCAGCTGTAAGACATTTTCTCAACTAGTGATGGGGGGGGGCAGCCCATTGTGGGTGGTGCTATTCCTGGGCTGGTAGACCTGGGTTCTATAAGAAAGCAGGCTGAGCAAGCCAGGGGAAGCCAGTAAGTGACATCCCTCCATGGCCTCTGCATGAGCTCCTGCTTCCTGACCTGCTTGAGTTCCAGTCCTGACTTCCTCTGGTGATGAACAGCAGTGTAGAAGTGTAAGCTGAATAAACCCTTTCCTCCCCAACTTGCTTCTTGGTCATGATGTTTGTGCGGGAATAGAATCCCTGACTAAGACAGTCTCTCTTCTCTAGAGCCTGGCTGTTGCTCCATACCTGCCTAGATGTGCCTCATAGCTTATGAGCAGGGTTAACTTCATCTCAGGCCACAGGCTCTGGCGTGTGAAAAGAGGAACCACAATGGGAAACTTGATCAACTGCCTCTCAAAGCTGCCACAAGACTTAAGCCACAGCTGTTCTTTTACTGATGTTCTTGGATGAATTACTTCCTGTGTCAGTCATGTGTGGTATCCACCAGGAGATCAGAGGGTAGGCATGGTGCTGGAATGTGCCTTCTTATATGTAACATGTGTTACTGTACTTGACAGGTGTGCTGTCTGCTCTGCCACAGCACATGCATGCAGGAGTACACACATGTAGTCAGTCATGTCTTACACCTGTGCCACAAATTCAGTCAACCTTTCATGGGAATTCAGTTCTGTGTGCTGTGGAAAGAAGGCAGGTTCTGAGTTTTAAATACAACTAATTGCTGAATGGTGTTGTAATCATTCACTTTCTCTTCTTTATTTTTCTTCTTAAGAAGAAAAACAAAGATGTATTTTCTTATTATTTTATGTGTGTGTGAGAGTTTATGCATGATTACATGCACGTGGACCACCTTTATGCCTTGTACCCATAGAGATCGGAAGAGGGCAATGTATCCCAGGGCCTGGGGATGTTTACAGATGGTTGTGAACTGCCATGTGGGTGCTGAAAACTGAACCCACGTTCTCTGCAAGCGTACTAAGTACTCTTAAATGTTGAGCCATCTCTCTATCTCAAAAGAAGTTTGTTGTTCAAACAAATAAGAGAGCATACATTTTGCCTTCTTTGGAGTCACTGTGACTCACGGATGAAAAACGTTCATTGAAATTTCTGTGTTTACATCAGGAGTCCAGGCCCTGCCAATACTCTCCACTGTGGTCAGCTGTAATTAAGGGATGAGAGTCTTGGTCTAATGAATGCTTAAGTAGATCAATAAACGGGTGCACATAAACCTGGATCCACAGGTTATCTATCTGTTCATTCCCTTCTGCTCTGGACACTCTTGGCTTCTGTCACTTTAGGTCCTCCTCATACACAGAACTACTGAAGATGCACTGTAGTCATGCTTGTTTAGACTCTCTTGTCACAGTAACTATAGATCATCTAAATAGTACTTTTTGGCATCCAGAAACTAGCATCCTGTGAGTTTCTGGTCTAGGCTTAGCCATTGTAATTTAGATACAATGAATCTGAGGGCTCCTTAATTTGTAGCATAATTACATTACATTTATTTCATTTGTTTAACACCAAGCGTGGCATGTGGCATATAATATATGGATCAATAAGACACTTGATTCCTGATGGAGGTCTCTAGGCAGGTTGTTTGGTTTTGTTTCTGTAAAAACCGAATGCGATCCTAGCTTTTCTGGAGCATCATCAAAAGTGAGTACTCTTTAGCAAGTGACCTATTGTTCTAGTTTCATTTTTGTTGTGGTGCTAAAACACCTGGTTCAAAAGCAGCACTTGTGAGGAAAGTTCAAGGTCATGGTCCAGCATCCAGGGAAGTCAAGGCAGGGACTGTGGGCAGGTACTTGAAGTGCAAAGCCTGCTTGCTGTACCACAGTGTTAGCTCTAAGGAGCTCACCTCAGAACCACAGCAGGAGGAGTCAGAAACATAGAGGATGCTGTTCGTTGGCTGGCAAGCAGGTTAATTCTGGGATAGCTTTCTGATACAGCTCTGGACTCTGCTCAGGGAATGGTGCCTTCCACAGTAGGCCGGGCCTTCCTGAATCAATTAACAGTCAAGATAATCCCCTCAGATATGCTAAACAGGTTAGGCAGATTTAGGGCATTCCTCAGTTAAGATTCTCTGACTGAGGAATTCTAGGTTGTACCAAGTTGACATTTAAACTAAATAGACAGTTAAAACTAAAAAGACACCACAAGCCCTGTGGTGCATTTTGTACAGTTTCAAGGCGCTGAAAATGAGAACATGATTGGGTGACATTCCTGGGAGGCCTGCTCTTTTCTGAAGGGCAATGAAGGAGGAGTAGGTCAGTGAGAAAGCGGAGGTGCACAGGCATTTTATAGTATAAGGATATCATAGCTGTGGTCTTGAGTGCAAGTATTTCACTCCAACTGCATACAGCAGTAATGAATTGACCCCATACACAGTGCAATGAAAAAAACACCAGTTTGATTATTTTAATCTGCACCTTGGGCATTTCTTGCCTTGCATGCATCAGCAGCTACTGTTCCTAAACATGACACTGCTGTCATTTGTGACTTGGGTGTATCAGAAGGAAAGTTCTGCCTGGTTCTCCATCTTTCTTGTCTTTCAAGTGAAAAAACATTGCAATCCAGAAAATACCCGTTTACACTGAAGTTTCGTTTTACTTCAGCAGAGCCTAATTAGTGCGCTCTGCACTTGGATTTCATAAGGAGGAAGAAATCACCTTTCCTTAGTGCATGGCTAGTCAGTCATCTACTGCTGTTCTGATGGCCGACACACAAAACACAAACAACATGAAGACACAAATGGTGTGTCACAGGAATTCAAGGTTTAACCTCAGAGAGAGTAACACAGAAGAAAAAGGCAGCATTTGGACTTAGGGGGATCTTGAGTGAGGCTGCAATTGGGACATTCATTGCCACTGAGCATGGCACGCCTTCCTGTAAAGTGGCGGGGTTTGTCATGCTGGACGAGAACACGGAGCTCCTGGCTTTGACTTGAGTTGTGATGCCCAAACCCTCCCCAGAGCCTCAGAGGGAAAGACTTTACTCTCCCGGGTCTCACCCAGATTGAAGTATGCTACCTTTACTCTAGAGATTGCACAAACCTGGGCTGGGGAAAGTAACTTTCCACAGCTGTAGGAACCACTGCCAGGAGTAGAAATGGAAGAATGGGGGTCCATGTTTATTACGCAGAGCAAGGTAGTTGGGGTGAGCTTTCCTTCTTTGATCTTCTGAGGACATCAATCTTTCTTTGTGATTCTAGTAGCTTTTAGAGCTTAAAAGTGACCTTATATCATGAGATGAAAAACAAGTAAACAAATCACTTCAGTGACCAAAATATCAGTTGGTGACAAGAGAGATGGCTCAACTGATAAGCGTCACAAGCATGAGGATCTGAGCTTACATTCCCAGCCCCCCCCAAAACAAAACCAAACAAACAAAACAGGCACAGAGGCACAGGCAGGTGCTGTAATGCGCAGCCTGAGGAAGGCGTGGGAAGCAGAGACAGGCTCATCCCTGAAACCCACTGGGCAGCCAGCATAGCCAATGAGAGATCCTGTCTCAAAATAAAAAGGCAGAAAGCAATTGAAGAAAGATAACCTATGTTGACCTTGGGTCTCTATAGGTACACACACCTGCATGTTCACATGGACACACTAACTAGTGCACTGCACACATATGCACACATGTTTGTGGGAGCGAGTTCACTCCTTCCACCGAGTGAGACCCAGGGACTGAATTTAGGGCATCAGGCGTAGCAGCAAGTTCCCTTATTGTCTGAGCCACCTCACCAGCCCACAATCTCCCATTCTATTACAGTTCTATTAGTTTCTTATATCACACATATCTTCTTGCTCTCACCTGTGGAATTCCCATGCCTTCATCCCAAAGTCACTTTTACCTTCCCGGCATTTCCTCTCTGCTGCTTTATGAACCGTATTATTTTCTGCATCTCCTTTGAAGTTAACTTCGACATCCTCAGGAAATAAAAATGGGTTCGTGCCTGACAACTTAGTACTTGGGAGTCTGAGGCAGAAAGATTGCTAGAAATCTGAGGCCAAACTGGGCTACCAGATATACACTAGGCTAGACAGGGAGCCATAGGAAGACTCCCTGTGAGGTCCTATGAGGGGGTAGGGCTAGTTGCTGCCTGTGTAAGTGAGAATTGACGATGTGGGGACTTTGCTTGGTTTTTCTGGATTTGTGTTTGCTTGCTTGTTTGTTTTATTTCATTTTATATCTGGATGGCCGGTGTCTCCAGATCTCTCATCTGGAAACTTTCTTACATCTTGGTTTAAGAAAACAGTAAGTGAAAAGAAATTTGATCTCTGACCCACTGTTCCATTGGGTTGCCTCAGACAAGTCCATTTGTCTTTCTGGGCCTCATTTTCCTCACATCTAAAGTAATAAGGCTGAGCCAGATTATCCAAAGACACTTCCAGCTACGAATTGTGTGCTCTGTAATGGCTTTTCCACATGTTGGACCTTGGAGTGTAGGCATCTGTATCCACTAAGCTAAACTATGTGAAACACGCAGGTGCCCATCTGCAGGTGCACTAGGAGGTAAATGTGTTCTTTGCCCTCTGACTCTTATCTCTATTGTTCATTCCCCAATTACAAGGAAAGTGCTAGCATTTTCTAGAGCAGTGGTTCTCAACCCGTGGGTCCTGACCCCTTTAGGGGTTGAATGACCCTTTCACAGGGGTCACCCAAGACCATCAGAAAACACAGACATTTACATGTGATTCCCAACACTAGCAAAAGTACAGTTATAAAGATGTAACAAAAATAATTTTATGATGGGGTCACCAGGACACGAGGCACTGTATTAAAGGGTCATGGCCTTAGGAAGACTGAGAACTGCTGACCTAGAGCGATCAGACAGGTTGTCCATCTTTATCCACATTTCTTCTTGGAATAAAAGACCACACTTGAGGGATATTGAACACCTGAAGGAACTGAATCATGTGCTGAGTTGTGCTGTCGGCTGAACTTTCAGCCTCTGAACTCCAAGGGCTTGGTCTGTGCTCTTTGTGACTTTCGTGTTCCACTAAGGGCCACCATTGTGATAAAGGAGGAAGGAGCCACTTCCAGAAAGCAAAAAGCCCCTGTGGGCAGTGACAGCGTCTATTTCCCTGATAGCTTCCTTTGGGAGGTGACTGTGCCACCAACAGTGGTTTGTCCTTTACCGAGTGCTTTGGGGCACATCGCCCACACACCCTCCTCACAGTCTAGCAATCAGAGGAAAAACAAGAAAAAGAAAGAAACTCCTGCCCACTCCTTAGAACTGAATTAAAATAAGTCACCCCAGGCAGATTTGGTGACATTTTGTGTTCTCCAATTCATCTTCTGTTTTTCATTTTTCCCCTTGGTGTACTTTGTGATCACAGTGAGACTGTTGTTACTGTTTGATTTTAAGTTATTTTTATTTTATGTGTATGGATGTTTGCTGCATGTATGTCTGTGCACTGCATCTGTACCCGGTGCCCCAAGAAGCCAGAGGGAAGCATTAGATCCCTTGGGACGGGTTACGAATGGTGGTGTGTGGCCACGTGGGTACCAAGAGTGGAATCTGGGTTCTCAGTGAGCATCCAGTGCTCTTAACCACTGAGGCATCTCTCCAGCTCCTAGAGAGTTATTTCATTTTATTATTGATTTTTCCTGAGTGTCACATCATGCACTCCAATCCTACGAATCTCCGTATCTGCCCTCGGCACTTACATCCTCCCCACCTTGAGTACAACAAAACAAAACCCAAAACCAGACAAAATCTCTCACCATGGAAGCAGTGGTGTGTATCTGTCTGTCCCATAGTATACCCCTTTACACACACAGCTTTACTCGCAACTGTTCATCACCATGAGTCACTGGTCTGGTTCCAGGCCCCTGGCTTCTGTTACAGTATCAATGCTGGGTCCTCACAGACACTCTTCTCAGATATCCTGTTGATCTGTTGATGCCCCTACACAGTTAATTCCTAAAGATAATTTTTGTCTTAAAGACTTAGAAAAATAGTACTGAGTCCTGAGCCTTTCAACCTTATGCTAATATCTTCCTTTGCTATATATTGCTTTGTTTTAGGTTGACATCTTAATCTCAATATATTTTTCAAAACACTAATTGCAAGCATACTGCAATGTTATCATCTAAATATTAATACAATAGAAGAAAACTTATTCCAAATTTGTGGGCTTTTAGTTAAATGCCCCTTTGGTTCTCTGGGATTTAATATAGGACCTTAAAGTTCATTAATCACTGGGACTCATTTGTCTCCAAGGTCTCGTTGGTTTGCTTCCTCATTGTTTCTCGTTGTTTCCTTGCATCCTATGACTTTAGTACTTCTTGGGAGTGTGGCAAAGTAAGTTAGTGGGATTTCCCTCTGGTTATTTTTTGTCTGGTTGTGTGTGGGGGTTTGTGTGTGTGTGTGTGTGTGTGTGTGTGTGTGTGTGTGTGTGTTATGGTATGTGGTATGTGTATAATGTGGTATATGTATCTGTCCATCTACCCATCTGTCTGACCATCCATCTATCTGTCTCAAAAGTTGTATAAGAGTGGGAAGGACTGTCAGAAGTAGTGTGTTCTCTAGGCCTCCTATCGGGGGAAGTGATGTCTGTACACAGCAGACTTTGGTATCAGAGCAGAACTGGTTTCAGAAGTCATTGTAGATACCAAATTCTAGTTCCTGTGTCACTTACACAAAATGTCATAGAGGCTACAGTTGATCTACAATCATCCCCTCACACTCTCTGAGTCACACACACACACACACACACACACACACACAAACACACACACTTTTATGACAGTTGTTATTTGTACTGTTGAGAGATACGTGACAAGAAAAAAGACGTCTACAAATGTTCCGTGCAGGAAGTTTGTGTTCTTCCCATATTTTAGGTGTGTGGTTGTTTGGTTCCTGGTTTGAAAGTGCAGAGAGCTGCCTCTGTCTCCATGTTAGTCACATTCTGTCAGCGAAGGTGAAGCCAGCCAGGATGCTGCACTCAGCACTGTGTTACGTGTGCTTCCTTTGTAGGAACTGTATATTCACAGGAATCTGCTCCCATAGAAATGCCCTGTTGTGCCAGGCCATCCAAGTCTCTCTCCTCTGGGTATACAGTACAAGTCTCTAGAATATTTAAATTAACAAGGATCTTCCTGCTTCCCCGAAATGTAGACTCGGTTTTACAAGCTTACCTCAAAGTTTCTCCACCTCATTTTAGCCCCATAGGAATTGCTTTGTGCTGTTTTACAAGCTCAGATAGCACATGTAACAGGATGCTCGCTGTGTTTTATCCAGCACCTTCTGTTATGTAACGGGAAGGTTTTATTATTATCTTTCTTTAGATGAACTATACAAATATCTTGTTGAAAATGGCCTTGGTTTCCACCTTCCCATGCACGCTAACACCACCTCATGTAAGGGGCCCTTCATGCATGATTTGGGAACTTATTTTATGTGAAAAGACAGGCAGAAAGATTAAATTATTTTATCCTATCTTTGGTCAATTTTCAATGGTCTCTTTATATAGTATATATAAGACAGTATAAATTGAGATAGTCACAGAAACTCCCGGGCATATGTTGTCTGTTCTCATGGCTCATTAGTCACTGTTCAATGTCTCCATCCCTGATGTGGGCACAGCTGCATCTGTGGGCCTCTGAGTGCCACTGAAGATGAGGGAGATGAAGTTTGTAAGAGCAATAACTATTTTCAAATGACAGCTACATGACTGAAGTTTATATACCATTTCCTGTTATTCTGTAGAATTTGGTTCTTGGGGTTGAGACAGCCCAGTTGTTAAGAGCAGTGGCTGCTCTTAGAGGATCCAGACTCGGTTTCTAGCACCCATTTGGTGGCCCACAATTATACATAATGCCAGTCCCAAGGGATCACATGCCCTCTTCTGGCCTCCGTGGGCACTGCACAGACATGGTGCACATAAATATCTCGAGTTAAAGTACCCATATATATAAACATAAATAATTTTTTTTCATGAAGTTGGTTCTGTCACCCCATCTGCTGCTGGTTGCATTGCCTGAGTCTGACTTATCTACTGACACCCTTCCAGATCCTCTCTTTCGATGGAGGATACTTTCTTGACTGTTGCCATCTGTCATTGTAAGGTATCTTCTTTGCTGCCTGTCTTCGAATGTGTTGAGTTTTGATTTTCAAATCGCATGGACCGCACAGTTCTCCACCAAACAGGAGGGTCTCCACCCGACTGCAAGTTGATACTTGACTCATCCGAGTTTCCTGCTGAGATTAAAGCTTGAGGTGGAAAGCCAGACAAGTACCTTCTGTTTAGGTTGGGATAGGGGGTTGTGTGTGTGTGTGTGTGTGTGTGTGTGTGTGTATGCATGTGAGTGTGTGTGTGCATGCCTGTGTGTGTGTGCATGTGTGTGAATGTGTGTGTGTGTGTATGCATGTGAGTGTGTGTGTTATAGTGTGTGGGTGAGCTGGAGTGCATTTGTGGTCATTTGGAGAAGGCAGACTGAATCTCGTTGCTCAGGAAGTGAGGAACAGATGGCACTGTCCTTATAGGCGCACACCACATGAGCATTCCTAAACAGAGCTGCATATGCAAAGCCAAGCTGCCAGCAGTCCCTCTGATGTCCGAATCCCCAGAGCTTCCCGGAGCATATTGTACTGCATTCCACTGAACAGTGAGAGCAGCCTGTCACTCTGCTTCCCTTCCACATTCCTTCCACATCCTGCTCCCCAGGGCAGGCTGGAGGAGCCGCAAGCTCACAATTTAGCAAATGGGGGCCTTAGTCATTTGTTCTCCAAAGCAAAGAGATCCAGACGCATGATGGGTTTTAAAATAGAAGAATGAATTCATTGCAAAAAGGTGGGACTGGCAGTTTTACTACATACAGTTCCTGCCTTCAAATCAATACCAACTCAGAAGAGATAAGACACACAATTGGCCAGATACACACGGGGACGTGAGCTGTGGAAGGCGAAGTCTAAATGCATGGCAGTCCTGCTCACTGTGGGGAGAGAAAGCTTGAGACAGGTTTGGGTTGGAGTTTGTGAAAGTCCTCTGGTGGGAGGAATGTTGGGGGTCGAACCCAGGGCCTCTTGCATGCTAAGCACATGTGCTCTCCCACCAAGCAACACCCCCAGTCTCCACAGATGCTGTGACAGAGTGACTTGGAGCTTTGAGAGCCCTCAGGCAGCATTAGCCATGCATTCAGCTAGGAAGCTCAAATCTATGGGTTCAATCCCAGAACAGCATACGCATGGTACATGGGGAGAAAACCTCAACACGTGGGAGGTACAGGTGAAATGACCGGGAGTTCGAGACCATCTTCTGCTACAGAGTGATGTTGAGAAAAGATGGAGACATATCCGATTGTGTTTCAACTAAAAATTCCAGGCCATTAACTTTGTGTTTTTAGAAAAAATGCAATCTAAAAGAAAATACATATCTTCCCTTTTCAGTTTCTTTCTGGAGCATATTCAGCTGGATCAACCAGCTGATGCTGGCAGAAAACAACTGGAGCCATGCTATTTAATTTAGAGATTTAGTTTCTATATCTTTAAGCCCAGCACATGTCTGAGGAAGAACACACTGGGCAGCTGCATTCACAGACTACATTTCCCTGGACCATAGCCAAGGGCACAGGCCCCCAAGTTCAGACAACTTTAACCCATCACTGTCTCATGTTAGTCTGGAGGAAACATGGACAGATGGGTTTTATGCTCCAAAGGAGTCAAACATTCATATTTTAAAAAATCTTTTAAGTTTGTGTTGCTCTGGAAGATCTTCTTTCTGGATTGCAGAAAATTCTAAAGTTTGGAACTAAAAGGCTCTAAGTCAAGTTGGCACCTCCTGATTGGTTCATTCATTTTTTAAATTGGGAAATTCAACTCAATGCTTGCTCAGTGACGATCCTTGAAGGGCTCATCTTACATGGAGATCTGAGCCATACCATTGAACTCTTAAAATAAGCCTCTGGATTGTATGAAGGCAGAGACCAAGCAGCAGGTGTCTCTGTAGTAGTGGGAAGTCTGTGCTAGGAGAGGTTGGTAAGTCCTGATTGGATAGTTTAGCTAGTGCAGCCAAATAATGGATTTTAATTGGTGGATCTTGGTGTTTAGTCTCAGGAATGAGTCTGTGGCCAAATCAGGGTATAGTCTGTGGGGGATAACTTTAGAAATGTAATCTAATGATTTAGCAAAGGAGAAAGAAAAGAAAAGGGAAAAACCTATCTGCAATGATTGGGGCTTCTGAGAGAGCCCTTCACAACCTCATTTCTTACTGGGAAGGGGTTGTTAATCTAGGGTAAATTACCAAGATGAGGATTCTCAGAGTAATAAACTATTTACTTCACCAGACAGAAAGTATCTCAATTCTCTATGTAAACTCTTCAGACTTCTGTGTGAAGTTTCTACCAGTCCCTTGGGAGGAAAACAGCCTTGGGACTTGGAGGTAGAGATAGAAAAGCTGGTTTTCTCATGGATGGTGAATAGTTTTTACAAGAATGTCAGGCAATGGGGGAGAGGACCAGGGGTTCTTGTGAAGGAAAGCCTGAGTTTGGAAGATCACACAAACCTGGTCCAGAAAACAGTGCTGAAACGCAAGAACTTGTTAAGTCCAAAAGTACTGCCCAGAGACCACCACTCACACATGTAATTAGTAAGAGTATTCTTATCTCACAAAAGCAAGAAAGGTACATTCAGGGTCAAACACTTACAAAAGTGGTGGCAACCTCAGACAAAGTCACACATATATAGGGAACTGGGGAATTTTAGCTCAGGTTACATACTAGAAAACTTCTTTGTTGGGTGCCTGGGATGTGACATGGATCAGTTTCTGATTGGTCAGTGGGCTGCATTTCTGTGTCATGAACATTTACCATAGGATGAGATGCCCAGACCATATAAGGCTACTCAGCACAGATGGACCATCCTGAGATAAGAGATTCCCCATCCTCCCATCCTCATAGTTGCCTCTAGGCTGTTCATTGGATGGAGAATTTATGGCCTACTTCCTGGAACTGATGACTTGGGAATTGGCTATGGTTGGTTTCTGGGGTGGATGACTTCCCTTTGAAGTCAGGCCTGGTCCTAAAATGAACTTTATGTTGTCTTCTCACTTGTTCCTTCATTATGTTGGAAAAGTAGGACAATGGATTGCAAAAATGTTGTGGTCGTCCAAACCAGGCACTACCTAAAACCAACCACAAGGCTGTTACTTGCCAGGAACTGCATGATAGGAAATTACATGTTAAGTTGTTCATTCTAACCACTCGGGATCACACACTGCCCAATCAGGACTGCCCTCATTTGCTTGGAGGAAGTTGCATGCTTGAAAATTGTACACAACGTGGGTCACCTAGAGCAGAGAAGACACTGAAGCTTCTCACCACATGATAGTTCTTCTCTCCAGTGCTCTTCCCAGGGTATCAACTAAACTTGTATTTTCCCCATTCTGGGCTCAAGGATGAATTTTTCCACCCACTTTGCAACCCCCTACCAAGAAGGTGATCCTCTTTGGGCTGAATTTGTGGTACTGAGAGACCAAATCTTTTATGTTTAGACTCCATCTTAGAGAACCTGAGCTAAGGTTGAACCTATATTAACTAACAGGCTGGTACCTAGCACCAGTTTCCAGGCTACTCCCCAACAAGACCTGTGTCTAACACCAGTTTCCAGGCTACCCCACTACAAGACCTGTGTCTGACACCAGTTTCCAAGTGATCGCCCAACAAGACCTACTTCTAATGTTAGTTTTCAGGTTATTCCCCAACAAATCTACACCCTCAGGTTACAAGCCTGCCTCTGACACTTTCCTTCCTAACAACCACCAATTGGGAAGAAAACAGAAGCTAAGTTTATGACTTGGCTCATAGCACCAGCCAATTATGTTAACGGCTATAGTGGCCCGCCAATCAGATGTGTGCCAGGCTAGACACCCCCTTCTTGCCTCTATAAATACTTGCCTGAAACTGGGCTCTGGGCTCCCATTCTCCTGCGTCAGAGACCATGGTGTGGGCTTGGATAAAGACACCCTAATCTGCTTACATCAGATTCTGCTCCTTGGTGGTCTTTTTGGGGTTCACAAATGTTCCCTGGCACAACAGCACAACCAGGGTGAGTGTTGATGGTTTTCCACTCGACTACCCATCCTCCCTCTGCGCCTTCAGGCCAATTAGCTTGGAAGCTCCACAGCTGTACCCTCTAGGGACCAGTTATGCAGGAGGTCACCTTGGCTGCCTCTGTGTGGACTGCTGTCCTGAAGCTCTAATCCGACCTAGAACTTCCACTGCTGCTTTGCCCATTTGCACTATATTTAGGCTTTTAACCAAGTGCTCTCTGATGTAAGTGTTTTTACCCAGTCCTCATGATTCACGCTTAGGATAATGTTTTAATCTTTCTTTTCAGTGTTGAGAATTTAACTTAGGTTCTTACCTACTGTAGATATATTCCCAGCTCAAGGTAATTCTTTTAACCAGAAGCCACCATTCATGGGTATTGTGGTTTGCTTTTGAGTCTTATGATATACAGCATATTTTACATAAAAATAAGCAAAACTAAACAACCTTCCCATTACTGCTGATCAAAATACATGCACATTTAAAGGGTAAAGAATGTATATGCATACAAAATTCAAAAATACAATTTTTATTTTTTGAAAACTGCTGAACATTTTCTCCAACAAGGAGTGTTGGTTTACGGCCACAGTGCTGGCCCTAAAATGATCATTTGTAAGAATTTCATAACAACATATTCTAATGTCATATCCCATTTTATTTTCTCTACCATGAGCAATTTCTGCCTTTCAAAAATATTCAAACTCCTGTAAATGTAGTAAATTGTAGTAGAAAGCACCCATGCCCCTACTGAGGTGCTTTGTAATTCAGTTTTCTTAAATAAGGACATCATCCAGGAGATATTTGATTAGTTATCAAGAGACAACAAGAACTCTAAGCAATGTCATGTTCAAGTCACCCTCACATAATTACCGATGAGTGTAATTAAATCAGGTACAAAGACATTAAGTGTTTGACCAAAGTTTGTTTTAAGTTGTTTTATTCCTTGAAAGACACTAATACAAAATCAATGTCTCAGGTTAAATGAGATTTAGCTGTGTTGGTGGGGTTGACCAGACAGCAGCTTCAGGTTTAATTAAACGTTTGCCTAACCACCTAAAAAGACAGTGATGTATCTTCAAAGCATCTGGCAAAGACATCATTCTCCCGTTGTTCTTTAATTAACATGCTGGTGAATTTAATAGAGAATGGCTTTAACTCTGGAACAGATGGTTCTTCAGAGTGACAGGGGCAGTGATGATTCCTGTCATGTTTACTTCCTGTGTAGCCTTCTAGTCTGAAAGGTTTCTTCAACATGGGGCCTGATGGGATCAGGAGTCAGATTTCCAGAAGCAACTGACTCTTGAATCTTTGTCAGTTGAAAGTATGACTTGAGCCCCTGACCACCCTTATGTTCCTGGGATCAGCCGCGCTAATAGTGAAAGACTCAGAGAGCCTTTGTATCCAGAAGACCCCTCTCAAAGAGACACGGAGGCAGCAATTGATGCGAAAGCAAGAGATTTATTAGTCCAGTGCACTGGGGTGGCCCACATCCAAAGGAGAGGTGACCCCGAAAGACGGTTACAAGCAGTTTTTATACTTTTTAGGTGTGTAGGTTACATCAGCAAGGTTATAATTTAAATTAATTGGATAAGCATATTGGCCTTTGAATCTATTGGCTAGCAAGCATGTGACAGACATTTGAACTCTGAGACCAGAGGGTCAGGTGACTATCAGTCAGCACATTCTGCAGTTTTTCAAGAATGTTCCTGTATCTCCCGAGAACTGTGGGCAGGGAATGGAACTTGGCCTAGCCTTGACCTGAGGTGGTGGGTGTAAGGCTAGTGAAAGCCCCTGGGGTCCTTCACCGGCCCCCACCCAGCTTCCCTTGAATCCTCAGACAAAAGACACACACACACACACACACACACACACACACACACACAAAGTTTGTTTCTTTACAACTTGCCTTCTTGGCACAATAGCTGGGTTTTGATATCTCCTGCCTGGAAAGGTGTGTCCTTACCAATTTATCTCTGTCTTTCTACCTGCCCTAAGTTTCAGAGGTTAGTCTTACATGGCCCCTGTCAAACATCCCTAGCCATCTACCTGTAGTAGTAGCAACAGACCCCAACTCCCTCCAAGACCTCACATGGTTACTGTGTTCTTCCTCTAAAGCATGACAGAAACTCCTCCTTCCTTGTGTCTGCCTTTTCCTCCTGGGACCCAGAAATGCTGTCTGTACCTTCCACCCAGCATCTGGTCTCTGGCTTTCTTTACTGACACTTCAAGAACTGGGTGGGGAATAGGACCTCTCCCTTCAAGGTCTCAAGTTTTAAACAGTTTCCGAAGAAGATAAAACTACTGTAGGAGTCAATGCAGGTTTTGAAATCATGTTCATCATCACTTTTAAAGATTAGGAAACTTGGATTCCATCTCCTTCTTGGGTGGGATTTTGGCAAACAGGTCTTATATTCCCCATGGCCCTCAAGAATAATGCTGAGACGTTTGCATGAGTTCTCTCTGTGGCAACTGATGATAAAGGGGTGGTTCTGCAGAACACTTGGATTCCACCCAAGAAGAGACCACAGCATGTTTGATAGACAGTGCTGAGTGTAATTGACTCAGGAACTTACTGAATATTTCAAATCTTATTCAAACTTAAGAGAGTAGGTGTTGCATAAAGGTGCATGTCTCTCAATCGAGTACTTTGAGCACCCAATGCTTCTACTGATGTGCTTGGTAATTCAGGTTCCTTAAATAAGGACCTCATTCAGGAGAACGGTTGGGTAATGGCTGACTTATTGTCTGATGTTTCCTTCAACTTCCTTCCCATTAAACAAGTTGCCTCCAGCAGTTTTCGGAGAGTGGAGTATCACTCAGAAGTGAGAACTCTGTCAGGTAAGTTAGTGTTCATGTAGAAGTTTCCTTCTCTTTGGAGTTTTTGCAGCAGGTCACTAACCCAGTGACGGTGACAGAAGAAAGAATTTGAGTACAGAAAGAAAAATGTACATACTTTCAGTTTATTTGTACAGAGAAAATATCAGAGAAATAGGGGTGGCTGGATATGGGATGGGGTAATGGAGGAGGAGAGGGTGAGACAGGAAGCAAAAGGAGAAGAAGAAAGACTACCTAACTAGTAGAAAGATGTCAGGCCAAGAACTCCAGTGTCCAAACAAATTACCTCTTTACCTCCAGGTTCTCACAGGTCTTGTAAAAGCTCAAGTCTCAGCAGGACACATTTTATCAAAGAAAAGCTCCCAGTACATATTATCCTGCTAACCACAATCAGGTTAATGAAAAAATATAACGAAGCAAACAACATCTAACCCTAACCCTTACACTCTCTAAAGGAATGGGTATTGCCAATGGCAAGAAGATATTATATTAATTTTAGGAATAAAGTTATGAACCATTTTAATCTAGTCTATTATGAAATATAATATGACAGTGTGTGGGGCACATGCCATGTGACAGACCTGGTATAAGGGAGGTTTATTTGGGGGAAGGGAGGAGTGTGAGGACCGGGAGAAGAGGTAGAGGCAGACAGGGAGGAGCAAAGTCATGAGGGCAGAGACGTGGGGACAGAAGCGAACAGAAGAGAGAGAGGCCATGTGGGATCAGAGGGGGAGGGAGAGAGACAAACAGCTGGGGTAGCACCAGTTCTCTTCTATGCTGCCGGGCCAGCCTCTGGCAGCAGCACAGGTGATAAGCCCTTGCTAGGTCCCTAGGAGGAGTCCAGCGAAATTGCCTGTAAACCAACGGAGTCATTGTTTCTGACCTTGAGCAAGGACTTGCTATCTGGCCGGCAAAGGACTCAGTGTTATACGGTACTAGATTCTTACAAGAAGAAAAGAATGTATTACACTGGTAACAAGTGACCTGTAAGGGAGCCAGAAACCATAAGCTCAGATCTGCCCCCAAGGGTGGGTAGCAGGGGACATAAATTAGGAGAAAGGGGAGAAGTTGCTTGTTGTTTGGATGGCAAGAAAGGGGAGTTATAAACTTCTTTTGCACAGTTATAAGCAATCATGCCCTTGTACGGGTTGAAAGCGTCTTTTGGGAGACATTACCATTTCCTTAGTCAGAAAAGCTGGCTTCTAGGATGCCCAGTCTTGAAAAGCCAGTTTTAAACCATCCTTGAGTAAATTCTGGAGACTTTCTGAAAGATCACATGGCTGTCTGTCTACAGGACTGTGGAAATGTAGGTGTTCTCATACATGACTGATAGGACAAAAAGGTATAACCAGTGCATTAATCAGGGCTCTGCAGAAACAAGGAACCTGTGTGTGTGTGTGTAGGTATGTGTGTATGTATGTATGTATGTGCGTTTGTGTGTATATATGCATATCTGTGTATGTATGTTTGTATATATACGTATGTGTGTATGTGTGTATATGTGTGTACATGTGCATGTATGTGTTTGTGTATATGTACATATGTGTGTATGTATGGGTATGTGTCTGTGTGTGTGTGTGTGTGTGTGTGTGTGTATGTGTATCTTTGATTGGAGTCTCTAGTTTGCTCCCCTCTTGAACATAGTCTAGCAAATACCATTTCTCCTTTTTTCCCCAAGTTTCCTACCCCCCAACTCTGAACAGAAAAGGGACCAAAAAGCCTTGTCCTGCATTCCTAACATTTCTGACAGCTGTCTCAACCCCCTTACCTGAAGTCACCCCCCACCCCTACATCCCCCAGCCCCACAAGCCCAGAGTGTAATAGACAAGTCATTTTCCTTTGCCTACCGTAAAAAATTTCTACACCTCAGTCTGCCTGTGACCTTTTCCAGTCTCCTCCCCTGCAACTGTTGACTCACTCAGGAGCCCATTCCTGAACAAACCTGCCTTTTTAAACTTCCATTTCGGCTGAGTTGGCTTATTTCTTTGGCATAGAAATATCATATGTGTGTACATGTGTGTATGGTTTGTGTGTTTGTGGTGTGTATGTTTTGTGTGTATGATACATGTGTGTAGTATGTATGGTGTGTATATACATGTGTGTGCCCTATGTGTACATGTGGTGTGTGTGGTATGTATGCTATATGTGTATTGTGTACTGTATGTTTGAGTGGTATGTAAGTGACACGTACATCACTCTGTGTGTATGTGTATGTGTGTGTATGTATGTGTGTGTATGTGTGTATGTGTATATGTGTGTATGTGTGAGTGTGTGTGTGAGTGTGTGTGTATGTGAGTGTGTATGTGTGACTGTGTGTATGTGTGGTGTGTGTGTGTGTGTGTGGTGTGTGTGTGTGTGTGTGTGTATGTGTATGTGTGGTGTATGAACAGCAAAGAATTCTCTGAAGGAATGGGCCCATGCTGTTATGGCAGATAACAAATTCTGACACTGCAGGGTGGACCAGCTGCCTGTCAACCCAGGAATAGCTCATGCTGAAGTTCAAATCCAAAATCTTTCAGTGTGGAGAATTTCCTCTTGCTGGGGTCTGCAACCTGGATGAGATGTGGTCACAGTAGGGTGGCCATCTGCTTTATTCATTGGTTTATTGGTTTAAATTTAATCCCAAATGTTATATCCTCAAAGAAACAAAAGAGAATAATGTTTGACCACCTATATAGGCGCCATGGTCCCCACACAATGATGCAGAAATTGTCCATCACAGCCGTGGAGGAAAAGAATTCAATAGAATTCAGTAATGCTATGCCTACTTTTTTTTTTTTTTTTTTTTTTTTTTTTTTTTTTTTTTGATGTAGCAAATCTTATTTTTAGCCCTGAGCTCCAGCAATGAAGCTGTCCAGATTCTGAGTACTCCTTGACATTCCCCAACCTCTTTCCTTTACCTCCAAAAGACATAAGATGTCAAGGGGAAAGTGCAAAGCTATCAACCGAAGTTTCTTAGTGGGCACATGGTTTGTCTATGGGTGTCAACCCTATTTCCAGTGACAAGCCTCCCAGTGTTTTACTAGGTTGGTCACCAAAAGAGGATGGAGGAGAATCAGAGGCTGCTTTAAGGGGAGGGAGGGGAGGAGACACTGAGGCACTGGGTGTCCAATGACCGTGAGGGCCTGAACTGAGGTAGTGGCGGGGAAGAGGGAAGGAGTGGTGGGTGGGCAGTATTCGCAGATGTTCAGACATTTGACTGAGGTATTTAGGTAGACAGTTGCCTAAAGAGACTACCTTGGCTTATGTACTATACACTAGTGTCAAAAAGGACCACACAACAATAAAGTTGACAAGTAGAAAAGAAAAGCATAACAAACCAAAACCAAAAGTGAGCCCCAATTCCATGAGAAATTATAGACTTTCCTTTCCATGCTAAGGTAAAATCTACAATGCACATTTCTCGAGGTCTGGAGGATGTTGGGTGGGGCTTATCAGTAACCTTTGACATCCATGTACTTGAGAGCTCACCTTTCCAAACTGACGGGGGAAATGTGATCTCCAGAACCATACACAATGACTCTGCTTGATTTGGAAAATGAATACTATCTAATTATCCATAGAAAACGCTGATGTTTGACATACAGAGCAGTGCTGATGTACTGGGGAAGACGGCAGGCTCTGCCTGTCAGTGCTGTGAAGAGAGATGTGCTTACCCCTGTAAGGAAGTGCAGGACAGCTTGTAGATCCGCGTGAATGCACAGATATGTGCTTTGCTTCAAAGACTCAAGGGAAATATAATTCAAGCCAATAAAGAAAAATATAAAAGATGAGGTCAGGGGTTGAATCTAATCTACACCACAATAAATTCTGAAAATGCTCAAATACTGTCCCGTTAGGTTTTACTCTTTTATCCACAATTGGAAACTTCCCTGTGAGTCCGTTTTTGTTGAGATATTGCTGCAGAAGGACTGCTATTCCTACCTTGCCTAGGTAGGGCTGTGTAACTTGTTTGTGCCCAATAAAATAACAGTGGGATCAAGAGTAATATTTTTGAGTAAAATGTATTAAAGCTAGTGAATAGTTTTATATCCCTCCCATAGACTCATAAATCAGGTGGATGTTTTTATTTGGTTAGACAAGGTCCCCACGTGAAATGATGGATTCCCACTGGGACTCCTCTCAGGTGTCCTGTTGTTGTCCTATGTCATGGCGATCCTGTAGCTTTGGATCTTCAGGACTGACTTCTCCATGAGCTCCAGCAGTTCATCAGTAGAGTAGATGTTGGGCTGTGCCAACTCAAAGCCCTGGATGTGGCCCTGGGAAGTATCTGAACTGGTCAGCCCACAGCTCTCCTGTGCCCACACAATAGGGCGAACCCTCCAGCACTGCCCTGGCTAGTTCAGCTGCTGCAGCCAGCACGGGGCAGAGCCAACTCTCCAGGTTTCATGCTATGGGGCTGGCTTAACCACAAACCCTGCAACCAAGGCCAGTTTTTCTTCTGCCCAGGCAAAATGCAGGGCCCACTCTCCTGAGTGCTCCAGCTGGAGAGGGACAGGGCCAGCTCTCCTGCTGCTATGACTCTCGGGAGACAGCTCTCCTTCCTGCCAGGGGCATCAAGGGATGAAGGTGGGGAAGGGTTTCTCTCACTCGCCCATGCCTTCGCAGGTTGTGGGTCCAGCTCTTCCATTCTCGTATCCTGGGGCTCATTCATGGCCCCACTACCTGGATCACCTCTACTGTGCTTACCAGACAAGATGCTTACAAGACATCTTCTGAGTGCTACAGATGAGGGGCAGGATCAGCTCTTCCACCCTCACGACCCTGGGGCCAGCTCTCCTGCCTGCTGCAGGTGGCAAGGACAGGGAAGATAACTTAATTTTAAAAAAAATAAGGACGTGCTCTGTAGCCCAGACTGAGATTGAAGATATTTTTGTAGTTCAGGCTGGGCTCAAACTCACCATCTTTCTGTCTCTACCTCTAAAGTGCTTGGGTCCCAGAGAATACTCTCCCATGCCTAGCTTCTTATGGTTTCATGTGGCTGTCCCAAAGCATTTTCATCTAGATCTATTTAAAATCATTTCCCCTCTCCCTCTCCTCCACTGCCTGTTTTCATTCTTCCCCACAGAACCTACCATTGTCTTAAATACATACTGTATATATGTATGTATGTATGTATGTATGTATGTGTGTATATATGTATGTATATATGTATGTATGTATATATGTATGTATGTATGTATATATGTATGTATGTATGTATATATGTATGTATATATGTATGAATGTATGTATGTATGTATATATGTATGTATGTATTATTTTCTCCTGCTAAGATCAAGAAGGATAGAGATTTTCTTCTTAAGGCTTGATTGTGAATATGCCCTGAAAGTTCAGAACAATGTCTGGCACATTGTGAATCATAACAAATATTTATGGAATATGCGACATTTAACAAAACATGTATTTTTTTGTATTTTTATTTTGGTGTATGTTGAGAAAGAAAATAACTAGAAATAAACTTTATGTCGACTGTATTTACCAAAACAGAGGCAAAGAACGGAACTCTGAACTTGTAGTCTGACTTTATTATTTAATTCAGAAATCATGTAAAGCTCTGTGTTTTGGACTTTGGCAACCGTGGCATTTGAAATAAACCCATTGCAGTCATCTTGTCAACACTGTGACGATGTTATATCATTAACAGCCATTAAAGAATACATGAACAATGTTTACAATCACATTCTAGAATTCTTCTATTATTTCTTTTTTGTTTGTTTATATTTCAATTCCACTACTCATTCAGACATTTATCCTAAATTATAATATGTTTTTAAGCTTGAAAGTATGGAGCCATTGGTAATTGTATCATAATAAAATAGATACTGTGTATATTTTAATCAAAAAAGCTTCTGTGACTTTAATGCTTAAGAGAATTTGTTCTTGGGTTCAGCTGAAGCTATAATTATTACATTAAATTAGCCAAAGTATCATAAACATATATCTTGTTAGGAAAGTATTAAAGAAAAAAGTGTATTAAATTCATATTTCTTAATAAGATGGAAATTCAAAACAATAATTTCATATAAATGTTCACATATGCTCATGTATATTTATTGGCTAAAAGGAGGCATTCAATATTGACTTTCTTCTCTAGTTAGTGTTTTTTTGTACATAAAATGGCAAATAAAATCCATTCAGTAGTTAATAGAAAAGACTGAAAGGAAGTGTGCTGATGATGTGGTTCAAGTCTCTGAACTCCTAGACAGCAAAGCAATCCCACGCTGGTTGGCCGTCTCTGTGACAGGACTCTGTCCCTTCAGATCAGCTGAGAACACTGCTTTGGAACTGGCTGACTTTAGAAGTGCTAGTAAGTTACCATCTCAGTACCTCTCTACAGTTGCTCTTTGTTGCCCTACATGTTATAGCAGTCTTCCCCAGATACACTAGGACACGGTGTGTTAGTGAAGAGAGAGGAGCAGGCCTCCCTGCACCCACAGGTCTTCCAGCTCAGAAGGAAGACCCCACACTAAGGCTAACATGCTGCCCTGCTGTTCCCCGGGGCTTGAAATTCCTCAGACTCTTGGAAAGCATGGACTAACATTTTCACTGTGGACTGGTGCCATCCAGGAAAGCAATCTACAGAAAGATGCCCCAGCAATGGGCAGATCTGCGAACAGAGTTTTGTACTGTCCTGGAAAGCCTTTTCATATCCCAGGCACACCATAGTGCTACCCCACCAGGGACTGGGACAGCCAAAGGAAGCTGTGAGGAATGTAAACAGAATGTGGAGCCTTTCATCTCAAAGAGTTAAAGAAGACAAAATTCCATTAAGACAAATTGCAAAGAAGCCACTTGGCAGGAATTCAGATTCCTACTTGAAAACAAAATATATGCTCAGGTTTTATTTCTCCCTAGAAACCATGCAGCTTCGCATTAGCTAGTTGCACAAAGATGAGAGCCTCAGAGTGAGGCACAGAACCCCTGTGTTAGAAACCTCACAGTGTGCTTGCTTCCGGCTTAAGGGTGGACAAATGCTCGCCCCTCTGTGGATGTCATACTTTCCTGCTTTGCAGAAATATGTGTATTTTGTGGTCATTTTCTTAAGACCCCCAAACCTATTTCTCACAACTGCTTTTGTCTTCTGATGCATTTGGCTGCTGGGCCTGCTTAAGATTTCCACTGAACTGATGAAAGGTTACGATAGCTCCAAACCAGTAAGCATAAATCAAACAAAATATATATCAGTGATAGTATTGATTATCAATACAAGTCATTGCTAGCTCACTTTATGTCATAATATATTTGAGGTGAGAAAAACATGTCTGAAAGAGTTTAGAATCTTGATTAGAGAATTTCAAATTCTAATTAATATCCCTCATAATATAGATTAATGTTAATTTGTACCCAGCCATAGTGACGACTGCAGACTGATGTTTTAAAGACTTATTTTTATTTGTGTGTGTGTGTGTGTGTGTGTGTGTGTGTGTGTGTGTCCCAGAAACTATCTCATAAGACACCAGCTCAAGGAATGGAACAGATCATAAAATCCAGAACAAGATCATAAACTCCCCTGCCAAAGAACAACCTGAGTATAACCACAAAAATGAGGGAAAATTTTATCTCAGAATGGGTTATCTGCACTGGGCAGCCCTATCTCATCCTATGGTTAAACTTCCATGACATAGGAATGCAGACCACTGACCAGTTTGTGACCCCCTAGCACCCACCAATAACATTTTAGATTACCTAATCCTTTCAGAGAGTTCCCCCAGTTCCCTATAAGAAGGACTTTATGCCTTTGTCTGGTGTCGCCATTTTGGAGAATGGTTGACCCCCACATATTGGTTGTTTCTGCAGAATGCTCTTTGTTTTTGCATGTTATCTGAGTCTGGGGTCTTCTTTAAGTGATTTTTGGGCCTTGCAGGGCTCCCTTAACCTTCTGATTGGGCTGAGGACCAATGATGCTTGTGGACCACATGCTGGATCGGTCCTCAGTATGCTCAAAACTGGTCTCAAGTGGAAATTCCTAGTTTCTTTGAAAACTCAGTTGTATCATGTGACGTTTTGCTGGAAGCCAACTTGTGAGAGGCTGTTTTGCTGAAGCTGTCACATGAGAGGGCACGTGATGCTTTGCTGGAGTGTAAGCTTGAGAGGGCGCATGATGTTTAGAAAGATTTTAAATGGGATCCCATAAACAGTGAAAGGATGTTCTTGCATTGCAATGAAGCCATGCAATGCTTTGCTGGTCTTTACTTCACAGAGAGAAAGGCACCAAAGAACTTCTTGTGGGTATTCCTGGCTGATTCTTGCCACTCCTGCTGACTTGCACTGATTTGGTGGCGCCTTGCAGTTTCTGCTGGATTGAGCCACTGCTACTGATTAGCGTTTGGTGTTTGCTATTGGACTGGACTGCTGTATCCTGACAATGAAGAGTGGAATCGCCCTTTGAGAGAAAAGTCAGCCTACAGTGACCAATCTCAATTCCAGTCTCCTTCCAGTTCCTTCCATAAGGTCACACAAGCTCACCTGCAGGGCAGCACACAGGCATCCTCTCCATGGCACCCTGTGCTCTCTGGAGCTCTTGCTTACTTTTCTAATTTAGTCTGCATCCATCTTGTTCACTCCTGGTCCTCAGTTCCTTATTCTTGACCACGAGACAACGAACCTGAAGCCACTGGGAACTATTTGGTGGCTACTAAATTTTTAGGGTCTTAGCCTAAGGTAAGATCACCAAGAACCAGAAGATAACTTTGTTGCATTCAAAGAACCCACTTCATGCACACACAGATACACACATGCAAGCACACATGTACACACATAGAAGCATGTGCACACACATACATATAAATGCTCATACACATAAATACATACCACCCCTTTATTTAAAGAAATGTTGACAAATACAGTATTATTACCATAATAGAGGTCATTATTGTACTGGTCTGATCATTCTGTAGCTGTGACTCAGGGGCCAAGCTATTCCGTAGGTGGTCATACCCTCAGATGGCCTGTGATGATGTCACACTTGGACATGAGCACTGAGGCAGCACTAGGTTTCTTTAGCACCCCCTGTGGCATCTCTGCAGCTGAAAGAAAACCCACTGTCCCTCAGATCTGCAAGCACTGTTTCCTCTGCCTTCTCTCTACTTTTCAGGGCCATTCACAGGTTTGTTTCATGCCTTGTCCAGGGATTTCAGTTCTTCATAGTGGGAGGAGGAAGGCCTTAATGTCTTGGGTTTTGATGCATGCTCTCGGTGCTTCGGGTGCCTCTGCTTCACTTAGGGATTCTGAGGATGACATCATTGCCTGATGCTTTAAGGCTCTCTCACCTATCTTTCATGTTATCTGCCATTTATCTTAAACACTTCAGAACAGACTTTATAGCTTGTACTCTTGACTCTAGAGCAGGACAGGTTGTGTATAAGGGAGGTAATAATCTATAAAATAGAGACATAATTAAGAATGATGAAGACATCATTTTCAGTCACCATGCCTACTCAGGGGTCTAACCTAGTAGATTATGCAAAGAATCCTTTTTCTATAAACACTTAACAGAATGCATACCATCCAACTGGGAGTACTTTTTGTTGTTGAAAATGCTTTCTTTTTTCTTAAATAAATGTTGTCAGAGACTATAATATGAAAAATTGTTGCAGTCAGTGACCAGACAAATTCCCCAGTGAGCATATATATATCGCTACTGTTTCCAGAGCCTCAGAGGAACCAGTGCTTAAGGATAGAAGCAATCTCATTAGCGCCCATTGTGCCACAGGCAACAACTGATCTGGAAGGCTGTTTGAATTGATCCCATCTTGATAGTTGTTTACATCAAATGAATGGCAGTTCTTTGGGAGTCCCACTTGGGGGGGTCTCCTGGTAGTTAAGACTCACTTTGAGTCTTACATAGTTATCTAAGGCTAAATATGAAGTGAGTAGTATGGTGGGATTGATATACAGAAGCATTCATGAACCATTGAAGTCATTCATACAGAAATTTGTTTCCCGACACCATCAGGAGCATAAAAAGAACTGTCTGTCTACCCAAATTGAGGAAGGACCCAATGGACAAAAGAAATATTTCTGTAACTCTAGCTATGCCACCGAATGGTCCTAACCTAGCCTTTCTGTTTTGTTTTCACACTTTGGCATAAGATGTGCTCAGGCAGGGGAGAGTAGAGAACAGAATCTCCAGGGAGGATTTTCTGACGGTTTTGTGACCCCCATCTTCCTCCAGAAAAGAATGTCAAGATTTCTATTACAATGTCCGTAGACCTAGCTATCTGCTGTATAAGATTATTTCAGCACCAAATTGAACACATCTTGTTTCTCTGCTTTGTTTAATTGGCTTATTGAAGACTGATGGCCAAACTTTTAGGGCGTAGGCTCTGACCCTAACCACATGGGTAACAGAATCTGACTTTCACAGTAGAAGGGTGATAGGTGTGTTACTCAGTGAACTAGGTATTTCAGCTTACAGAAACCACATGGGCTTATCTTCTTCTGCTGATGGCAGCCTCAAGTCCCTCTGTCTAGTGGGCCAGAATGAAACTCCCATGCCTAGCAGATAATGCTTTCCTTCCTGTGGGCCAAGTTTCCTGAGAAGGGCAGAGAATGGCTCCTTTGTTCTTCCTGCACCTGCCTGAGTTTGTCTCTCACTACACCTGCTGAGTTAGCAAATCAGTTTAATTCAAGTTGGCTTAGAGGATTCTGATGACAGGGGAGTTCAGACAACTATGTCATGCCCCCAGTTCCCAGCTTGGATGGGGGTGACAGATCTTGAAAACTCCCTTGTCCTACTTCTTTTTGAAAGACCACTTGATGATTATTTAACCAAAATGTGTGGAAAGAGCAGAGTTCCAATAAGATCTGGTATGTTTAGGATGCAAGTTTAGCAGGAAGATGCTGACCAGCAAGTCTGCATTATCAACAATTCAAAGAGATTTAAAAATAAGCTCCTGGGGTTTACAGCACATGGGATGTGAAAGATCAACTTTATTTCCAGAGCTGACACAGGAAAAGTATTTTTCAATGTGACATCTTCTGAGCTTGGGTTCTGAATAAGCTATCTGTAAGCTAATATGCTAATCAACTAATAATTTCTGTCAAATGAGCTCACAGTCTGAGTGTAATTGCTAAAATGTGAGGGCTGAACTCCATGCTGTGAACACTGTAGGAACTAAATATAAATCAGCTTCCTTTAAGAGAAAATGGTGTATGGGTTGTAATTGTGAATTCTGGAGCAGCATTTTCTTTGGGTTTCTGCATCTATTCCCTAAGAGGGCCGTCCCTTCCCTGTCACATCTTGTTTCTCTTTCATTTCTTCCCACAAGAGGGATGGCCATGCACCAAGTAAGAGTCCGACTTCTCTAGAACACTTTCTGGACAAGGACCCAGGCGACAGGAAAGAAAAAAGCAGGGCTGTGTTTCTCAGAACAAAAACACTTGGTGATAAGGCAGAAAATTCCAAGTTCTCAATCATCATAACAACTCAGATCTGACCACAGTTCTAGTCCAGAAGTTCCATGGTGCAGGAACTGCTGGAAATGGGGTTCATTGTTGTTCCCTAGTTGGGAGGCCATGAAAACTATCTTCAGATTCATATTTCATTTTTTCTTCTTAAACCTTGAATGAGTAAAGTGCCAAGCCATGTAGTAGAGTCTAGAAATGCAGCAAATAGAGTCACAACCCCAGCTAGCTGAGGACATTTGTCTCTTGGTAAGCACAAATGTATGCAAAACATACTGACCTTGTGAGTTTGAGTTAACAGCCATTCAGGCAGCCATCTTTATCCCTAACCATTGTTACTTAAGAAAGATGACACAAAAACAACTTATAGGTGACCAAAATGAAGAAGTAAAATTGGGGTATAGGAGAAGACCTTTATCCTGAACTCGTGCATATAGTTATGAAAATTAACCAGGAGTATAGTTGTATATATGGGGAAAGTTGGAGCATGGGTTAAGGTCTTTATCCTGAAGAACTACTTGCAATTATGGAAGTTAAGTATACATTTATTATAGTTGATAAAATTTCACCCCACAAAAATCATTTCTATGCATTTTAATGCACCAATTCACATAATGACTGCAGATAAAATAAGGGTTGATTTTAGGGATCACGTAAGACTTTTTTTTTTGACTTACATGACAACCTTAAGTGTTGCTATTCACTGTGTGTGTGAACTTGCTGCCTCCAGCAATCTGGAGCCCCATTTGTAAACTATATTCTAGGGGCTTGTTTTTTCTTAGCTAGTCTGGGCTTCAAACTCACTATACAGCTGAAGAGAGCCTTGAACTTCTGATCTTCATCCTCCTGCTTCTGTGGGAATCCACCACAATACCTGGATGAAGACCCCTTTAAAGTCTCATGGTACTCAAGACACTTTTCTTATGGAATGGCACTTATCTGTTTGAGAAGAAACCACAGAGTCAGTTGAGAATAAACACATGTACAAGTCCAGCTATTGATTATCTAGCCATTTGGTCAAGTCCTTGTTAACTTAGCCAAGCATGTGACCCTCTTGTCTCCTGTATGTCAGTGCTGGACATCTCAGAGGTCCCCTGAGTACGCATCAGACAGATTCCCCCCCCCCCCTTCCCCTAAGTTCTGGTTCATTTTTTCTCACCTGCTGTATTCTTGTTATTTTGATTTGTACTTATTTTCCCTTTATGCATATTTAAATGGAGCCCAGTATAGAGGGAACCTTTATAGAGTTGAATGTGGGTCATCATATTTGTAGCAATGAGGAGCAGAAACAAAGAAGGCAGAGATTGGGCAGGAGGCAGTTGGTAGCTCCTCACCACCATCTGTTCATTCCTGGTGTTGATGCAAATCACAGCTTTGTTCTCAAGGGGAATAAAAGATCACTTATTCTGAGCCAAATATGAGAGACTATGGCCCGGCCACACATATCCAATTACCCAGAATTGTAGGACAAGAATCCAAAGTCGAGTCATCACCCAAATACATTAATGGGTACATCAAATAGGCAAATAGCAAAAGAGTGAAAACTATCCTACAGCTTTTAAATGCTACCTGGTGACATTCTTCAACTTTGCCTTTAAGTTGTTTGACTCCAGTGGTCCATTGACATGCTTTGAAGGTTTTACCTGAGAATTCAGAGGATGTTAAGTCATACACAGAGATGGGCCATGAACAGCAGTTTGAGAGAGTAAAGATAGCCCAGGGTCATTCGTGTCAGATCTGCAATATTTCAACCCTCACAACCATGGCATTCTGACTGGTCAGCCCACCTGCTGGGATCTTTAACATAGGTGTGGCTTCTTCTGTAAAGTTCAGGTCACAGCAAAGAACTCTTTGGAGCACATGCATTTCATGCCTCCATGCGCTACCCTCTGGTCGTTCCTCAACTCATTTCAGCCTGGCTTCCATCCTCATTACTCTACTTGAATATGCTTTGGCCAGACATAGAAGCAATGTCCCTGTTTTCTGTTAGCATCTGTCTTTCTCTTAATGGTGGCTCCCTGCCACCTCCTGTTTTGTTTCTGCACTTTCCAGACTTCTGCCATTGGCCACTGTTTCATATCCCCACTGCTCTATTTAACTGTTGCTTTTTTTTTTTTTAATTTCAAATTTAATTCTAGAATATTCTTTCTTTGTGAGGTCCAGGTGCTTGCGTCCATGGAACCCCTGAGACATCTTTGCTTTGATTTCCACAGTCATATCAAACTTAACGTGTTCAAACAGGAATCTCAGCTCTCTCTTCTCACCCTGTCTTTTTCTATTTTCTTATGTCCCCATTGTTGTAAATAATGCTGCCATCTCCTTGTTTGTTGAACAAGGACTCTGAACTCCATGTTTTATTATATTGTAGTATATGGGTGTTTGCATGTGTGGATATCTATGTACCACATGTACCTGGTGCCCACGGAGGCCAGATGAGAGTGTCAGCTTTAAAGATGTAGGTTTTGGCATTCTTCTATATTTTTGCCTCAAAGGTCTAGAAAAAATCCTAAAATCAGGAGAAATATCACATCAAAGACAGATGTGGAAGAAACTTTGTACCTCAAGCCACTTTTATTATTTCAGAAAAGACCATTAAATTATGAGTAAAAAAATAGTGTAGGGTAGAAAGATGGGCAGACCAAATTACAACCCCAGGGGTTTCATGAGTAGAGAGAAAGCTCATGGTATTGACTTCTTTTTGCCCATGGTGGGAGAATCCTGGAGTCTAGCTGCTGTTCAGGCCTCAGCACCTGCAGCAGCCCTTAGCAACAGGCATCTACTGAGCTAAGTCTTCAGGTGCCAGGGTTTCTCACCAGGGGTAGTGTTTCCACTCAAAGAGAGTGCTGGTGGCCACAAGTCCTGCTCCCCACTTCTTCCCAGCATCCTGCCTGGGAGTCTAAGAGCCTGGTGCTGAGAAGGCTAGGCTGACTCCACCACAGGCTTCAAATTGGGAGTTAAGGAGACTAGGCCTAAGAACTGGACAAGTCCAGGCAAGCCCACACAAGTCAGTTCCTAATAGAAAACCCCCAGGCTCCAGGCTTCACACCCTGGTAATGGTTCTGGAATGCCTAGAGATGAAATAAGATAAAGGTTATCATTGAAGACTTTCTCAGCAACAGTTTCCAGCCCTTGCTTCAGTCCCAGCCACCCCTCCATAAGCAAGGACAATGGATCAGCAAGTTTTCAGATCTCCCCAGTAACAGTTTCCAGTCCCCTCTCCCTGATAAAGGGATGTCCCTAGAGATGGAATAATATAAAGGTCACCTACCCCAGAATCAAGCCTATGAACTCACTTGGTTGTCTCTCTGTCTTTATCTTGCTAATGGGAGACCCCAGTGTGCTTCTGCAGAATAAAACACTCTGCATTTACATACTATTTTAGTCCTGGGCATCATCATGGACCCTTACAGCTTCAGATTAGTGCTCTAAAATCTTCCCATCCTCACTGGGTACAAGAAGAGACTCTACACACACACACACACACACACACACACACAGACACACACACACCCATGGGCCCCCAACACACACTTACATCACACAGGCCTGACTTTTCTTTTTGGAGTTGGCCTTGCTGCTTGTGTCTGGTGTTAGAGCCTGAAGGCCCCTCAGAGCTCCTCCACACTGCTGTCTGTTTGTTCATTCATGGCATTGAAGACTCAACGACTAGTCTCCCTGTTCCCAACAATTCATCTTGGTGTCCCTCTTAAATCCCCATCCAAGACTTTTCACATGGTGCCTCTTATGACACACATTCTGGCCAACCATGAGCAACATTCTTGGGCACACTCATGAGCTATTAGAGGTGAAATATTGGCTACTTCCTCTTCCAATGTACTATGAGTCAGAGATTTTTACAGTCTTCAGTAGCCATGTCTAATGTACTGAAGCTCAATTCAGTTTAATTCATAAAAACCCAATTTAATTTAATTTGTAATTCTAAAACACCACTTAGAATTGTTGTTGATAAACCAGTTAGCATATTGAGTAGCCCTCGTGTTCCTAGCATAACTGAAGCCATTTATTATTGATCTAAAAATGAAAATCTCATTTTTAAAAACATGATAAGCAAACTACTCTCCAGATATGACTGAAATCACCATATGTCAGAAACACCTTAATTGGCACAAATATAGGTGACAGAGAGAAATGAGCCTCCAAAGTCTCCATGTTGGGGTAGTTAGCCAAATTAAGCCATCATTGCCTGAGTGACTTAGATGACTAGCCCACCAAGTTTTGGAAAAAAATAAAAGTAGATTTCAAGGCTGATTCATTGTTTCTTCAGACTTCCTAAATTTGTAAGACAGTCTAGAAATCCCTAGGATTCTATTTTCTTTTGGATAACACTGCAGAAATTCAGAGAAAGATAAGACTTCAGGTCTCCCCATGGTTATAAAAGAAGTCAGCACAGAACCAGAATGAGATGAATAAAAGTACCTTTGATCACTGGGTAGGCTACTTATTTATTCCTTTAAAAACTCAGGACAAGAGTTCATAAGTTGACTGGGTTTCTTTCCACTGTGTCTCCTCACCGATTTCTTCTTACCTGCCAGTAGTGATGGCCATAAGCAAGTGATGCCCTAGAGGAGCTCTGTCACCTTTGTCCCCATGATTTCAAGTCTGGCCTGTTAATGTGTCTGTGTGTGTCTGACCTGTCTGTCGGTGGGTGCCTTACCGGACCTGTGCAGCAGTGTGTGCTACAGTGAGTTATGCCTGCCCATAAAAACATACCGCAATCTGCAAAACTACCAACTCTTAGTCATGAAACAAAAACACCCGTCAAGAGAATTCTATTCTAACTTGTTAATGACACGGCACAGATGGAGGACAATGCCATCATTCTAGGGGACAGCTTTACATGGCAGGCTTCTTGCAGGGCATTCAGGCCTCGTCACTAATTAGGGATGCATGTCTGCAGGCATTATAAATCTATTGTCAATAAAGAAGTGTCCTTCCTGCCTGCAGGCAAGTTTATTAATCTATTAATACAGAAGCCAAGCCCTCATTCACCCCTGCTCAATAGTTTCTGGACAGGGTGCATTATCCAGCAGGTACCTTTATATTTTCTCATATTTCTGAGATGATCAAGTGGCTGATTCGGTACCACCGTCCCTATTGTAGTCATAAACATAGCTTTTTTATGCTTGTGACATGGGCTACATTCAGAGAGTAATTCACAAATGGTTTGATCTATCGCTTTACTAAACATCCCAAAAACGTTAGAGATATATGGGAGTAGGTCCTATATTTTCAGGCAAATTCCATCTCTTGTGGTTAATCACGATTGCTAACTTGATAGGATCTAGAAACATTCCATTGCTGTGGAAACAAACCTCCCTGTAGGCTTGTGCAGAAACATTGAAGATTAGGTTAATTAAGGTAGGAAACCCCAGTCTCAGAGTAGGTATCACTGTTCTGCAGACTCAATAAAAAGGAGAAAATGAGCTAAGCACCAACACTCATCTCCCTGTGCTCACTGCCTGAGAGTACAATGTGACTGTCTGCCTCAGGTTTCTGCCCCATGTCTTCCCTGCCTTCATGGACTGAGTTCTGAACTGTGAGCCGCATAAAGCCTTTCTCCCGAAGTTGTTTTCATCAGGTGTTTTTGTCACAGCAATTAAACACATAGCTAATGTGTCATCACATGCAGTAAGTATCACCCAACCTAATATTCAACACAGAGTCCTCTAGGCTTGGTGTTGGACCTTCAATGCTGGCTGAAGACATTCAACCACATGCACGGCTTCTCTTTTCAGAGTTGTCTGTCCAGTAGAGCATCTCCAGTGGATATAGCTTTAAGCATCATTATGAGCTGGATGTGATCCTCCCAACTCAGCACTGAAGCTCTCTTTCACTGTACTCAGAACATGACTATCTTTGATAGCAAGCCATTAAGAGTCAGTCCTACTTCAGTATGGCCAGCAATCTAATAGGGCCAAAATCAGTATAAATACATACACAGAGAGAAAACTGCTGAAAACACAGGGAGAACAGTGGCCATCTATAGGCCGAGGTGTGAGGCCTCAGGAAGAAGCCACAGCATGGTGATACCTTAATCTGAGATTTAGAATCTCTTGAACTGAGAGAAAATACAATTCTACGGTTGAAGCAATCCAATCAATCTATGGTATTTAATGACAGCCTGGACAAATTAATAGAAACCTTCCTAGAATCTCCTTAGGACCATACTTTTAAAACAGATGTGCATACCTGGCGATCAATATATGTGACCGGAAGAACTAGGAAGAGAACCTGTTTCCCTGCCTTAGCCGTATGCTAAATATGCTGAGCAGTTTTAAGTGCATTGGCTCCATACAGGGTTATTAACAGTTTAGTTCAATAAATGAATTGATTTATTTAATTTTACAAAAAAGCAGTAGATGTAACTTTAAAAACATGGACACTTGATTAACATGCACAAAGACTCCAGCACACACGGAGTGGCTGTTACCTGACTCTGTCTGACAGAAGCACAGCTTTTGTAATAAAGAACATTAACATTACAGTGCTGTTTGGGTGGTTCTGCTAGACTGTTTTTTCTCTGTTCATGCTTTCTGTTAGGGCTGCTTCTTTATTGGAAGAAGCCAAACATGGGGGAAGAGGAAAACCTTTACTGTCCTCCAAGAGGACCGGAGTTCAGATCCCATCATTCAAGTCATGCGGCTCAAAAGCACCTGAAACTCCAGCTCCAGGGTACCTGACACCTTTGGCCTCCAAGGACATCTGCACACATACCTGCCTCTATAAACAATTAAAACTAAAACAAATCTAAGTGAATATTTAGAATGTATCTCTTTACAGTCTTTTTGATTAGTTTGTATAGTAAAAGTGTTCTTAGCGTATATTTATACTTGGTAGATTTTTTCCCCTTTTCTGCAGATTTTCTTTTCCTCTCCCTCTTCCTCCTTTCCTCCCTCTCTATCTCTTCTTTCATCTGTTCTCCTCTTCTCTTGTTCCTCTGTTTCTCCATTTCTAATCTCCCTCTTTCCTTCTTTTTGCCTGGCCTTACAGTCCCTTGTTTTGCATTATGTATTATAAACGAACCCATGGACCTTTCTGCCATTAGGATATTCAAGCTGTTCAACAGGTTTGAAACAATAGCTTTGTACCTAAAATTAAGGTGCTTACTTAAAATGTACAGAGACAGAGAGGCTGACCAGGGGCCACTTTAGGGCAGAGTCTTTAGAATGAATGGTAGGATCCTAAGATATGCAGTGAAAACTGCCTTACAACCCTCACAAGTAATTGTGGTTGAGAATGGATTGGTGTAGGATACACCTGGAAATGATTACTATCAAGACAGGGGCATAATTATTTACTAAGTGTGAATCATCCATGGAACACTCCATCATGAGTCTCTGCTTCTGAATCCTCATGCCATGGTGTCTCCCACCAGCATACAGCTGAGTACCTTAAGGATGACAATTGGAACTGGTTGTCTAGTATCATTGTGAGATTATGAAGTATAAACACATTACTATTTTATAGTACCTACTTTATGTCCATGTCCTTCTAAATGCTTCGTCTGAACTCAGCCAATATGTGTACAGCTAGGTGCTCCTGTTATTTTACAAATATAGGCATCAAAGCTTGGTGTCTTAGTTAGGGTTTTACTGCAGTGAACAGACACCATGACCAAGGTAACTCTTATAAGGACAACATTTAATTAGGACTGGCTTACAGGTTCAGAGGTTCAGTCCTTTATTATCAAGGTGGGAACATGGTGGCATCCAGACAGGCATGGTGCAGGAGGAGCTGAGAGTTCTTCATCTTCATCTGAAGGTTGCTAGCAGAATACTGGCTTTCAGGCAGCTAGGATGAGGGTCTTAAAGCCGACGTCCACAGAGATACCCTACTACAACAAGGCTACACCTTCTAATAGTGCCATTCCCTAGGCCAAGCATATACAAACCATGACACTTGGCAAATCAAAGTAATCTCAAAACCACACTTGCTCATTAGATCCTGGCAATCTGGATGGAGGGCACTGATTAACCACTCAGCAAGCCCCATCTTTCAGCAAACACTAAATGTATGTTTTGAGTTTCTGGACCACATATTTTCCAGCATTTTGTTCATTGCACCTACATAAATTACCCAGACACACTTTGGCCACATAAATTTGTATTTGTAAGTATGAAGAGAAATTCTAGATACTAAATATTCTAAATTGTAGATGCCCTAGTGAAAATTATTTCTGTGATTTAAAAAATAAATCTACCTTCAGGTAAGTAAAATGTTAGATTCACAATTCACAGGCTCATAGATGCTTAACCTCTCTGGACTTAGCTTCCTCATCTTGGACATGAGGGTTACCAGAGCAGATAAACTCCTAGATCATCGCTACATTTAATACCTGTCATTTATATTCAGGGTTGGTCTCACTTCTGCAGAAGCGATGTGTGATGTGCATCATAGAAAGCAAGTGTGGAAATCTATTCATTCCTTCTCTGGTCCAGCACAGGGCATTCCTAGAGGTAGCCACATCTATCAATCATCAGGTTATTGGCTACCTCTAACTCCAGGTGGGTTAACTGCTAGCACTGTGATTGAGACGATACCTGGTTTTATTTATCTTTAGAGAAATGTTCCCTGGTTTCACTCCTAATTTGGCAGCAGCAAATACTCATTTAGACCATACGTTATACTCATTGGTCTTTCATGGCTGCTGTTTCTTACTGGCTAGTTGCTTATCCTACCGTGAAAATGGCACATGTGCAACACACAGTGAATGCGCTGTATGAACCAAATGAGGAATGAGGTTCATTGGGATCCCTATCACAACCAAGAGGACTTGCAACAGAAGGAAGAAGCAAGTCATTTAAATTAACTAGAAAAGATAAGAGCTCAAAACTCACTCAGCCAGCTAAAGCTGGTTTAACACCTTCATTGAGTTTAAGACTTTTCTCCAGGAAGCACGTTGGAAGGTGAGGCACACAGAGGGTAAGGCAAAAAGAAAGGAAATGACATCTGTGGGCATCGTATGCATGTCAGGCGTTGGGTAGAGCCTTATCATTACAACACAGGGATACGAATAAACATTTGTCTTATGTGCGTTGCTCTAACTGCTTTGTGTATCTCCATCCATTCAATTCTCATGTCAACCCCAAGGAGTAAATATACTTTATATCCCTGTTCTTATTGACAGAAATGTAAGAGGGAGTGGCCTTATTTCTACTTATTAGATGAGGGCACAGTGAGCCAGGATAACAACGAGGACAAAGTTGCATAGCCAATCAATGAACACTTGTGACACACACACCTCTCTAATCTTGTTGCCAAGTCCCTTACCTGGCCTAGAATCCTGATACCTGTGAAGGGCTCTGCATTAGGCATACATCCAAACATCCAAGTTGGTCGGGGACCATAATGATCATCCTTCTCTTTCTTTTGAGAAGGAAGATCCCCCAGGTCATAGGTTTTAGCAAATGATTAAACCTAGGTCAGGTTAAATGGTTAGCTGTGTTGAAACCTGGATCCTTAAGTTCTTTTTCCAAATTACCTATATTATTTCTATGACCATTAGCAAATACAACTAAAATAATGTTTTTTAAAGTCAAGGTATAAGATCCCAAGCATTGTACACCTGTGGAGGTTGCTGGTCTACTTCAATGGTTCTTTTTTTTCCTTTTCTCTCTTTTTTATTTTGATTGACAACTCTACCCAGGGCTGCTAGGCAAATGCTGCATACCTCTGGGTTGTGTCCCAAGACTTCTTTTTATTTTGAGATGGGATCTCAAAGCAGTGTTATACAGGCTGGCCTCGACTGTACCCTTCACACTGGTGCTGGGAACTGAGCTTGGGTCCTCTCAGAGAGCTGTCCATGCTCTTAAAGACTAAGCCATCTCTCCCACAGACGGGCTAAGTCATCCTTTCTTAAATCAGTCCGGACATTTGAATACCGTTTCCATATTAAAGAAGGCTACCATTCCAGGTTCTAAGGACACATGGAAACCAGTCCCCTTTCAGTGTCAACAAGTCTGCACCCATGGACCAGAGCCTGCTTTTGTATGACTCTTTGCATGGCTGTAATAATCAGCAACATGCCCAGACACTGGAAGACTAGAAACAAAGCAAAGCAAAGCAAAACTAAACATCCAGAAAGACAGAGGTGCCCCTTCTTGTTAAGAGCTAACCTGGGATGACCGACACCTCTGAGGACTGACCAGAACTCACTTACCCTTTCCTACCGGGCAAACTGAAGCCTCTAGCTCAGTGCTTTTCGACCCCTATACCGTGACCCCTTTGGCAAACCTCTGTCTCCAAAAAATTTACAGTACAGTTCATAACAGTAGCAAAATTACAGTTATGAAATAGCAGTGAAAGCATTTTATGGTTGGGTTTACCGCAACATGAGAAACTGTGTTAAAGTCTCACAGCATTAGGAAGGTTGAGACCCACTGTTTTGCCTGGACACTCATGTAACAACATATTCCTTGTTACACTGCTGTATCTGTTAAAAGTAATATTTCAAGGGAAAACAATTGTGTCAAGGGAAAACTAGGTTGTAGCATTTTTACCCCACCTTCTGAAGATTTGGTTTTTTATCTTTTCAGCTTCTATTTCTACCTGCCCTGTGCAATAGGGCATTCCTAGTTATAAATCCTCGGGAATATAGATGCCACCTGTAATTTTTCTACAAGTTATTTTATGCATATGTGAGCCTTGCCTGTATATATGTTTGTGCACCATGGGCAATCCTGGTGCTCACAGAGAACAGAATAGAACTGGGGCCGGAGCCAAAGGCATTTGTGAGCCACCACGTGGGTGACAGGAATTGAGCCCAGTTCCTCTGGAAGAGCCTTCAGTGCTCCTAGTTGCTGAGCCATCTCTCCAGCCGGCCGTCATCTGTCTTAGTGTTACATTGCACCACTAAAGTTTCTGTTCTCTGCTTGGGCTTACGGTCAATGTTTAATCCTAATAATTTGGCAGATTTTGTGGTGTTTAGCTATAAGTGCAACTACTGACGAAATGGCCAAATGGTGTATTAATCATTCAACGCCCGAGTGCCAAATTGTGGTTTATGGGTTATATTTTGGGAGAACTTAATCTCTTACTCACAAAACCAGCATTTACATTAAATCACACTTAGGCTTTCTGTACTTTCTGTCGTCCTAGAGAAGGATTGACCGGCCTACGTTGGATGCTGTCAGCTTCCTCTCCTTACCAGCATCCTAGTTCACCTGTATTTAAGCTGAACTGGAGAGCAGGGATGAGACGAGCTGGGGTAGCTGAAAACTCCCCCTTTGCTGACCTTGTTTTCCAAGGAAACGTTCCAAGGTTGGCATGGTCACTGGATGTAGAACACGGTTCCAGCTTCAGTCTCTGGACTCTTACGTTACCAATCAAACCCACTAATTGTGCAGATTCTAATGAGGCTTTTCAGTGGCCGGCGTCACTTATGGTATTTTAAGAATACCTTATCTTTTGCTGATTGGCTCTAGAGAGAGGGCAAGTCTCTCTGACACCTGTGTCAAGGGAGGAAGAAAGGGAAAGGGAAACATTTAAGGGTTTCTCACATAATCTAAGTTTCTAACTTCTAGAGAGATGTCAAAAGTCTCCCTTCTATTTGGTTTGGATCTTAAATCTCCCCCCCACACATATATCTTGAGAGTTTGGTCCAACACATGGCTATTTTTGGGAGTTCTAGGAACTTTGCGAGGTAAAGGCCTAGCTAAAGAAAGGGTCACCGAAGGAGGTCATGGAAATTTGCTATACCTGACCCCGCATATGAAAATTTGTTATATTTTACTTCCAAGGATATCAGATTCCTACTCCTGGAGCCTGTAACTGTTGTGTATGGAGTCAAGTTTTTAGAGATGTGATTAGTTACAGATCTTTCCATGAGACAGTTGTCTGTCCTGAATCTCCAGATAACCTAAATTTTCCCACACACGATATAGGCGAAAGACAGAGAGATTTGACTAACATACACAAAGAACAGTACGGGGCAGAGGCAGAGACTAAAGCAATATGGCCACACACTGAGGAATGCCTACATCTGGACGAAGCAACGTTCTTCTCTAGATTCTCTGGAGCTTTGGCTCTCAACAATTTCTAATGCTGCAAACCCTTAATCCAGGTCTCATGTGGTGACCTGGACCATAAAATTATTTTGTTGCTCTTTTATAACTCTAATTTGGCTACTACTATGAACCATAATGTAATATCTGATACAGGCCTCCTAAAGTGGTTGCTACCCGTAGACTGAGAACCAATGCCCTAGAGAGTAGCAAATGTTGGGCCTGATGACATCTGATGTTTTGACCTGCTGAACTATGACAGCAGGCATTTCTGACATGTTAAGCCATCAAATCTGTAGTCATTTGTTCTCACAGTCACAGGCAACAAGTACAGATCTCGCTGTTAGAGAAAATATCTGATACCAGCATCTTATCTGCCCCAGCTCCTTGCAGGTAGATATAGTCCTTTGCACTCTAGAACTGAGCCAAAGGTTCGGATATAAAACTCTCAAGCTATAGAAACGTCTCTGTTCATCCATGTGGGTAGCGGACAGGTGAATTTCTCGAGTGTCTGTGCTAGGCCAGCAGTGTGGAGGAAATTCCGGAATGCACGACACATTGTATCAAGCGCTGCTCTCTGCCCCTCCACCTGTTCTGCAAGGTACCAAAGTCTTTTAGTAAATTGCCTTTCCAAACGCAGAACTGAGTTAGTTGCTTTCTGCAATTTAGCTAAAACCCTGGCTGATACACAGTCTCCTCCTTCCTTAAATCAGGAGCAGAGGCAATGATCTCATCTTGGAAAAGGAGATGAGAAAAACATACTCAATATGCTGTGCCTTCCGTTTTACTTTTGCTTCTGAGACATCATGGCTGGGTGCTACCTTAGTGCCTGCTTTGTTGCCTATCTTGGTGTGTATGGCAAGTGTCTGTTCAACACATAGTTAATTTTATTAAGTAGGATTCTCAATAGTAAAATCGACTAACTCCAGTTTTGCTGACAGTCACTTTGAGCCGTGAACTAAAGTGATTCAATTTATCTCAAAACTGCCACAGTTTTGGGTGTATTTGTTGTACCCGTTAAATTGATCATAAAAGACTTTCCACAAAAAGGCCTTTCTATACTATATCCTAGATGCCTGTTTTTATAAGGTCAAAATGGAAATAAAACCATGCTGGAGTGCTTTTAAAAGTACCATTTCATGAGTAATATGTGCGAGACAGAATTTCTGAGTCTGTTTGCCAAACTACCATCAATCTGTCATCTCAAAATATTTCCCCCAGCCTTCCCCACATTTGTCAGTCTCATTGCGATAGCCTCGCAGGGTGGACTGACTGAATCAGGATGAGTTGTGGTAACAGGGCTTTTGAGAAGCCTGAGGATGAACAGGGAGAGAGAAACCCTGGGAGCAGGATCGTGAGGAAGATGGGTTCCTTTAGGTCTTCAAACCGATGGTTGCTGGGATTACACTGTGGACATGGATTCATCGGAAAGGGAGCTTGCAAGGGTGTGGGTTAGGAAGACACTGAAGAGTTTAGGAAGGAAGGGATGAAGGAAGAAATGGAAGGAGGGAAGGAGGAAAAAGAGGAGAGAGGGAGGGAGGAAGGCAGGAAAGCAGGTTTCAGGACAAAATAACTAAATCACAGGAATGAGAATTACAAATTAGATGGGTCACTTTTGCTCTTTTTGTGTTTTTGTATGTTTGACACACACATGTATGTGTGCTCTTCTTTTTTATCCGTCTTATTGGATATTCTCTATGTGTAGGTTTGTGTGCACAGATGGCATTCCTCAGATCTCTCGCTGGCTTAGTACTTGCCAAGTAGGCTTGAGTTGACCATTGAGCCCTAGGATTTTCCTTGCCTCAGCCCTCCCTAGTGCTAGT
>NC_137984.1:50972443-50987914 GCF_963924665.1 Micromys minutus | reverse complement strand
CCCGTGTGTGTGCATGTGTGTGTGTGCTCGTGAGTCCTATTATGTGCATGAAGATCAGGAACAACCACGGGAGTGTGTTTGCTCCCTCTAGCATCCCTCTAGCAGGTAGGTTCTGGGGATTGAACCCAGGTCACCAGGCTTAGCAGCGAGCATCTTCACCATCGGATCCATTTTGTTATCCTAGAATTGTGGCTTTTTAACAAAAAAGGAAGTTTCCCACAGATGGTGCTAAGAGTTCCTTGTTATGAACTAAAATATTTCCTCTGATGAATTCCAACAACATGAAATATATTAAAAATATCTTATGCAGTTCAAAGAAGAGCAATGGTGTTGGAGCAGGATGATTAGAGGGGTTGTGGGTTGGGTGTGAAGTGTGTCCCCTCACCTGGTCTCCACCCCAGCTGCTGGCACTGCTTTGGAGGCTCACTAGCCTTCAAGAAGTGTGGCCCAGCTGAAAGAAGTAGGTCCCTCAAAGGCAGGCTTTGTGGTTTATAGTCACTTCTTTTCTCTGTTCTCTCTGTTTCCTGGTTTATCAAATGAGTGAGGATGCAAGAAGCTCCTCAATGCCTCATATGCTGTCCCACCTCATATGCTGTCCCACCTCATATGCTGTCCCACCTCATATGCTGTCCCACCTCATATGCTGTCCCACCTCATATGCTGTCCCACCTCATATGCTGTCCCACCTCATATACTGTCCCACCTCATATGTGTTCCCAACTCATATGCTGTCCCACCTCATATGCCATTTTCACCTCATATGCTGTCCCTACCTCATATTCTGTCCCACCTCATATGCTGTCCTACCTCATATGCTGTCCCCACCTTATATGTTGTCCCACCTCATATACTGTCCCACCTCATATGCTGTCCCACCTCATATGCTGTCCCACCTTATATGTTGTTCCACCTCATATACTGTCCCCACCTTATAAGTTGTCCCCCCTCATATGCGGCCATCAAGTCACACTGCCCACCACACCTTCATCCGTCCTTCTTTAAGTTACTCTGCCAGGTATCTAGCTCATAGAAAATAGATAAAAAGGAAAATTACTAATGAGGAGGATACACAGTCACACAACACTCTGCAAACAAACTCCAGAGCTGCTTGCTGTCTTATGCAGCTTGTGCTACAATATTCTCAGCCTTGAAAAATAGTTTAGCAGCCAGTGGATACCACAGAGATTCTTCTTGTTGAATTGTCTCCTTCAGCTGTCCCCTCCACCAGAGAATTCCTCCTGGACCCCGTCCCTCTGCGAGTTCAGGGGTCACCACAATGTAAGTTAGTAGAATATACTGTAATTTTTCTCAGCTTTGCATATAGTCTAGCTGTTTCTAATTGGGAAGTGTAAAGTCTACATCAGCTCCTTTCTCCTCCCCCAGGTCTCATCCTTCACTGAGCACAGTCTGTCTGCAGAATTCAGTTAAGCCATTCCTTCCTACTTAGGATCCTTGGGTCATCTCTGTCCTTTCTGTGATGTCTCTTGAGTCCAGTAATCTATAAACCAAGCCGTTTGCTTTCTCACCCTTCACACATATGCAAAGAGCAGTGATGTCAGTGTGGAGAGAGATAGCCAGACTCCAGTTTGGGCAACGATGAGTTCCCGGATGCAGGGAGTACAGGACTGCTTTCCTTGCTATGTAGGGTCCATGCCTCTTACCCTAGACGTTTGCATCTTCTCTGGCTTTGCTGTTTGATGTTGGTCCTTGGCATCGTTTTCCAGCCCCCATCTGGAGTGGGTAGTTAAAGAGCGAGCCTCCTCCATGGTTGCTGGTCTATTCCAGGATTCTACGAGCCTATAGCTGTCATCTCTGCTGCCGCCGCTGCCTTAGAGCAGACCCCAGCCCCTTACTTCCAGTTGGTTCCATGTGCTAGCCTTTTCTGCTTCTTTTCACCTTTCATCTTGGCTTGTAACCTGGACAATTAGGACACATGTGAATGCTCATGCTTCATAGGCCTTTGCCCACCTACATGCACCTTGAGGACACAGGAACTTCTTTTTGTCACTTATCAGGTTGTAGTTTTGCCGAATATGGTGTTACCACATCATAGGATTGTGACATTTTCTGAAAGCCTCATATTATGTCCAATTTTTAACTGACTGCCTACCAAAACGCCGCTGATCTACATGTAAGCCAAATATTCCAAATCAAGGCTCAAGGCATTTCCTCCTTATCACAATAATCAAGAAAATAGAGATTTAAAACAGTGAGGTGCAACTTCTTATTAGGAGAAATTAAAATAGTGTGGTGTTGGCTAGTGAAGCTTTAAAAAAAACTCTAAACAAAAGAATTCTTGTCTACCGGGGTAAGGCTTAGTAAGTGTATGATAATATTGTTTTCGATGGCAAACCAGAAATGACCAAACATTCCCCCTAACAGGAGAGAAAACCTTGTATTTATTTCACAGAACATTGTTCACCAGGGAGTCATGAGGAGCAACAGCTGCAGCTGTCCCTGTGCATTGCTCTCAAAAAATGCAATATTAAATGAACGTCATTCCAGGAGAAACCGACAGGGCACCCGTATATGAGACATTGAAAAATGGAGCAGTGTGTTTGAAAGAGACAATCCTGGTGACGTAACTGCAAAGCAGAGGAAGACAACAATCAAAATCCAAAATAACGAGTGACCAGAGAGGAAAGAAATTCACAAGAGCCACTATAGTAAGACGCAAACTCATCTCTGAGTTTTGAAGGTGGTCAGAGATCATGGACTGTTTAGTTATTTCTAAATTATCACATGTAAGTTAACTCACTCTTGTAGTATAAGTTTCAGCACATAGGTTTGTAACTTCTAATTCCTTTCATGTGTGTCTGCCTCTGTGTGTGTGTGCATATGTTTGTGTGCATTTGTATGTTGTGTATGTTGGCATGAACACACACACATACACATGTGAGCCCATGTATATGTGTGTATGTGTACATGCATGTGTGGTGTGTGTGCATGTGTAGACACGTGAGTGTCTGCCTATGTGGGTACTTGCACATGAGCATGTACACGCATATGTGTGTACATACATTTGTGTGTGTGCACATGAATGCATATGTGTGTGTCTTCCTATGTGCTTGGGTATGTGTGTAAGTACATAGATGTATTTGTGTATGTGTGTATAAGCACTTGGGCATGAGCGTGTGTGTGTGTGTGTGTGTGTATGTCCATGCACGTATGTGTTATGTCTCATACTTAGTGTGTTATAAAGCACAATTTAACTATTCCTTGTCTAGGTGTTTTACCCAATGTCTCATGTGGGTAAAATCTACACTCCAGGCACCCTCCCCATGGTTCTCTCTCATTCCTTCCTAAGCATTCTTCCTCTAAGTAACCTCTTCTCTCTCCTGTACCTCTGCTTTTCATGCTCCGAACTGTTTCTACTTTAACCAGGGCTTTCATGGATGCAGTGATCTTCCTTGTGTCTCTGAAGTTTTAGTTAAATTTTACCATCTAGCATGGAAGGTCTCAGCTGTGTTTCTCTTTCATACGGTTCCTCCCTCCATGAGGAAGGGAGGGAGATTGCTGCCTAGAGGTCTCCTCATGCCTCTGGAGCACACGAGCCTGAGGGAGGGTTTGGGGAGTGTTATAGAGCTAAAAGGAAGGGTTTGGCTTCCCTCTGGGCCACCGTTTGTCCTACAGTACCTCATCCCTGCGCAGGGTTCCTTCCAGAAACATCTAATGAACATGAAAAATTCATGGCCAGCCTATAATGCAGCTTCGACCCCTTCTAATTTTATTTTGTTTGTTTATTTATTTATTTATTTACTTACTTACTTTATTTATTTATTTATTTATTTATTTATTTATTTATTTATTTATTTTCGTGAACTAGTGCCAGACACCACTATTTCTTACATGAAGAGAGGCTTAGCCTGAAGCCGCAGCAGGAAACGCCGTTTGACTGACACTAAATGCTCAGAAGCAGGACAGCTGTGAAGCCATTGGAGAGCTATTACAGCCGAGCAATCTGGATTTGAACGGTTCTCTCCCGGCTGGCTAACCTTGGACAAGTGACCCAGAGACCCTCCATCAACTTCCTCCCACACAGAAATAACAACTGTTCCCCTCTGCCCCTCGGCCCTTTATGTAAAGCACCTGGCACACGGCCAGGTTTCGGTGTGAGCTATTATATGTCATGCACCAATTGCAGATGTCTAATTATAGAGGCCCTTCGTGAACCGTGCGGCGAGGAGGACACAGCAAGTCAAGGGAGAGGAGAAGTGGGCAATCCCATCAACGCCGGGTAGTTTTCTCCAAAGCGTGCATGCGTGTGAAATGCAGCCGGTGCTTCTACAGTGGGACAGCGTGATAAATGGAAAACATGTCACAGCACAAAACATCTTTGAACAAAGATCATTTCTTGGATCTAAGACCATCGCTTAAAAACAACAAACAAAAAGCCAAAAACCGAACATAAACAACGAAACCATCACAACCAAATTCGTTCTTCGCATCCACAAGGCTGTGTGAACGTGTTTGCTTTTTGGAACATGTTTGTAAATCTGTCTTCATTTGTGGTTTTCCTCTGAGGGGCATTATAGCAAATGAACCTACATATTTAAGGACTTTTTTTCCTTTTTTGTTTTTTCTTATTTACTGTCAAGAAGACAAAGCCAATACTTACTAAGTTTCAAACTGGATTTGCAACATGGTTTTGGGGGGCGGGGGATACCTTGGATCTGTCAGGATGTTCAAGTTCTGGAAAGTTCCAAAGACCACTGGGAGGCAAATCAAAGAACACTCCTGGGGGGCATGCCAGTAAGGCGGGTCTGCCAGCAGCTACCCTGCCAACACAGGGGGAAGGGGCTAGCAGCTCCATTAAACAGAAGTAAAGGTGGAAGCTGACTGTAGGTCTCGGAATGCAAAGCTGGTGTGGGCTAACTGGGGTGTGGTGGGCAGTCGAGCGCCCCCTGGAGGTAACAGGCTGTTTTTTACATTTAGGGTTCTACTTGGATAAAAAGACTGACATGAATTACAAAAGGCAAAGAGGAGAGATAGGGAGGGGAAAGATGGTGGAGGAGAGAGGAGAAAGAAGTGGGGAAGGAAGAGGAGGAAGTGGAAGAGGGAGAGGAAGAGAAAGAAGAGGGGAAGGGAGAGAGAAAGGAAACCTTCTCACTGGTGAGGAGATTAGAAGTGACGGGATGTTCAAGTTTGCATCCAAATTTCTAAACCTAAGAATAAGAAAGAGATAGAAGGAGAGAGAGAGAGAGAGAAGAGAGAATGAATGCTGCAGAGATGCTCAGAGGCCAAGTGAACACTTATAAAGGTTTTGCAGCTAGCATGTTGCATTCATGCATGATCTCTGGACCTCAGATCTCCAAGGCGATAAGAACACCGTGGCACATCCCTTGGCTGGAGGAGAGGCCAAAGGCATGTGCTGGCCGCTTAGTGGTTTGTACCACGAGACTGCCAGTAAACTAGGCAGATGCTCTAGTCAATCCACTCTGGGGGTACCCAGGGTCCCACTACCCATGGGGTACACCTGATATAGATGTGTGGTCTCGGTCTACTCTGGGAAAACAACACGAGTTTTCATTTTGTTGATATACTGGAGATAGGACTATTGAGGCTTATCGTGGAATAATAAAAAAAAAATAGATAATAAATTCTACCTCTCCTTGTCTCAGTCTCTCTGTCTCAGTCTCTGTCTCTCTCTTCCCCTTTCCTCCTTCCTTCTCTCCCTTTCTCCTGCAGATATGATGACATGCAAGTGGTTTCTTCACAAGTGTATTATTTAGTTATTTTTCCAAGTTTGATTATAAGAATTACATAGTTTACAAGGTGAGCCTGTCCTTGGCATATATGTAAAATGGTACAAATCTATTTGCATATCCTAAAAACAAACCACTTTCTTTCTTTCTTTCTTTCTTTCTTTCTTCCTTCCTTCCTTCCTTCCTTCCTTCCTTCCTTTCTTCCTTTCTTTCTTCCTTTCTTCCTTCCTTCCTTCCTTCCTTCCTTTCTTTCTTTCTTCCTTCCTTCCTATGTGTTTGTGTTTTTACGTGGTTCTGGTTGTTATGAAACTCATTCTGTAGACCAGGCTGCTGTTGACTCCACAGAGATTCAACTGTTCGGATTAAAAGCGTGGGCCACCGTGCCTGGCTTCCACATGCAATTTTTAAATCTACTTACGTATTTTTATTTGTATGACTGCTTCCCTTTATGTATATCTATATATCACGTGTCCCTGTTGCCCTTGGAGACTAGAACATGACATTAGATCCCTTGGAACTGGAGTTGCAGATGTGTGGGTGTGGGAACTGAACCTGGATTCTCTGTCAGAGTGGAAAGTGCTTAATCACTGAGCCACCTCTCTAGCTTCCACATGGATCTTTACACATGCAGGCAGACCTGCAGATAAGCAGGAGTGTACACTTATGCTGTGTTGGCAGGGAGCATGGGCTGGAGGGAAGGAAATAGAAATTTAAGCCTTCCTTCTCTCATGAATTAATTGCATAACTTACATGTTTTGTCCTTGTTCTGTTTGGTTTTGCTTAGTTTCTTTATTATGGGGCAGGTGAGATTTGAGGATGTTGCCTGTTTGCTTGCTTCGAAGAGGCTGTGAATAGTGATTAAAGCAAATGGTTAAGCATTTAGATCATTTCCAAATCATAAAGAAAATGGAATTATAACCAACCCTTGGGGATTTTGAGTTAGGCCCTCATGGTGAATTCATGCTAAAATAATACTTGGGGTCCTGCAACTAACATGGTTTCTGTGAATTTCAGAGTTACAGTCCTCTGTCTACTCAGAGATTCCATTCTTCTCTACGACTCCTAAGGCAGTCCATCCCTTGCTAGAAGTGTCCATCATTTATAGAATTTCTCTTTAAACCTAGAAAAGCTGTCTCATTCTCGACTCTTCCTATTCTTATTTCAATCTGTTCTTTTCCAACTGAAACGTAGTATATATGGCAAAGAACAACCAGGAGTGGCTGAAACGCATAAAGGACCGCTTCCCAAGCGGACATCCAAATACCAATCAGGGGTGTGACCTAAAACCTCCACACACTTCAAAATGGCAAGACTGAAGACAGAGATGGGGAGGGCGTGCTGGCTGGGACAGGAGCTGTCAGTCTGCACTGTAGAAGGCAGAGGACAATGACTGCTGACTCCCCCTCCCCTGTGAGGTTGCTTTCTGTGTTCCCTACTCCTTCAAGTCACTTTTCTCCAGAGTGGCTGCTCTGTGAGCCATCATTTCCCCCAGACTTTCAAAGTCACCCTCCCCCAAGGCTTAATTGAATTGACCAACAAGGGCTGTACCAAGGTACTAAAGTCCTTGCTTGGAGAACAATGGTATGCTTTCCCTTGCAAGACTGGGCGTCCTGCCTGCTGTGATCCCACACTCTCTAGTTCCTCTTTCCTCCTCTGGTTCTTTCCAGTTTGTGATTCTTTGTGGGTGAAGGGTCCCTTTCCTACTTCAGTAGGACCAGCGCTTACAGAGCCCAGTCAGTGGTGCAGAGCCACAGCTGCACACTTTCTTCAAAAGAGGGTGATGCCGACGCATGTCGCCGCTGAGGAGAAAAATATGGGAATCTTCTATAGACCTAGAGGGTACAAAGTTTCAAAGCTCTTGAGTGTATTGACCCATATGTACCCCCCCCCAAATTTCTTTCTCCTCTGTGGACCTAGAGGAGCCAACTTAATTCATTTAAAATTTAATAATTCCCTGGGTCATGAGGCTTGCTCTTTGGTCTCTTCTGCCCTCTAGCTAGAGAGAAGAGTCTTTTTAAATGCAAGAAATGAGCCCCTCTGGCTTCCATCACTACCTTAAGTAGGTTGTTAATCAGCAAAATTTGACATTCCAGCCAGGCCTCCCTTCTAACAAAGAATGCTGTGGAATTGGTGCTCCGTGACAGCCAAGATGAAGTTGTAAACGGTGGCACAGCGTCCAGGAGATGCTCTTCCCTCTCCTGAAACTTTCTTCAGCTACTGAGGAGGAATGAGGCCCTATGTAGGTCCATTGACAGCTAACATCCATCAACATCTCTCTGGGGGAGCCAGCCTTTCTGTGGGTCCAGCTTCTAATGTTTCCTCCCCTCCTCCATGGGATGCTCATGAAAAGGAGATGAGTTATCTTCTCTGGACCCTGCCAAATTTCAGACTGATGAACATATAAATGTCATGACTGCCACCAAGCCGAGCAAGTTTGATAGAGAACAATCGCAGTCAGGACAGTTTCCCCGCTCTCCACTCTCTTGCTTCAAGACTCTCAGCAGCACTCAGGATTGATAACTTTTATAAACATGGTTGTCCTTTCCCAGGACCTTCTAGGATGGACTATTAAACACTGAGATCCTGACAAGAGGAAGACACACACACACACACACACACACACACACACACACAAACACACACACACACAAGGCATATACAACATGCACATATCGTCACCTTAGATCCAGCTTCTCGAGATGTCTTTTCTTAAATATTTTCACTGGTTCTCTTTTATCTCAACAACTACCCATTAATTTATCTTTGATCCTACCCCAAATGTCCCAAATATTTTCAGATTGCCTTAAAATATCTATCTTGGACTAGTTTCCAGTCTTGCCTGATTCATTTTATCTTGCCTCAAGGGAAATCTCCTTTGAAGCCAACAGTAAACTGTTTTTTGGAAGACTGCATGTGGCTGTTTAGAAGATGAGGAACTTGGGCAGATGGTGCAGGCTGTTAATTCACTTCATTTTTTAAACTCACCCCAGTGAGTTCTTTTAGACATTTTAACCTGAAAGATTGCACCTGGCTTTTCTTTCTGTCATTTGATGTGGGAAAGTGTTTACCATACCTACCTCTTACAGATACCCTTATCATTGAGTTGGTTGATGGCCCTGCTTCTTGCAATAGAAACATTTTTTACAAAACAACCTTTTAAGATACCACCTCTACTTCGCAAAATAGTCTGTTAGCTGTGTATGAGATGCCCTTTACTAATTCCCCCTTAAAAATGTGTACTTGTGTGATCTTGGATTTTTTAGAAACCTACTTTTAATAAAGGTTCTGAAACACTTTAATCCCCCTTCTAGCCCACTATCCAAAGGCAGGGAGAAAAAGTGGTAAATAGGACAAGGGGGTGTGGACCTGTTTAGAAGCGTTCTTTGTGGGCAGTTCCAATCTCCATTTGTCAATACACCAGCAGTTCACTTCAGTAGTGTCAGGATACCAAACACAATTCATCAATGAAGGCATGATCCAGCAGAAACAGCCAGGCCTCCACTGAATCAGCACCAGCCGGGATGCCAGGAGAAGTTCACTGCCATGTCACTTTCAACAAAGTGAACATCAGCAAAGACAAAGACTCACCACCCATGAAGCATTGAAAGGTTAGCTATTCGAGCATACTGTTACTGTCTACTGGCTTTGTCACTGTCCATTGAGTCCTATTTATATTCTCTCCAAACAACATGAGTCTGCATCATCTGGCATATCTAGAAACATCCACTTCATACATGTTTTTTTTATATGTGAGTGTTGACCTGCATGTATAACTCTGTACCACAAGTGTGCAGTATTCTCAGAATCAAGAAGAGAATACTATATCACCTAGCTCTGGAGTTACAGACTGTTGTGGGCAATGGGAACTGAATCCCTGTCTTAACTACCAAGTAATCTCTCTGGCCCCAAGTGGGAAAATTCACTTTTTGTCATTTGTGTGTGTGTGTGTGTGTGTGTGTGTGTGTGTGTGTTATATGAGTATGTATATGTGTGCATTGTGTATTCTCCTTAGTTGTTCTCTATTATTTAAGGAAAAAGTTATACATTTACTATAACTGTTTGTTGCTAGGCCATTTGACAATGATCTGTCTCTATTACAGTCTTGTCAAATACAAGATGAGTGTTCTGAAGGCCTGGGGAGTTAAATTACTAAAGCAGTCTAGATGTAATTAGTCAGTGTTTCTTCCCCCCTTCCTTTTCCCCGACATCCCCTCACATACACGGGATCATTAGATTTAACCCAATCCCATTGCTGGAAGCTTTGTTTTTCATTTAGATCCTCTTCATGTATGTATGTGTGCATTTTAGGAAGCTTCTACTGTATTAGGTTTTCACACTACCCCTCAAATGGCCCTAAATGCTAGCTAAATCTCCAAGTATTTCCTCCCTCATCCCTCTCTTCTGTTCCCTTCCTACTTCATCCTCCTGTTTGCCACTATCCACCCATAATTAGCTATTCTATTTCCTTTTCCTATGAGATCTATCTGTTCTACCTAGTCCCTTACTCTATACCTAACTTCTGTGATTCTATGGAAGCTTAGTTGTAGCTTCCTTCTCATTGACTTAATAGCTAATATCCCCAAATAAACAAAATCTTTGCATATTCATCTATCTGAGTCTGTGTTACCTCACTCAGGATATTTTTTTCCTAGTTTTATCCATTTACTTGTGAATTTCATGATTTAATTTTTTTTTAGTGGCTGAGTAATAATTGTAGGATTATATTTTTTCGAAACCGACTTTAATAGGGATTCTTAAACACTTCAATCTCTCTTACAGTTCACCAACCAAAGTTAAGGAAGAAGATGGCTAATGGGACATGGACCTCATTAGAAGTAGTTCTTTGGTGTGATTTCAATCTTTGTTGTCAGCAGTCCAGTCTGCTAGCAAAACACCAAGAATGAATCAGCAGAAATGACTTGATCTAGAAGAAATCAACATAAGTCTGGAGTACCAACAGATGTTCTTTGGTGCTTTTCTCTCTATAAAATCATGACAAGCAAAGATCAGTAAAGAAATCAAGGTGAACCAATGCCAGTGTTGTTTATTATCTGTTGGGTTATACTTCTACTTTTTCCAAACATTGTGTGTCCTCTCAAGCATCTGCTCCAGCAAAACATCACATACCCCTTTGCCAGGCAGCTTCCAGAAAAACCACCATGTGTCTGTTTTCAGAGAGCCACCTCTCATGTGCTTGCTTCAGCTGCTGTAAGACAGCTTCTAGAAAAACATCTCAGGACACAACTGAATCTCCAATGAAACCAGGCGTTCCCATTTCAAATACTCCATTTGTAAATATACCACATTTATTTATCTTTTCTTCTGTTGTGAGACATCTAGGTTGTTTTCATATTCTCAATATTATGAAAAGCACAGCAAAGAGTATGGATGAACAAGTGTTTCTGTGGTAGAAAGAAGCATCTTTTGAATAAATTCCCAAGAGTGGTATAGCTATATCTTGAGGTAGATAGATCCCATCTTCCTGACAAACTGGTTTCTATAGTGGCTGTACAAGTTTTCAATCCCATCAGCAATGAAAAAATTCCCCTTACTACACATTCTCCCCAGCATGAGCTATCACTTGTTTTTTATAGATCTTAGGAACTCTGAAGGGTGCAAGATGGAACCTCAGAGTCATTTGATTTGCATTTTCCTAATGACTAAGGGTGTTGAAACGTTCTTAAATAAAATTTCTTTTTAGACATGTACCCAATTTGAAAATTTGGTTATTTGTTTCCTTGATATCTAGTTTTCTTAGTTTGCTATACAATTTATGTATTAGCCCTTTATTGAATGTGGAGTTGGTCAAAATCTTTTCCCATTATGTAGGCTGCTGCTTTGACCTATTGATAGTATCCTTTGCTTTACAGAAGCTTTTCAGTTTCTTGAGGTCCCACTTACCGGCGATCTTAGTGCCTGCACAACTGGTGTTCTGTTCAAAACATCTTTTTCTGTACAAATTGTTTTCAAGTTTGTTCCCTGAAGTGTAAATTTTCTTTGGAAACTCAGTTGTGTCCTGTGATGTTTTTTCTGTAAGCTGTCTTGTAAGAGGATGCTTTGCTGAAACAGACACGTGGGAGGCCATGTGATGTTCTGCTGGAGTGGATGCTTGAGAGGGCTCATGATGTTTAGAAAGTATAAGTGGAGCTCCATAAACAGTGAAAGATTGCTTATGCATTAATCACTTCACTGTGCAAAGCTCTGCTGGCTTTTGCTGGTCTTCACTGATATTCTCTTGTCTTGACTTCTTAGGGGAAAATGTCCCCAAAGAATTTTTTGTGGTATTCCAGCTAATTCCAGCCATTTCTCCTGACTCCTGCCAATTCAGTGGAGCCTTGTGGTTTCTGCCAAATAGAGCTGCTGCTACTAATTCATGTTTGGTGTTTACAATTGGACTGAATTGCTGCTGCTGATTCATGTTTGGTGTTTGCTGTTGGATTGGACTGATGCTGTCCTGACAATGAAGAGTAGAATTACCCCCAAAGAACTACTTCTAAATAAGTCCACATGGCCCTTTTTCTATTAACCTTCTTTCTCTCCTACCTCTGTTTAGGAGTAGGGGGCCTAGAAGGAAAGTTGAACTGTTTAAAAACCTTAAATAATATAGGCTTTGAAAAATCTAAGCATACAGTTCTCTAATTTCTCTTCTATCAGGTTTAGTGTATCTGAACCTGTTTTATATTAGGGGCTTCAAACTATTTGGAGTTGAGTTTTGTGCAGGATGATAAGTATGCATCAATTTAAATTCTTCTACATGCAGCCATTCAGTTTGAACAGCACCATTTGATGAAGATGGTGACTTTTTCCCAGTGTGTATTTCTGGATTCTTATTTTTAAAAAATCAGGTGCCCATAGGTGTGTAGATTTATGCCTGAGTCTGCAGTTCAATTCCATTAAGTACCTTGTCTGTCTGGTTTTGTACCAATACTATACCTTTTTTATTACTATAGCTCTGTAGTACAACTTGAAAATGAGGGTAGAGTTTTTATATTCTTTAGGACTGTTTTAGCTATGCTGCTTTGCACTTGTGTGTGTGTGTGTGTGTGTGTGTGTGTGTGTGTGTGTGTGTGTGTGTAGAGATAAACATTGTTCTTTCAGGATCTGTGAAGAATTGTATTGGAATTTTGATGAGGACTGCATTGAACCTATAGATAGCTTTTGATAAGACAGCCATTTTTACTATGCTCATTCTACTGATCCATGAGCATGGAAATCTTTCCATCTTCTATTATCATTGTCTTTATTCAACGTCTGCAAGTTTTTAATTAATTAGACAAGTCTTTCACTTGCCTGGTTAAAGTTGCCTCCAAGATATTTTATTTGAGGCTATTGTGAAGACTATCATTTCCCTAATTTTTTCCCTATTTGTATATAGGAGGGCTACTGATTTATGTGAGTTAACTTTGTATCCAGATACTTTGCTGAAAGTGCCTGCTTATCAGCTGTAAGAGTTTTCCTGTAGACTTTTAGGGTTACTTATGTATACTATCCTAGGACTTCCCAGAATGCGGAATTTGGAGAATGTCATATTGATAAACTTATATAGGAATATTTAATATCTTTTAATATAGAGAAGTATACTATGAGTTACTTGTAGGGGTTTACAGAAAGTAACATGTAAACTATTTAACAATGGCTTCTTTCTCAGAGTGTCACTGGAACAAATATCCTGGGTTATCAACTAGAAGCCTTGTTTAACATCTGTAGACATGTTTTAGAAACAAAAGGTACTTTGGAATTAAAAGCAAAAGGAAGGGTGGGAAGAAGAAAGAAGGAAGAGAAAGATAAAGAAAAGATAAAAGAGGAGAATTATATACTAAAGTACACATGGTAGTAACCTCACTAGACCTTTTGTTACAGGATTTAAACACCAAAATCAGTAATGATTCTCAGTCCAGCCTCCCGTGACATGCATGGTTGAGTTCTGGTATCAATTGTCTGCCAATTTTCTACAAAGTAGTGATCTCAAAATGAAAAATTTGATCCTAGGAGTATGTTAAAAATTAGAAAAAAGTCCAAGGAGACATTGAGGGTATAGCAATTTGCAAAATGTCTATAGAAATGTCTAGAGAAACAAGGTGGTCAGTAAAACAGTCAAAAAAGGGGGCAGTGAGATTAGTTATTCTCTGAGAAAAGGAGTTCTGAGGTTTCTCTCATCTCTCAGAGGAATCTCCTTGCTTTGTGGGTGCACACATTATTAAGCTCGCCTTATAACCAAACCCCTGAGCCATCATGCATCAAGTCTTCACAAATGAGTGCACTGAAGTCTTCTATCCCATGTCATACAAGATCCACATGGTTGGGTCAGTTTGAATCTGTTGACTCTGTCGATTAAGAATTGAGATTTTAGATACACACGATAAGGTCAAAGAAGAATCACCAGCTTTCCAATGCAATTCAGCTCACCCCTCTCTGCAACGACTCTACGGGATTCACTCAAGCTTTGATCTGTTGTGGGAACACTGGCAGACACAGAGTTGAGCATTCATCTTTTCAGTAGCTAAGGTGAGAGTCATTGTACCTCTGTTTTCTACCTCCTGGAACAAAGCACCTAGTAAAGGATCAAGTTGTGAAGCATGCAGTCCAGAAGATACAAGCCTTCCATTCTGGAATTAATGGCTATACCCATGAGTGCTCAGCTCCCATGGTGGGGACACATCTAAATGCTAGTGTGAGCTCTAAATGAATAATGAGTGTTTGCTTTGATAGTGAATTTACCTCTGAATCACTTTTTCATGTTTTCTTTTCTTTGCAATGTGTGTGTGTGTGTGTGTGTGTGTGTGTGTGTGTGCGCGCGTGCACGTGTGCATGCGTGCAGCTCACTTACTTAGACTGGCTGGTCAGCAAGCTACAGGGATTCTTCTGAGTCCACCTCTCCAGTGTTGAAATTACAAGTTCACACTACACCCAGATTTTCACCACAATGTTCATAGCAGCCTTTTTTATAATAGCCAGAAGCTGGATGTCCTTCAGTAGATGAATGGATACAAAAATTGTGGTATATTTACACAATGGAGTACTACTCAGCTATCAGAAACAATGACCTTATGAAATTCTTAAGAAAATGGATGCATCTAGAGAATATCATCCTGAGTGAGGTAACCCAGCCACGAAAGAACAGACATAATATGCAGTCACTGATAATTGGATACTAACCCCAGAAAGCTCTGAACACCCAGAAACAACTTACAGACTATATGAAGTTCAAGAAAAACAAAGGCCAAATAAAACAAAACAAAAAAAGAAAAATAATTATGCTTAATCTTTACACACCAAGAAAACTTTGACTATTCCCAGGTTACATCTTGTTTTACATGTACTTTATGCTCATTGTAACTAGTAAGATTTTAAGGTACACTATCAAACCTTTAAAAAAAATCAAGTACTGACAAAAATGTATTCATATACTTTTATGCAAAAATGATTTTAAAATATGTGCATTTATCTTTGTTTTTTAAAATAAAGTGTTCAATTAAAAAAAAAGGAGTCCATGGACCAATTTCTGGACAGAAAGGACAGGCAGGACTTCTGGGTCCTGGAAACAGGCGGAGAGAAGTGAGAAACGAGATCAGAGTTTGCCATGCCTTGGAGAGAGAAGAACCTAGAAATAGGCAACCATGTAAGATCTCAAAATAGAGTAGCCACTCCTATAGGCAGGTGGTCAGAGGAATTTAGCAACTGAAGTTTTGGGCATATAAGAGAGACAGAGACAAGAAATTGGAAAGGGTATGCTTTTCCAAGCAGAAATAGTAGCACTCAGCATTTG